>NC_091210.1:26181909-26316200 GCF_040958095.1 Procambarus clarkii | reverse complement strand
CAGGTGGTGGTTATGGTGGTGGGGTGTGGCAGCAGGTGGTGGTTATGGTGGTGGAGTGTGGCAGCAGGTGGTGGTTATGGTGGTGGGGTGTGGCAGCAGGTGGTGGTTATGGTGGTGGGGTGTGGCAGCAGGTGGTGGTTATGGTCGTGGAGTGTGGAAGCTGGTGGTGGTTATGGTGGTGGAGTGTGGCAGCAGGTGGTGGTTATGGTGGTGGAGTGTGGCAGCAGGTGGTGGTTATGGTGGTGGAGTGTGGCTGCAAGTGGTGGCTATGGTGGTGGAGTGTGGAAGCAGGTGGTGGTTATGGTGGAGGAGTGTGGCTGCAAGTGGTGGCTATGGTGGTGGAGTGTGGCAGCAGGTGGTGGTTATGGTGTTGGAGTATGGCAGCAGGTGGTGGTTATGGTGGTGGAGTGTAGCAGCAGGTGGTGGAATGTGGCAGCAGGTGGTGGAGTGTGACAGCAGGTGGTGGTTACAATGGTGGAGTGTGGAAGCAGGTGGTGATTATGGTGGTTGAGTGTGGCAGCAGGTGGTGGAGTGTGGCAGCAGGTGGTGGTTATGGTGGTGGAGTGTTGCCGCAGGAGGTGGTTATGGTAGTGGTGTATGGCAGCAGGTGGTGGAATGTGGCAGCAGGTGGTGGTTATCATGGTGGAGTGCGGCAGCAGGTGGTGGTTATGATAGTGGAGTGGGGCAGCAGGTGGTGGTTATGGTGATGGAGTGTGGCAGGAGGTGGTGGAGGTGGTGGAGGTGGAGTGTGTCAGCAGGTGCTGGTTATAGTGGTGGAGTGTGGCCGCAGGTGGTGGTTATGGTGGTGGAGTGTGAAACAGGTGGTGTTCTTGGTGGTGGAATGTGGCAGCAGGTGGTGGTTATCATGGTGGAGTGCGGCAGCAGGTTGTGGTTATGATGGTGGAGTGGTGGAGGTGGAGTGTGGCAGCAGGTGGTGGTTATGGTAGTGGAGTGTGGCAGCAGGTGGTGGTTATGGTGGTGGAGTGTGACCGCAGGTGGTGGTTATGGTGGTGGAGTGTGGCAGCAGGTGGTGGTTATTGTGGTGGAGTATGGCAGCAGGTGGTGGTTATGGTGGTGGAGTGGGCAGCAGGTGGTGATTATGGTGGTGGAGTGTGGCAGCAGGTGGTGGTTAATGTGGTGGAGTGTGGCAGCAGGTGGTGGTTATTGTGGTAGAGTATGGCAGCAGGTGGTGGAGTGGGGCAGCAGGTGATGGTGGTGGTGGAGTGGGGTAGCAGGTGGTGGTGGTGGTGGAGAGTGGCAGCAGGTTATGGTTATGGTAGTGGAGTGTGGGAGTAGGTGGTGGTTATGGTGGTGGAGTGTGGTAGCGGATGGTGGTGGTGGTGGAATGTGGCAGCATGTGGTGGTGGTGGAGTGTGGCAGCAGGTGGTGAACATGGTGGTGGAGTGTGGTAGCGGAAGGTAGTGGTGGTGGAGTGTGGCAGCAGGTGGTGAACATGGTGGTGGAGTGTGGTAGCGGAAGGTAGTGGTGGTGGAGTGTGGCAGCATGTGGTGGTGGTGGAGTGTGGCAGCAGGTGGTGAACATGGTGGTGGAGTGTGGCAGCAGGTGGTGGTTATGGTGGTGGAGTGTGGCAGCAGGTGGTGGTTACAGTGGTGGAGTGTGGCAGCAGGTGGTGGTTACAGTGGTGGAGTGTGGCAGCAGGTGGTGATTATGGTGGTAGAGTGTGGCAGCAGGTGGTGGTTATGGTGGTGGAGTGTGGCAGCAGGTGGTGGTGGTGGTGGTGATGGAGTGTGGCAGCAGGTGGTGGTTTTGGTGGTTTAGTTTGGCAGCATGTGGTGGTTATGGTGGTGGAGTGTGGCAGCAGGTGGTGGTTATGGTGGTGGAGATTAGCAGCAGGTGGTGGTTATGGTGGTGGGGTGTGGCAGCAGGTGGTGGTTATGGTGGTGGGGTGTGGCAGCAGGTGGTGGTTATGGTGGTGGAGTGTGGCAGCTGGTGGTGGTTATTGTGGTGGAGTGTGGCAGCAGGTGGTGGTTATGGTGGTGGAGTGTGGCAGCAGGTGGTGGTTATAATGGTGGAGTGTGGCTGCAAGTGGTAGCTATGGTGGTGGAGTGTGGCAGCAGGTGGTGGTTATGGTGGAGGAGTGTGGCTGCAAGTGGTGGCTATGGTGGTGGAGTGTGGCAGCAGGTGGTGGTTATGGTGGTGAAGTATGGCAGCAGGTGGTGGTTATGGTGGTGGGGCGTGGCAGCAGGTGGTGGTTATGGTGGTGGAGTGTGGCAGCTGGTGGTGGTTATGGTGTTGGAGTGTAGCAGCAGGTGGTGGTTATGGTGGTGGGGTGTGGCAACAGGTGGTGGTTATGGTGGTGGGGTATGGCAGCAGGTGGTGGTTATGGTGGTGGAGTGTGGCAGCAGGTGGTGGTTATGGTGGTGGGGTGTGGCAGCAGGTGGTGGTTATGGTGGTGGGGTGTGGCAGCAGGTGGTGGTTATGGTGGTGGAGTGTGGCAGCTGGTGGTGGTTATGGTGGTGGAGTGTGGAAGCAGGTGGTGGTTATGGTGGTGGAGTGTGGCAGCAGGTGGTGGTTATGGTGGTGGAGTGTGGCTGCAAGTGGTGGCTATGGTGGTGGAGTGTGGCAGCAGGTGGTGGTTATGGTGGAGGAGTGTGACTGCAAGTGGTGGCTATGGTGGTGGAGTGTGGCAGCGGGTGGTGGTTATGGTGTTGGAGTGTGGCAGCAGGTCGTGGTTATTGTGGTGGAGTATGACAGCACGTGGTGGTTATGGTGGTGGAGTGGGCAGCAGGTGGTGGAGTGTGGTAGCGGATGGTGGTGGTGGTGGAGTGTGGCAGCATGTGGTGGTGGTGGAATATGGCAGCAGATGGTGAATATGGTGATGGAGTGTGGCAGCAGGTGCTGGTTATGGTGGTGGAGTGTGGCAGCAGGTGGTGGTTACAGTGGTGGAGTGTGGCAGCAGGTGGTGGTTATGGTGGTGGAGTGTGGCAGCAGGTGGTGGTGGTGGTGGTGATGGAGTGTGGCAGCAGGTGGTGGTTTTGGTGGTGGAGTTTGGCAGCATGTGGTGGTTATGGTGGTGGAGTGTGGCAGCAGGTGGTGGTTATGGTGGTGGAGTTTAGCAGCAGGTGGTGGTTATGGTGGTGGGGTGTGGCAGCAGGTGATGGTTATGGTGGTGGGGTGTGGCAGCAGGTGGTGGTTATGGTGGTGCAGTGTGGCAGCAGGTGGTGGTTATGGTGGTGGGGTGTGGCAGCAGGTGGTGGTTATGGTGGTGGAGTGTGGCAGCTGGTGGTGGTATGGTGGTGGAGTGTGGCAGCAGGTGGTGGTTATGGTGGTGGGGTGTGGCAGCAGGTGGTGGTTATGGTGGTGGGGTGTGGCAGCAGGTGGTGGTTATGGTGGTGGAGTGTGGCAGCAGGTGGTGGTTATGGTGGTGGGGTGTGGCAGCAGGTGGTGGTTATGGTGGTGGGGTGTGGCAGCAGGTGGTGGTTATGGTCGTGGAGTGTGGAAGCTGGTGGTGGTTATGGTGGTGGAGTGTGGCAGCATATGGTGGTTATGGTGGTGGAGTGTGGCAGCAGGTGGTGGTTATGGTGGTGGAGTGTGGCTGCAAGTGGTGGCTATGGTGGTGGAGTGTGGCAGCAGGTGGTGGTTATGGTGGAGGAGTGTGGCTGCAAGTGGTGGCTATGGTGGTGGAGTGTGGCAGCAGGTGGTGGTTATGGTGTTGGAGTATGGCAGCAGGTGGTGGTTATGGTGGTGGAGTGTAGCAGCAGGTGGTGGAATGTGGCAGCAGGTGGTGGAGTGTGACAGCAGGTGGTGGTTACAATGGTGGAGTGTGGAAGCAGGTGGTGATTATGGTGGTTGAGTGTGGCAGCAGGTGGTGGAGTGTGGCAGCAGGTGGTGGTTATGGTGGTGGAGTGTTGCCGCAGGTGGTGGTTATGGTAGTGGTGTATGGCAGGAGGTGGTGGAATGTGGCAGCAGGTGGTGGTTATCATGGTGGAGTGCGGCAGCAGGTGGTGGTTATGATGGTGGAGTGGGGCAGCAGGTGGTGGTTATGGTGATGGAGTGTGGTAGGAGGTGGTGGAGGTGGAGTGTGTCAGCAGGTGCTGGTTATAGTGGTGGAGTGTGGCCGCAGGTGGTGGTTATGGTGGTGGAGTGTGAAACAGGTGGTGTTCTTGGTGGTGGAATGTGGCAGCAGGTGGTGGTTATCATGGTGGAGTGCGGCAGCAGGTTGTGGTTATGATGGTGGAGTGGTGGAGGTGGAGTGTGGCAGCAGGTGGTGGTTATGGTAGTGGAGTGTGGCAGCAAGTGGTGGTTATGGTGGTGGAGTGTGACCGCAGGTGGTGGTTATGGTGGTGGAGTGTGGCAGCAGGTGGTGGTTATTGTGGTGGAATATGGCAGCAGGTGGTGGTTATGGTGGTGGAGTGGGCAGCAGGTGGTGATTATGGTGGTGGAGTGTGGCAGCAGGTGGTGGTTAATGTGGTGGAGTGTGGCAGCAGGTGGTGGTTATTGTGGTAGAGTATGGCAGCAGGTGGTGGAGTGGGGCAGCAGGTGATGGTGGTGGTGGAGTGGGGTAGCAGGTGGTGGTGGTGGTGGAGAGTGGCAGCAGGTTATGGTTATGGTAGTGGAGTGTGGGGGTAGGTGGTGGTTATGGTGGTGGAGTGTGGTAGCGGATGGTGGTGGTGGTGGAATGTGGCAGCATGTGGTGGTGGTGGAGTGTGGCAGCAGGTGGTGAACATGGTGGTGGAGTGTAGTAGCGGAAGGTAGTGGTGGTGGAGTGTGGCAGCATGTGGTGGTGGTGGAGTGTGGCAGCAGGTGGTGAACATGGTGGTGGAGTGTGGCAGCAGGTGGTGGTTATGGTGGTGGAGTGTGGCAGCAGGTGGTGGTTACAGTGGTGGAGTGTGGCAGCAGGTGGTGGTTACAGTGGTGGAGTGTGGCAGCAGGTGGTGATTATGGTGGTAGAGTATGGCAGCAGGTGGTGGTTATGGTGGTGGAGTGTGGCAGCAGGTGGTGGTGGTGGTGGTGATGGAGTGTGGCAGCAGGTGGTGGTTTTGGTGGTGGAGTTTGGCAGCATGTGGTGGTTATGGTGGTTGAGTGTGGCAGCAGGTGGTGGTTATGGTGGTGGAGATTAGCAGCAGGTGGTGGTTATGGTGGTGGGGTGTGGCAGCAGGTGGTGGTTATGGTGGTGGGGTGTGGCAGCAGGTGGTGGTTATGGTGGTGGAGTGTTGCAGCAGGTGGTGGAGTATGGCAGCAGGTGGTGGAGGTGGTGGTGGTAGAGTGTGGCAGCAGGTGGTGGAGGTGGTGGTGGTGGAGTGTGGCAGCAGGTGTTGGTTATGGTGGTGGAGTGTGGCAGCAGGTGGTGGTTATCATGGTCTGCTCTGATGGCCACGCTCACACCGTGCCGGGAAGTCTGCTCTGGTGGCCACGCTCACACCGTGCCGGGAGGTCTGCTTTGGAGGCCACGCTCACACCGTGCCGGGAGGTCTGCTCTGGAGGCCACGCTCACACCGTGCCGGGAGGTCTGCTCTGGTGGCCACGCTCACACCGTGCTGGTAGGTCTGCTCTTTATTATAAGTATATTATCTGCTTTCTTGCTAATTACAAGAAATTGACTTGCTTTACTACCGGTTACAAATAAAGTAATGCCATTCATGGTGATATGTAAATAACGTTCTTTCCAAGTGATTACGAGTAAAATCCAAGCTCTCTAGTTGATTGCAAGTAAATTGCTTGTGGTTCAGTTAGTTACACGTAAATTGCATGCTTTACTGGAGATAACGATGAATAAGCATATTTGGTACTGTGTAGTGAAAAAAATAACTACATTGAAATGAGAATAATAGGTAAAGTGTGGTGAGAATAATGATCACACTGTATTGAGAATAATGACTACTGTGTGGTGAGAATAATTACAATGTGGTGGGAAATATTACTACAGGGTGGTGAGAATAATAACTCTAGTATCGTGAAAAAATAAGCACAGTGTATTGAAAATAATACCTACAGTGTGTGTTGTTGGGATCTAACGTCCTGCTGAGGAGCAGACCCAACATATTTAAACAAGTAGTTAAACCAATAGTAATTCCAATTATTTTCAACGAGGTCTCATTTCAAATGGCTTTGTCAGGCGTCATTCGCCCCCAGCCTGGCCCATCACCAGGCATCATTCTCCCCCAGCCTGGCCCATCATCAGGCGTCATTCGCCCCCAGCCTGGCCCATCACCATGTGTCATTCTCCCCCAGCCTGGCCCATCATCAGGCGTCATTCGCCACCAGCCTGGCCCATCATCAGGCGTCATTCGCCCCCAGCCTGGCCCATCACCAGGCGTCATTCGCCGCCAGCCTGGCCCATCACCAGGCGTCATTCTCCCCCAGCCTGGCCCATCACCAGGTGTCATTCTCCCCCAGCCTGGCCCATCATCAGGCGTCATTCGCCCCCAGCCTGGCCCATCATCAGGCGTCATTCGCCCCCAGCCTGGCCCATCACCAGGCGTCATTCGCCCCCAGCCTGGCCCATCACCAGGCATCATTCTCCCCCAGCCTGGTCCATAACCAGGCGTCATTCTCCCCCAGCCTGGCCCATCACCAGGCGTCAGTCTCCCCCAGCCTGGCCCATCACCATGTGTCATTCTCCCCCAGCCTGGCCCATCATCAGGCGTCATTCGCCCCCAGCCTGGCCCATCATCAGGCGTCATTCGCCCCCAGCCTGGCCCATCACCAGGCGTCATTCGCCCCCAGCCTGGCCCATCACCAGGTGTCATTCTCCCCCAGCCTGGCCCATCACCAGGTGTCATTCTCCCCCAGCCTGGCCCATCACCAGGTGTCATTCTCCCCCAGCCTGGCCCATCACCAGGCGTCATTCTCCCCCAGCCTGGTCCATCACCAGGTCTCATTCTCCCCCAGCCTGGCCCATCATCAGGCGTCATTCGCCCCCAGCCTGGCCCATCATCAGGCGTCATTCGCCCCCAGCCTGGCCCATCACCAGGTGTCATTCTCCCCTAGCCTGGCCCATCACCAGGTGTCATTCGCCCCCAGCCTGGCCCATCATCAGGCGTCATTCGCCCCCAGCCTAGCCCATCATCAGGTGTCATTCTCCCCCAGCCTGGCCCATCATCAGGTGTCATTCTCCCCCAGCCTGGCCCATCACAAGGTGTCATTCTCCCCCAGCCTGGCCCATCATCAGGCGTCATTCGCCCCCAGCCAAGCCCATCATCAGGTGTCATTCTCCCCCAGCCTGGCCCATCATCAGGCATCATTCTCCCCCAGCTTGGCCCATCAACAGGCATCATTCTCCCCCAGCCTGGCCCATCATCAGGTGTCATTCTCCCCCAGCCTGGCCCATCACCAGGTGTCATTCTCCCCCAGCCTGGCCCATCATCAGGCATCATTCTCCCCCAGCCTGGCCCATCATCAGGCATCATTCTCCCCCAGCCTGGCCCATCATCAGGTGTCATTCTCCCCCAGTCTGGCCCATCAACAGGCATCATTCTCCCCCAGCCTGGCCCATCATCAGGTGTCATTCTCCCCCAGCCTGGCTCATCAACAGGCATCATTCTCCCCCAGCCTGGCCCATCATCAGGTGTCATTCTCCCCCAGCCAGGCCCATCATCAGGTGTCATTCTCCCCCAGCCTGGCCCATCATCAGGCATCATTCTCCCCCAGCCTGGCCCATCATCAGGCATCATTCTCCCCCAGCCTGGCCCATCATCAGGCATCATTCTACTTCAGCCTGGCCCATCATCAGGCATCATTCTCCCCCAGCCTGGCCCATCATCAGGTGTCATTCTCCCCCAGCCTGGCCCATCATCAGGCATCATTCTCCCCCAGCCTGGCCCACCATTATGCATCATTCTTCCCCAGCCTGGCCCATCATCAGGTGTCATTCTCCCCCAGCCTGGCCCATCATCAAGCATCATTCTCCCCCAGCCTGGCCCATCATCAAGCATCATTCTTCCCCAGCTTGGCCCATCGTCAGGCTTCATTCTCCCCCAGCCTGGCCCATCATCAGGTGTCATTCTCCCCCAGCCTGGCCCATCAACAGGTTTACACATCTTTCGCGGGAGGCACTCTGAAACACGTAATACGTCGAGCCATCACACTGTATAACGGAGTGGAGCACTGTATAGGTGGATTATATCGTCCACTGTCAGCCTAGAATTGACGATGGAGAGAAGAGAATTGTCTGGGGCGTGTGCGTGGGATCACCCACTCCATTGGTTCGAGTCCTCATCAGTGCTCCGACAGATTTTTTTATTGATACATCACATCTGAGTGAACAGCTAGTATTGTGAGAATTATAGTTACAGTATTGTGGGAATAATATCTACAGTGTGGTGAGAATAATAACTACATTGTAGTGAGAGAGAAAGAGACTGACAGACAGATAGGTACAGACAAAGAAAGAGACATTGACAGAGACAGAGGGAGGGGGAAGACAGAGACAGACAGTAGACGGGAGAGAGGGAACGATTTGGGGTAGGACGGGGGGGAAGGAATGGTGCCCAACCACTTTGACTGTCGGGGAATGAACATCGACCTGCATGAAGCGAGACCTTCGCTCTACCGTCAAACCACAGTAGTAGAGCTGTTACAGCCACTATGGGACGCAACCGGGTTCTTTGCTGGAAGAACCAAAGTACTAGTATCCGACCCCAAATCGGTAGTGGCTTTCAAGGAGTTGGCTTGGTAATGCAAGTAAAATAACATGGGGAAGTTAAAAGGAATACGACACTTCGTCTTTTATCAATATATTCACACATCACTTTCCCATCACCTTAATAGAATCATAAACGAAGTATTACTACACTTATATATACACATGTGTCGCTCTCATAGGACACTAAGAGCTCCTCTATGCTTATGCAATGTAGCCTTGTCAACTTCCGTGTTTCCTCAACACACAGTACCGTCCTCAACCAGTACTGGGAAATACCAACACCTAAAATACCACAAGGTGCTCCTAGTGAACGCCCACAATCACTCTCAAGCCTAGTGCTGGCAGAGAACATCAGCCTCGTGCTGCTGGGCCTCTTCAAGAACAAATACAAGGGTAGCGAACCTCTGGCAGGAGCGTCTTGCAACTAACTAGTTACACTCCTCCATAGCACCTCACTGTCGATCGTCTCTTCCTCTAGCCAGTCCGGGGATACGCCGAATTCTGTCACTGCCACTACACAGGCAGACAGCAGATACTACTCAGTTCCTCTTCGGCGGCGGCTCACTGCTCACGTAAAGCAGAATGAAATAGAGAGATAATAGGCTGCCCGGGTAGACTGACTGTCTTCGTATCACAGCAGCCCTACGTCGCCTCTGTGGATACATAAACTCGCCGGTACTTGTGAACTAAAAAATACCACTTACGGACTCTGACCTTGACATACTACTCATATTCCAAAAGATGGTGTTGATATCCAGGCGCCTCCACACCAGAGGTCAGCTACAGCGACTCTTCGGGCTGATCAAGGCAGAAATCTACAGTCTCTTGCAGGTATCATACTGCCAGCACCAGATGGCGTCGTCCATTTTGTGGGGGTTTCGGGAACGGATTCACAGATGGCGTTGACGTCGCTGCTCCATGCTCCGACGATGGAGTCGGGTTCGTAACAAGAGCAGACAGTAGATGGGTGGTTAGATTAATTGATAGATGAATAGCTAGATGGATAGATATAAATGATAGATGACTGAACAGATATATGGATACAGGGATAGATGAATAGGTAGATCGATAGATTAATGGATAGATAGATGGATGGATAGATAGATGGATGGAAGGATATATAGATGGATAGACATACAGATGAATGGATAAACAGGTAAATGCACGGATATACATAGATGGATGGATTAATGGGTGGATAGAAGGATACCTCTATGGAAAGACTGATAAATAGCTACCAATATATGGATAGATATATTGGTAGATAAATAGAGAGAGATGGATTGATAGATAAAAGGATATATCGAAGGATGCATATATGAATACATAAATGGATGTATAGAAAGCTAGGTAGACAAGTAGATTGATAGATATATGGATAGATGGTCAGAGACCATCCATGTATGGATGAATAGATAACAGGATTTATAGATTGATAGCTGGTTGTATGGATGAATAGATAACAGGATTCATAGATTGATAGCTGGATGTATGTACATATGGATGAATAGATGAATAGTTAGATAAATAGCTAGATTGACAGAGTGATAGTTTTACTCACCTAATAGTGCTTGCGAGTTTTGAGCCTAGGCTCTTTGTTCTCGGCTGTCAATTGTCAATCAACTGGTGTACAAATGCTTGAGCGCATTGGGATGTATCGTGCCTTGCATAGTAGGCAAATCGTGCCTTGCATAGTAGGCAGAGAAGTGCGTTCTGGCTACTAGGTACGACATATATATATACATATATATATGTCGTACCTAGTAGCCAGAACGCACTACTCGGCATACTATGCAAGGCACGATTTGCCTAGTAAGCCAAGTTTTCCAGAATTTATATTTTTTTCGATTTTTTGTCTTATGAAATGATAAAGCTATTAATTTTACTATATATGAGTAAATTGTTTTTTGTTTGAGTTAAAACTAACGTAGATATATGACCGAACCTAACCAACCCTACCTAACCTAACCTATCTAAACCTAACCTAAACTAACACAACTACGTCAGTAATTTATATTCTCAATATAATATAATAATAATAATTCAAATAAACTAACTGGAAGCAATATATTGAAAATAAAGAAAATCACTCAGCCTATTAGGCAAATCGTTCCTTGCATAGTAGGCCGAGAAGTGCATTCTGGCTACTAGGTAAGACATATACTGTATATTAGTATATATTGGTAGCAGTCTTTCTTGTAAACATATGTTGGTGAACATGACCGAAAAAGTAGATTAATAATTCTAACACGAATGTGTTCAATATTTCTTATGTTTTTCTTTACTGTCGGTGGTAATGAAAATAACAATTCTCGAAAATTAATTTCTTATTAATGGTCTGACGCCTGAACGCGTTTCGTAAATCGTATTACATTTTCAAAGACTTAATTTACACACAAATTCATCGTACTTATACTCTATTGGGTGAGATGATATGGTACAAAAGTTTTGGGTGAGGTGACAAATACAAAACAAAACACGAAACAATGGGTATAACGTGGATATGTGGACATAAGAATGGAAGTAACTGCAGAAGGCCAATTGGCCTATACTTCCTCTAGCAGCTTCCATATTGGTTCTGGGTCTTGAAATGGATAGAATATAGTTGTGCATTAATTGGCTGTTGATTGCTGGTGTTGACTTTTTGATGTGTAGTGCCTCGCTGATGTCAAGCCCCCTGCTATCGCTGTACCTATCGATGATATCTGTGTTGTTTGTTAAGATTTGTCTGGTGATGGTCTGGTTGTGAGAAGAGATTATATGTTGTCATGCCTATATTCTGAATTCTTAGGGGCTTACAGTCCCCAAGTGAGCATTTAAGGGCATAGACGACGTTGCTCTCCTTCAAAGCGTTCTGCTTGATGGAAGGCCCAACCACTTCTGTATGTGGGTGTGTCTGTATGTGGGTGTGGGTATCTTGCTGATTGGCGAAAGTGGGTTTCCAGGCTTGTGGGTCTTGACATTCCCATACACTTAACCAGGTTTGCATTACCCAATAATCTTCAGCAGGTGGAGTCTGTCATAGCTTTGTCACCTCACCCAAAACTTTTGTGACTCATCACCTCACCCAAAACGAGTATAAGTAGGAATGTATTTTATGTGTAAACTAAGTCTTTGAAAATGTAATAAGCATTACGAAACGCATTCAGCCGTCAGACTAGAAATAAAGAATGAATTTTGGAGAGTTAATTTATCAATTTCCCTCGACAGTAAAGAAGATCGTAAGAAATATTGAGAAGATTCGTGTTAGAATTATCAATCTTACCCTTTCGGTCATATTCAACAACATATATTTGTGTAAATATATATATATATATATATATATATATATATATATATATATATATATATATATATATATATATATATATATATATATATATATATATATATATAGGGGTAACTGCAGAAGGCTTATTGGCCCATACGAGGCAGCTCCTATCTAAACACAAAGATTAATCCAGTGTAATTGGTCTATTATGTTGGACATTGTCTTCTGTGTTGGCATCGTTATGTTCTGGTCTTGTCCTTACTCTCATGGTGGGTAGAGTAAATAGTTCCGTGATTTGGGTGTTCATGGTAGGTCGCTCTATTCTTATGTGAATTGCCTCAAGAATTTGTAATCTTCTTGCATCTTGGGTTTTGTCTATTATGCAGGTATTCTTGTTCAACATTTCTCTTGTTAGAGGGATGTCATGGGCTTGTCTCATGTGATTCCTAGGGGCACCGGATTGAAGATGGCATGTCAAACGCCTCGTCAGCTTGGTCGACGTCATACCTATGTACTTACATTGAAGGGTACATCCTTCGTGGGGGCAAGTGTACATGTATACAACGCTTGACTGCTGTAGAGGGTTCTACAGCCCGTCGGCTTCGGGCTGTTTTTGATAAGGAGTTCGGAAGGCTTCTTGGTTTTGTAGAATATTATCAGGTTTATAATATCAGGTTTAGCAGCAATAGCATTGTGGCCCAGAGGTGCTCCGAGTAGTGTGCTGTCGGTAGGTTTAACGACTGAGACTTCTGGTAGAACTGATTTCACTGCTCTAATGATTACTTCACTGGATTCAATAATTTCACACTTGGAGGGGTTAAGAACGAGACCCATGGACTCCCCCCGTGTCTTCACCAGCTGTAGGTCTTCTAGCAGGGAATCTTGTGTGCCTGCCAGAGTGCCATCATCCAGGAACCAGATGTTGAGCTCGCTGGACAGTCTGGTTGTAATTTCTCGAACCGCTATGCAAAAGAGGAACGGTGCAAGTGGGTCACCCTGTTGAATTCCCTCTGCTGAGGTGACTTCATGTTTGCCAAACAAGAGGGTTGAGTCTTTGCTGTAGCCTGCTGACACAAACGGGAGAATGCTTGGGCAATGTTCCTGGACTGCAGTGAGGATTGCTTCCCTTTTGACCGCGTTGAAAGCGTTTTTAAAATCTAGTTTTACTACTGCTTGGTCTTCAGTAAGAGAGCTAATGTAGGCTCGTGCAGCATGAGCCGCTGCTTCACAGCCTTGGGGGACTCCAAACCCCAGCTGGTTGGGTTGCAGCATGGTGGCTGCTTCCATTCGGATACTTCTGACAGCAGCCCTTGCAACTAGGCGGCGAAGGGTATTACCAACGGCAATGGGTCTGATCCCTCCCCCCTTCTTTTTCAGGGCACATAGGGATGCACCAAAGAAGAATGGTTTGATTTCATCAGGGATTAACCCGGCGAGGCAGTTGTTGACAAACGTTGTGATTTCTGTCAGGAGCGCTTCTGCAGCTGGGCCAAGAACAGGGTTCACCATTTCCTTCACATGTTGAGGATATATATATATATATATATATATATATATATATATATATATATATATATATATATATATATATATATATATATATATATATATATATATATATATATATATATATATATATATAATATTTATAATATATATATATATATATATATATATATATATATATATATATATATATATAATATTTATAATATATATATATATATAATATTTATAATATATATATATATATATATATATATATATATATATATATATATATATATATATATATATAATAGTTGAAATAGGAGTTCTCCAAAACTCATTTTCGTACTTTTAAGGTGAAGAAAAGAAGTGATTTACTATAGAGTGTAGTACACTTATTTATACACTTTGCACAACGTTTCGAACCTCCATGGTTCATTCTCAAGTGAACAGATCTTACAATGCTGGTTGATTTTATACCCGCACTGGGTCAGGTGATAATACAATAAAGGTGAAAACATGGGGGGACACATAAGGGATAAATGTGAGGTGAAACATAGAGGTAACTGCAGAAGGCTTATTGGCCCATACGAGGCAGCTCCTATCTAAACACAAAGATTAATCCAGTGTAATTGGCCTGTTATGTTGGACATTGTCTTCTGTGTTGGCATCGTTATGTTCTGGTCTTGTCCTTACTCTCATGGTGGGTAGAGTAAATAGTTCCGTGATTTGGGTGTTCATGGTAGGTTGTTCTATTCTTATGTGAATTGCTTCAAGAATTTGTAATCTTCTTGCATCTTGGGTTTTGTCTATTATGCAGGTATTCTTATTCAACATTTCTCTTGTTAGAGTGATGTCATGGGCTTGTCTCATGTAATTCCTAGGGGCACCGGATTGAAGATGGCATGTCAAACGCCTCGTCAGCTTGGTCGACGTCATACCTATGTACTTACATTGAAGGTTACATCCTTCGTGGGGGCAAATGTATATGTATACAACGCTTGACTGCTGTAGAGGGTTCTCTGTCGGCTTCGGGCTATTTTTGATAAGTAGTTCGGAAGTCTTCTTGGTTTTGTAGAATATTATCAGGTTTATGTTTTGGTTAGGAGTAGTGCTTTTTACTCCTTTACGGATTATTTCTTTCATTATTCTTTCCTCTTTTATATGTTCACTGTGCATGGTTGATTTGTAATATAATTTTATTGGAGGTGTTGTGGTTTCTGTTCTAGGTTCTGGATTATACCAACGGTCCAAGTGTCTTCTTATAGCAGCGTTTATTTCCGCGTTGCTATATCCGTTGTTCACCAATACCTGAGTTACTCTTTCAAACTCTCTACTCACGTTGCTCCATTCAGAGCAGTGGGTAAGCGCTCGACGAATATAAGTATTGAGAACACTGGCTTTGTATCTTTGGGGGCACTCACTTCTACCGTTCAGGCATAATCCTATGTTGGTGGGCTTGGTATATACGTTGGTGCTTAAAGAGGTTCCTGTTTTTGTTATTAGTTCATCCAGGAATGGCAGACTGTTATTTTCACTATTTTCATGTGTAAATCGGAGTACTGACTCTCTCTCTAGATGTCTTTTTAGGTCAATTAGTTTATCTGAGTCTTTTACTATTACGAATATGTTATCTACATAACGGCAATATACAGTTGGTTTTTGTCTGCTACTGAAGACCCTGTCTTCGATGGTTCCCATATAAAAATTAGCAAATAAAACTCCTAAGGTGGAGCCCATTGCTACTCCGTCTATTTGTAAATACATGTCTCCTTGTGGACTGATGAAAGGGGTTTCCTTTGTACATGCTTCGAGAAGACTCTTCAAGTGTGTCTAATTTGGGGGTCCTCTCGTCTCTGTATACTCTGTCCAGTATCATTCCTTTGGTTGTGTCGACTGGGACGTTGGTAAATAAGGATTCAACGTCCAGGGAAGCGATGATTCCATCGGGCTGGGTAGATTTGATCAATTCTAGGAAATCTGCTGATGATTGTAGACTAAACTTACTTGGAGAGTATGGAGTTAGGAGTTCATTGAGTTTCTTTGCCAGGTGATAAGTTGGGGTTGGTATTTGGCTGATTAAAGGCCGTAGTGGGTTACCTGGTTTATGCGTCTTAACATTGCCAGAAGCTAGAAGACAACAAAAAAGTCATCACCACTGACACACTTCAAGGTGAACTACTAACAGAAGCAGGGAAAAAACGAGGAACATATTCATCTACAATCTTAACCCCACGACTCAAAGAAGCAGCGAAACAACTAAAAAATCTGAAAGACGTAACAATAAGAAAAGCCGACAAGACAGCAGCGTATGTATTGGTGAAGATGTTTGGTGAAGATGGGGGCGGCAAGGTGAAGGGCAATTCCAATGTGGAGAGCGGCATGAGTGTGGCGAGTATACAGCACCCCGGCATGGGGTGCTGTATATATCCAATGATATACATACATATATACATACGTATATATATATATATATATATATATATATATATATATATATATATATATATATATATATATATATATATATATATATATATATATATATATATATATATATATATATATATATATAACTGAAAACTCACACCCCAGAAGTGACTCGAACCCATACTCCCAGAAGCAACGCAACTGGTATGTACAAGACGCCTTAATCCACTTGACCATCACAACCGGACAATAATGAGGTGATAGCCTAAGCTATTTGAACCACCCCACCGCCGGCACTCGGATAGTAATCTTGGGCATAGCATTTTACCAAATCACCTCATTCTTTGGGGCACACGTGAGGAACACAAATGCGAAAAAGCCTGAATGGTCCCCAGGACAATATGCAACTGAAAACTCACACCCCAGAAGTAACTCGAACCCATACTCCCAGAAGCAACGCAACTGGTATGTACAAGACGCCTTAATCCACTTGACCATCACGACCGGACAATAATGAGGTGATAGCCTAAGCTATTTGAACCACCCCACCGCCGGCACTCGGATAGTAATCTTGGGCATAGCATTTTACCAAATCACCTCATTCTTTGGGGCACACGTGAGGAACACAAATGCGAAAAAGCCTGAATGGTCCCCAGGACAATATGCAACTGAAAACTCACACCCCAGAAGTGACTCGAACCCATACTCCCAGAAGCAACGCAACTGGTATGTACAAGACACCTTAATCCACTTGACCATCACGACCGGACAATAATGAGGTGATAGCCTAAGCTATTTGAACCACCCCACCGCCGGCACTCGGATAGTAATCTTGGGCATAGCATTTTACCAAATCACCTCATTCTTTGGGGCACACGTGAGGAACACAAATGCGAAAAAGCCTGAATGGTCCCCAGGACAATATGCAACTGAAAACTCACACCCCAGAAGTGACTCGAACCCATACTCCCAGAAGCAACGCAACTGGTATGTACAAGACGCCTTAATCCACTTGACCATCACGACCGGACAATAATGAGGTGATAGTCTAAGCTATTTGAACCACCCCACCGCCGGCACTCGGATAGTAATCTTGGGAATAGCATTTTACCAAATCACCTCATTCTTTGGGGCACACGTGAGGAACACAAATGCGAAAAAGCCTGAATGGTCCCCAGGACAATATGCAACTGAAAACTCACACCCCAGAAGTGACTCGAACCCATACTCCCAGAAGCAACGCAACTGGTATGTACAAGACGCCTTAATCCACTTGACCATCACGACCGGACAATAATGAGGTGATAGCCTAAGCTATTTGAACCACCCCACCGCCGGCACTCGGATAGTAATCTTGAGCATAGCATTTTACCAAATCACCTCATTCTTTGGGGCACACGTGAGGAACACAAATGCGAAAAAGCCTGAATGGTCCCCAGGACAATATGCAACTGAAAACTCACACCCCAGAAGTGACTCGAACCCATACTCCCAGAAGCAACGCAACTGGTATGTACAAGACGCCTTAATCCACTTGACCATCACGACCGGACAATAATGAGGTGATAGCCTAAGCTATTTGAACCACCCCACCGCCGGCACTCGGATAGTAATCTTGGGCATAGCATTTTACCAAATCACCTCATTCTTTGGGGCACACGTGAGGAACACAAATGCGAAAAAGCCTGAATGGTCCCCAGGACAATATGCAAGTGAAAACTCACACCCCAGAAGTGACTCGAACCCATACTCCCAGAAGCAACGCAACTGGTATGTACAAGACGCCTTAATCCACTTGACCATTAGGCTTTCTACAAACACTTCTATTCAATACCCATTGTTTCTGTTCTGTCTTGTGTTGATACTTTTAATACCCTATTAATATCCCCTCTTGTTCTGTCTTGTGTTAATGCCACATCACCCCTCCCACCTCACTCAAATGTAGATATAAAATCAGAGATACGTAAGTTCTAATCAGTTGTGTATTTGTGAAGTCTTTGAAAATGTAATAAGTTTTACGAAACGCGCCCGTGTCGCGTCAGACTTGAAATGAAAATGAATTTTGGAGAAGTGATTTTTGATTTACCTCCAACAGTGAAGCGTAATGTACGAAAGATTGAGAAAATTCGTGTTAGAATTATTAATCTTACTTTTTCGGTCATATTTAATAATATATGTCTACAGGAAAGACTGCTACCAAAATATACTAATATATATATATATATATATATATATATATATATATATATATATATATATATATATATATATATATATATATATATATATATATATATATATAATGTCATACCTAGTAGCCAGAACGCACTTCTGAGCCTACTATACAAGGCCCAATTTGCCTAATAAGCCAAGTTTTCATGAATTAATGTTTTTTCGACTACCTAACCTAACTTTTTCCGCTACCTAACCTAACCTATACAGATAGGTTAGGTTAGGTTAGGTAGGGTTGGTTAGGCTCGGTCATATATCTACGTTAATTTTAACTCCAATAAAAAAAATTGACCTCATACTTAATGAAATGGGTAGCTTAATCATTTCATAAAAAAAATTAGAGAAAATATGTTAATTCAGTAAAACTTGGCTTATTAGGCCAATCGGGCCTTGCATAGTAGGCTGAGAAGTGCGTTCAGGCTACTAGGTACGACATATAACTATATATATATATATATATATATATATATATATATATATATATATATATATATATATATATATATATATATATATATATATATATATATATATATATATATATATATATATATATATATATATATATATAATGGTCCTGGGGACCATTCAGGCTTGTTCGCATATATATATATATATATATATATATATATATATATATATATATATATATATATATATATATATATATATATATATATATATATATATATATAGACGAATAGATTGATAGATATATGGATAGATGGTCAGATAGATGTATGTATAGATGAAAGAAATGATAGATTGATAGCTGAATGGATATATAGATGGATGTATAGATAGATAAGTAGATACATAGGAAGATGGATAGATAGATGGAGAGATCGATGAATGGATAGATGTACTCACCTAGTTGTAGTTTCCAAGTTGTGCTTGCATGGGTTGAGCTCTGGCTCTTTGATCCCGCCTCTCAATTCTCAATCAACAGGTGTACAGATTCTAGGGCTTACTGGGCTCTATCATATCGACATTTGAAACTGTGTATGGAGTCTGCCTCCGCCACATCACTGCCTAATGCAATCCAAATTAATGCTGCCGAATGCATTAGGCAGATGTATAGAGGGATGGTTGGATAGATGGATAGATGGATAGATGGACAGGTAAGCTAACAGATAGATGGATGGATAGATAATTGGACAAATGGGAAACAGAGAGACTCGGGTTATGCCACATACCCCGTAGTTGATAAATAAATATAACAAAATTTGTCTGTGGTATTTAGATCAATTGTTATTAGTTACAGTACATTAGTTACATTTGTACTGTTCATTCTTGTTATCATTAATCTGGTGAGAATGAGTAATCATTCTCACCAGAGCGTGCTAAATACATAAAAAAAAATTCAACTAAGCTGTACAAGCAAAAATAGTTCCTTACGCATTAAACAATTTGTAAATAATGATTTAGTTAATTAATTAGGAATTTTATATTATTCAGGGGGTGAAGGCGAGGCCTGCGACGACATGAGACTGCTGGACCTAAGCTGCCAGGAGGGCCTTGTCCTCCTCACGTTGTTGACTGTATGCTGGACAACACCCGCAGGTGAGTCACTTAGCTGCCAGGAGGCCCTTGTCCTTCTCACGTTGTTGACTATCTGCTGGACACCTGCAAGTGATCCCCGGTGGCTCCCTGACACCATCCCTGCCCAAGAAAGTCGGGTTTCTTGCAGCACTCGTCTGAACGTTCTGAAAGTTTTATGAGTTTCGATAGTTTGTGGTAGCATGTCACACCTTCCTAGGTGGTGGCATAAATTAATAAATGACACGGCTCCTTGCACTACTGTGAGGGATCCAGGTTCTAGTTCTGGTTCGAAGGTAGGCCAGAGAACTCCGCGATTGGAGGAACCTAGTAGATGGCACCTAAATCGGAGAGAGTAGCTTCAGAGATCCTTTATGGATCACCCAGAAACTGGCGTTTCATTACATTCAAAGATGTTACATTCATTTCACAGCTAGACAATTTCATGAGAATTCATTCGCTGATGGTGTTCACTTCTCACAGGAATCTCCAGGTTATTTTCCTATTATAATAATACTCACTATAAACGTCTAATGCAAGGCTACTAAAGATTATTTTAATTTCTATTCTTTTATATTATTGAGTTTAGTGAGTAGGTTAACATTAAAATTATATAATCTAAATAAAAAACTGTTACACGTATCCTAGTTTGCATACACGTATGGGTACACGTAGGATACACGTACATACACATAGGATACACGTATCCTAGTATATTATATAATTATAGTTGTTTAGTGCCAACCTACAAAGGTAGGATTTATACAATAACAATTTACAAATAAAGCTAGGCATTGAACTAAATACTGTCCTACCTAGTGAAGTCAACATTATATTTCGATGTTCAGACCCTTAGAGGTGGGACAATAATTAGCACGAGTTGTGCTGAATATTATGCAGTGTTTATTATATGTATATTAACATTACTTAAATTTAATTAATATATTTAGTTCTGTTATGTCACACCTAAGAGTGGTGAGAAATGCAACTGTAACACACCAAGGACGATAGGGAAGGACTAACCTGAGCTGAATCCAAACTGTTGCAAAGACCATCACTCAAATTAACACACAGCAGTGATTTTTACTTTATTACTTCTGACACGAAGGCAGCCTTGTACTGCAAGTCACTAGTGAGTCACATGGGCCATGTAACGAAGGCAGCCTTGTACTGCAGGTCACTAGTGAGTCACACGGGCCATGTAACGAAGGCAGCCTTGTACTGCAGGTCACTAGTGAGTCACACGGGCCATGTAACGAAGGCAGCCTTGTACTGCAGGTCACTAGTGAGTCACATGGGCCATGTAACGATGGCAGCCTTGTACTGCAGGTCACTAGTGAGTCACACGGGCCATGTAACGATGGCAGCCTTGTACTGCAGGTCACTAGTGAGTCACACGGGCCATGTAACGAAGGCAGCCTTGTACTGCAGGTCACTAGTGAGTCACATGGGCCATGTAACGAAGGCAGCCTTGTACTGCAGGTCACTAGTGAGTCACATGGGCCATGTAACGATGGCAGCCTTGCACTGCAAGTCACTAGTGAGTCACACGGGCCATGTAACGAAGGCAGCCTTGTACTGCAGGTCACTAGTGAGTCACACGGGCCATGTAACAATGGTAGTATGTACTACAGGTCACTAGTGAGTCACACGGACCATGTAACAATGGTAGTATGTACTACAGGTCACTAGTGAGTCACACGGGCCATGTAACAATGGTAGTATGTGCTACAGGTCACTAGTGAGTCACACGGGCCATGTAACAATGGTGGTATGTACTACAGGTCACTAGTGAGTCACACGGGTCAGTAACCCAACAACTCCTAAAGTGTGAGCCACTTGCTCACAGTTCATCTGTAACTCCCAGACTGTTTGAAAGCCACACGTAAGAGGAACAACAAAAACAATGTTACTGAAACAACAAGTAAACATATACAAAGTGTTTTTCAAAGTTTCAAAGCATATAGGGGGACCTTCGACAAGCCGCCGGCTTCCTGTCCTCGTCGAGGTTACTAGTGTCAGTGGCCTTCAGGTAAATTGGAAGCCCCTCCCAATCGTCTTGGCCTCCGGCGTGGCGTATGATGGGAAGCAAAACCCTTTGTCGTTTCACTTTGTTGACCGTGTGCAGCCTGTTCCGTGGTGCCCCTCCTCCGTCTGGGCGGACGGGGGGCACTAGTAGTTGGGGGAAGACACAAGTTGTATCCGTTTTGCTTTTTTCGGCGGACAAGACTTGTGTCGCGTGTTTTTCGTTACCGCGGTGAACTAGTCAAGTCATTTTTCAGCGGATACGACATGTGTGGCTTATGTTTCCGTTTCTTGGCTTGTTGTATATTTTTATATTTTTTTTTTATTTGTTATCCTTATGCTTTCCCTATGTGTTATGATGTATGTTTGTTTTGTTTTATGTGTTATTATGTTTTGTGTATTGCTCGCCTATTTACACTATTTTCTCTTGTGTTCTGTTGATGTTTGTTGTTTTTGTACTGTGCTGTCGATCCTTCTGGCCGGTGTTTTTTTGTTTTGATTATTTTGTTTCTTCTGTTCTTTTTATTGTATTTATTGCCTTATACTTGCATGCTTGCATGTAAAAAAAAAAATAAGTGGAAACCAGGACGCGTGGAAAGGTACACTCTTTCCCCAGTAAAACCTGTTGTTACTGTAGCTCTTACTAAGGAAGGTGCTGCATACAGTACAAGTTAATTTAAATATATTTTGTTCTGCAGCGCAGAATATTCAGAATATCGATGTGTGAATTATCCAGACCATGCCAGCATAATTAATCGTTTTTAACAGTTGCAAAGATATACGAAGTGCTTGCGGGCTTACAAACCTTGCAAGTACGAGTCTCAACCAAACACATAGTAAACTCAAAATAACAATACCTTACAGCTTAGTGTGGCAGAGAGAAATAAACTCCTCAGTCACCCAAAGCTTAAACATCACGCTAGTCTGAGGTCACATCCCTTGCAGTAACTCTTTGCTCTCTGTTGTTTAGGTACTCCCGTATTCATTGGAGAACCCTCTCACGTAATCAAGCTTGTTTCTCCCACTTATGCAAGTCTCTTATGGGGTACTGTGTCAAATGCATTCTGACCGTCCAAGAAAATGCCGACTGCCAATCCTTCTCTTTTTTGCTTACGGCTTATGGTTTAATACATAAATTAAGCATTAATGAAATTAATGCTTAATTCCTCTCTTAATGCTTGTGTGTGTGTGTGTGTGAATGTAAAACTTCCAAACTGCTCTGACTTTCCTCCAGCTTGGAAGTGAACACCAGGAACACAGATGAACTTCACGAGGCAGATAGTCTTAAAGTTGTCTTAGTCTTGAAGCTGGCAGAGATATCCCTCGGCAACCTGGAGTGACCAGGGGGGGGGGGAGTCGGCACCTCTTGGCCAGACCACTAGGACCTGGCCGGTGCTTCACACACCTGCAGTAGTTAGGGAGATTGGCTTCATCGTATTGGTGCGTGTGTGTATGTGTGTATGGTACGGCCTCACTTAGCCAGTAAACGGGTTCTTTTAATTTCAAACTTTATATTGGGCTTTAATGCCTCTTCTTACTCGATACAACCGCGAGTCATAGATAAGTTATTAAGAACTCGTAGTAATAGTCCAAAAGGATTAGGGGGGGTAAACATTACTAAACAAAAACCATCACCATGCGTACTTCTTAACTATATACAATTATAACATATGTACATAACATAACACGTCAGGTGTAACTTTCACACAGGAAACTACTAACGAATGTCTGCGATCTTCTAACCCATCGAGTCCACTCCTATCTTCTATCATACAACACTCAAGGTACCATCCGAGAGAATGTCTTCCCTGGTACTCACTCCAGCGAGTTCACCTTTCTCAGTAAATTATTGGCCAGTTTTCAAGAGTGTCGTCACGGTGCAAAACACCACTTCTACTCTCCAGCAACACGCTGGCAGGTCTCTAGCAAGAACCTGGCAGGTCTCTAGCAAGAAGCTGGCAGGTCTCCAGCAACACGCTGGCAGGTCTCCAGCAACACGCGGGCAGGTTTCCAGCAACACACTGGCAGGGGTCTCCAGCAACACGCGGGCAGGTTTCCAGCAACACACTGGCAGGGGTCTCCAGCAACACGCGGGCAGGTCTGTTGCAACACACTGGCAGGTCTCCAGCAACACCCGGGCAGGTCTCCAGCAACACTCTTGCAGGTCTCCAGCAACACTCTTGCAGGTCTCCAGCAACACTCTTGCAGGTCTCCAGCAACACTCTTGCAGGTCTCCAGCAACATTCTTGTAGGTCTCCAGCAACACGCTGAATTTTCTCCAGCAACATGCTGGCTGCGGTCTCCAGCAACACGCTGGCAGGTCTCTAGCAACACGCTGTCTGGGGTCTCCAGCAATACGCTGGCAGGGGTCACCAGCAAAACGCTGTCAGAGGTCTCCAGCAACACACTGGAAGGGGTCACCAGTAACACGCTGGCAGGGGTCACCAGCAACAAACTGGCAGAGGTCTCCAGCAGCACACTAGCTGGCTTCCGCACATGCTTCAACTATAAGAAGCCTTAACAGACGGAAGTTAATTTTGTCTCGTAACTCAATTGGACTATCACGGGATGCACCGGTTCAATCACGAATACTAACCTGGGTATCACAGACATATCACAGTATACACTGACTCGACCCACTATTCCCACAGCAACACGTCTTGAGCTCAGGACTGTCCTGGGTGAACTGATTTTTGTCGACCAAGGGACACATCACTGAGGCATAAAAGATGAATAGAAAGAAGGAAACTATGCAGGTGTCGATATGACTACAGCTTTCCACCAGGGAACAAAAAATGGGGTCGGGTGCACTCAACAAATGGTGATGTCTCACCTCCCCTCCTAAAAAATTGAGGTCGGGTACCCTCAACAGATGGCGTCGTCATCATCACAGTGTGTACTCATCTTGTATGTGTGTGTGTGTGTGTGTTCACCTAGTTGTTCTTGCAGGTGGTGGGGGGGGGGGGGGTTGAGCTCTGCTATTTCGGCCCACCTCTCAACTGTCAATCAATCAACTGTTACTAAGATGTGGATAATTTGCTGGAGCCTCACGCCTCCAGCAAATTATCCACATCTCATAACCAGTCATTTATCTATTTTTTTATTCACTGCCCATATTCTTAAACTCTGTGGGAACCGACCTGTGAGATTTATATTTATTTAATTTATATAGAATTTATATTTACGTTAATTTGTATACTTCGATAGCAATTTGTATGATGTTAAGTGGACTGTATTTCTGCAATAATCTCACAAATCGATCTTCTACACCAGGGGTCTCCAAACTTTTCAATGTAAGGGCAACATTATATATTTCCCATATTTATGCGGACCGGAGGAATAAAAAATGAAAAAAACAAAAAAACAAATCAGTGCCAGTAATTTAATTTCCTCAAATATTAAAGTATAAACATGGAAAAATTAAAACATATCTTTTTGGAAAAAATCAGGGTAAACTAAATAGATTCCTGCCTTTAGTTTTATGCAACCAAATTAGTGTGACGAATGATACTGTCGTTTTGACTTCAAAATTTCATTAAAATCAGGTTCCAGATTAGATGAGCCAATTGTAAGAATTGATTTCAAGTGATCATCAGACAAATTTGCTCGATAGTTAGATTTCACATACTTCATTTTGGAAAAAGTTTGTTCACACAAGTATGTTGAACCAAAAATGGACACAAAACTACAAGCAAACATTATCAAATTTGGAAACTGATCTGGCTGCAGGCATTTATAAAACTCAATCAGATTTCCTTCTCTATACTTATCTTTCAATCTGTCATCTGCCTGGAGATCAATAATTTCCATTTGAAATTGAGTTGGAAGATTTTCAGCATTGCAGTCAAATGAATTATGAAAGAGCCTTATTTCATTTGCTTTGGCATCAAGGTCAGCAAATCGCTTCTGAAACTGTTTTTTCAAATCTGAAATTATTTCATTTGCAAATGAAAAAGGAAATTCAACTTTACTTTCTGCATGAAATTTTTCACAACATGGAAAATTAGCAAAATTCTTAACCTTCACCTGGCCTTCAAGTAGCGCAAGTTTTGCTCTGAATGCCTTGACATGAACAAAGTAGTCACTGATCAAATTTGTTTTGCCTTGCAATTTCAGATTCAAGTTATTCATATGACCTGTCATATCTGCAAAAAATGCCAATTTCCAAATCCATTCACATTCTGATAATAATGGCTGAGGTTTATTTTTCTCTGTGAGAAATAAATCAATTTCTAATCTGAGCTCAAAGAAATGCAGCAAAACCTTTCCACAACTAAACCATCTAACTGCTGTATAATAAGGCAAGTTAACAAACTCCGCATCAATTTCTTTCAAGAAATCACGGAACTGGCGATGGTTGAGTGCATGAGATCTAATGAAATTAACCACAGAAACAACAGGTTTCATGACACAAGACATATCAACATATTTTAGGCACAATGCTTGTTGATGGATAAGGCAATGCAGAAAAATGGGTTTTGAGAATCCTCCAACCTCACAAGCTGTTGTAATTTGCCCAACCAAACCCTTCTTTGTCCCAGACATATTCTTTCCTCCATCAATTGTCACACACTGCACTTGTTTCCATTCCAGGTTATATTCTGTCATAGTTTTACTTACTTCATTGAAAATGTCCTCTCCAGTTGTTGTGGTGTGCATGCTGTGAACTGATGCTAATTCTTGGCTCACATTAAATTCACTATCAACACCACGAATGAATACTAAGAGCTGAGAAGTATCACACACATCAGTTGATTCATCCAACGCAAGAGAATACCAACAAAATCTTTTTGTTTTTTCCTTTATTTGCCGAATTATGTCGCCTCCTAAATCTTCAATTCTACGAACAACAGTATTTGACCCAAGACTTATCATTTTGAAGAGGTTTACTTTTTCTGGACATACCTCTCCTGCTGCTTCCACTATACACTCTTTTATGATACTACCATCAGTGAAAGGTTTTCCTTTTTTAGCCAACACATAGGCAACTTTGTAACTGGCTCTAGTTGAATTTTCATTTTCAGATTTTTTCTTACTGGAAACAGCTTGTTGAGAATGCAGACTGTGCTGAAATGATTCAAACTTTTTAGTGCGTTCTGCTCCTGTGATGTGAGAATAACTTGAGCCATGTTTAGATTCATAGTGCCGACGAATATTGTATTCCTTCAGAACAGCAACACTGTCTCTACATATTATGCATAAAGCTTTATCATTTGCTATCACAAAAAAGTACTTTATCTTCCATTCGTCATTGAACCGACGGCACTCACTGTCCACTTTTCTCTATCTTTTCCATATCTGAAAACATAAGGGTAAAATAAATGAAATAAATTCTACAGGAAAAAAAATGCTTGTATGTGGTGTTAAAAAGCATAGCATATTATTATAAAGTGGTAAATATTATGGCAACAGCTTTCGTTGATAAACTTAATGGTTACCATTTTAACTATTTTAAACATGAAATATTTTTGGCTACAATAGTATTATTGCTATTTTGTATAACTAAGATAAAAGCATTGTCAAAGTACAGAGAAAAGAATATTGTACAGTGTTTGTGCTCCCTGAAACGGAAGCAGCGAAGCCCACTCGCCCTCCATCCCCACAATATACAGTTATACACAACTGATTGGTTGTAATGCACAACACATACCTACCAGTATTAGTATCTGTGCGTCACACTATCGAGAGAGAGGAAAACTGACTCGGGTTGAGCGCCACCAGTCAGCAGCCCCAGCTTTGAATAATTCTGCGATGCCATTCGTATGGTAATTATTTTTTCAAGGCCACCACACAGGGATTTGTTTGGAGGGCCGGATGAAATTATGTGGCGGGCCAGATGTGGATCGCAGCCCATAGTTTGGAGACCCCTGCTCTACACATTAGGGGGGGGGGTTTATATTGAATTTATATATATGCAGCCAATCAAACTACAGTATTAAACTACATATATTGATAAACATTGAAGAGGTTCCTTATCTTATTGCACAGCAGGCCTTAGTCCACCAGATATAACTAGGATGTAGACACCGAATTATCCTCTTTGAGGTAGCTTCCATCACCCAGTAACTGGTACACAAAGCATGCTTCCTCATCTTCACCTGTCAAAAGGGCGCTAGCTATAAAGCCAGAATCCTAATATATGACAGCTATATCAGAGAAAACACTGTACATTGAACCGTAAAGACCTAGGCTTAATTACCTTTTATTAAGAGGCAGTTCGTATTCTAACCGGCCCGCCCCTATCTAATGACATTAATGGTCATAAATGATAGATAAATGGGTTTTGGCAGAACACTTAACTTGTATTTGTTGACAGCGTGTTGATGATGGTACACCTTTGGTTTCCATAACACTTCGTCCAAGTAAAATTAACAGGAGCCGTATTTGCTCCCATGAGCCTCTGTGGTCTAAGTTCAATAACAATGGCTGACCACTCCCTCCTCACTGACGCTACTGGCCTACATTGTCCAGATGACAGTAAGTGATAGAAGAGTCACATTTACTCTATTTTAATTCTGATAATTAAGTTAATTTATATGAGATGTTTTTATGATGGTAAAGTCCAAAGACTAATGTATTTAAGAATAATTCCCACCATAATAGGTGGTGAATTTATAATAGTATGTGGTAATGATATCCCATTTTCTATAGACGGAAATTCCACTACAAGTTACATTTTCTATGGGTAACTTGTTTATACAATGCAGCAATATTATCTGCCTGTATGATATTAGTAATTAAATGGTGTCGGTTTTTTCGACATAATTCCCTGGGGGGCTGCTCACAGGTCGAAGTCCTATTTAGAACAGACGAACACCATACTCCTCCTTCGGATTATTAGATTAATTTGATGTTAGTAGTTAGTAATCACACATTTGTGCGTCTGTTCGTACAGGACGGATGTCCCGTACTAGAGTTGCAGGGGTTAGAAGTCTAATGCGATATCATTTCCCTGTTAACTCTTGAAAGGCTAAAATTCAAGCCTAATTACATATTATTTAGCCCAGAAGACTGCATGTGATCAAGTACTACAGTCAAGTATGATTCAGGGACTGCAGTGAGATCAGTGACATTAGATATAACTTGAAGTATGTTCAGGTAACTGGTCACTGATATATAAACACTGAGTCCCATGGAATACATCTTGATTAAATAATAAATGTATCAAATCAGTCATCAGATTTATTGGGGTTTAATTTAGTTAATTGATTCAGAAGATTGAATAGCTCATCATTAAAGTAAAGTATGGTTCTGAGACTGCAGTGGGTTCAGTGACATTGGTCGTAGTGACTTGTAGCTGTTTAGGCTACTGTTCATTGATTTGCTACTGAGGCCTCATGAACTCATCTTCAGCTTTAAATGATGATACTAACATCAACCTCTGTTGGTATAGTCAGCTGTAATCTCCTTAGTATAATGCTACTGGAGAAAAATAATCAGCTGACAAATTTAGATTTCTACTAGCATTGTTTATCTGCAGCCATAGGTCTCCTCAGGCTTGATACTGGGCCTGAGAGTAATTTACCTCCTGCAGAATTTAACATGGTTATGCCCTGATATTTAGTAGGGCTACCAATGAATCGATGGCAATAGTCTGTCCCTACAATGAGACCGAAGTCGGTGAGGTGATCAGACTTAATATTATCTGCCAATTTTATTCCTCTATTTCTCAGGAATTTGGCTGTTGCTCTCAGACCTTGAACTTGTAGGTCTACTGGTATTTTGTCCACCACAATGGCTTGTACTCTACAGACGTACCTGCCTAAACGTACTGATGGTTGTACCACCTGGTAGACTTGAGGTCCTGCATCTGTTACAAACCTTGAGATATTGAATGACATCTGGGCTACAGGCCTTAATTGTAGTTCATCTGCCAACTTTTTAGTGACATAGGTTCTCTGGGACCCTTGGTCAAACAACCCACGGGTATGGACCTTAGCGCTTTTATTCAGGATGGTAATTTGGGCAGTTGGCAAAGTCGTATTACCTGTAGACTTTGCCGATTGGACACTCTTTGTTTGTTGCACCTTGCAGTACTGTACTGTGGTGGGAATGCTATCTTCCACCTTGGGGTTTGGAGACGTTGTTTTGGTGTCTCTGCACAATGCTGCATAGTGCTGACCTTTGTTACACCTATTACAGGTGTGTAATTGGGTATCACAGTCGTTGATGTTATGTTTGCTGAGGCACCTCGTGCAATGTTGCAAATCTTTGAGTCGCTCAACACGGGCGTCACTATCAGGAAAATTAGGGCAGTGGTACATTGAATGTTTCTCAATGCAGAACAAACATGTTCCATAGCTTCCAATACCCTTTGGTGTCACGTTCTTGGGTGACACAGTAACTATAGGCTTGAAGGGTCCCACTGCATATACGCCCACACTGCTACTGTTCCACTTTGGTGTTGAATTATATTGTCTAGATTGATTTGGAGTACCTTTGGTACTCTGTGGTTTACTATTATTGGTTTCTGAGGGTTTACTTGGTGGTTTTAATTTGTCATGTGTTCGTAATTGATGAACTACTGACTTTAAACCCTCAGATATTTCCCTCATGGATAAGATACTTTTATTGTAATGAGCACTCTTTTGTCTCAATATGTCCCTAGGTATTTTCTCCTGGACAGTTATTTTCAAGACCCACTTGTGGTGTTTGTGTGTTACTGAGGAAGTCTTGGTTGTAGGGTTGATGTAAAGTCATGACTTGGTTACTGACTTTAATACTTAATATGATTACATGACTAGTAGCTACCAAGCTTGGCGGGCGTCCTGTACGCTCTATTGTTTACCTCCTCTCTCTGGCGTCTCAGCCGCCGCACATAGAAAACGGATGGTACCATTTTCTGTGAACATGACATCCCTCCTTTTCTTTAAAAAGAATTAATACAGGATGTCTACCATGCTTGTAGCACAAAGCAAAGTTATTGACACAAAGTAAGTTATTACCATATCAAGAGATACTGCATACATTTAACATTAATTAAGCACACAAAGAATTTAAACAACTTAATCTTTTCCACAAAGGATTTCAATGTTAAAAATACATATGCAATGTTAAACAAACATGAAAGAAACTGTACTACAAAGTTACAAAATATTGAATGAGATATCTGCATTATTCAAACAATATTAAATTTAGTTTAGCATAATAAGTAAATACTTTTCATTACATAGGAACACAATTAATCATCAAATCGTGTAGGGCGTTTAACATGACGTTTAGGACGAGAGTCCTTAAATGTAATAACATCCCTTGATGTTACGAACCCGGATCCAGCGTCCGAGCCTGGAGCAGTGACAACCACGCCATCTGTGGGTCAGCTCCCGAAACCCCCGCCAAACGGACGACGACACCTAGTGAGGACAGCGTGTACTGGCCTCGAGGACCAGTTTCCAGTCTGGTTCAGCGCTCAACACCGCCGCTCCTGACCTCTGGTGAGGTGGTGCTCCGACGACAGCGCCATCTATGGACTGGATACGTCAGGTGTTTGTGTCTGAGCCTGTGAGTGTGGTGTTTTAGTGTCCCTGTTATTGATGACGTGTCTGCTTACAGAGCCGACCTGGGACCACTGTGTTGAAGGTGGAGTCAGTCTACCCGAGGCAGCCAGTCTCCATACTGTGAAAGTTTGCTGCAGCTGTTGTGACGTCGTCCCCCCGGAAGAACACTGTGGTGTGTTAAGCCTGCCAGTGGAGTGGCAGTGAAAGGATTTACCCGGGACCGACGGTTGGAGACGATAATCCACTGGGGTATTGAGGACAGGAGGGTGATTGGTGATATCACACGAGACTCCTGTCTAGGGCGTACCCCTTTTATCGTTCGTGGAGTGGCCGTACCAGCCTTGGTGGCTCAGTACCTGCCAGCAGACCTGCTGGACGTGTGGTTGACGGCCTCCACGACGGTGCCCCCAGTGGACCTGTGTTGTGGCTGACCTGTGGCCAGGGTAGGCTCGGCGTTCTCAGAGGACACGTCTTGAGGCCACGAAGAAAGCACCGCGGACTCAGCACCTAGCTTCTTAATCAAGAGTCTTCAGCAGAAGACTAGATTGTGCACGATCCCCTTGTAAAGTGTTAATACCCCTCCCCCTTGTGTACTCTTTTATTCTATATATTTAAATGGTGATGGTGAACATTATATTATATTAAGTTCTTAGCTTTCTTTCCCTACTCCCTTTAAGTTACTTGCGTCACGGATCTCATCCCTTGATAGCCACTACTGGCTTGGGAACGGATACATATATATTCCTCTAACAACATCAGAGTGAGAACCCCGTTGCGTCCCGAGAGGGCCGTAACATAATTGGCATCCCCAGCGGGATCCGTCCCCTTGTTAAGTATGTTTGACAGGGGTGGTGAAGTGGCGTAATCCCTGTATATAATTCCCCCTGTGTGACGATTGTGACGTTATACGTCCTGTGCGGTGCTCAGAGTGACTAAGTGCGATATTGTGCAGTGCGGTGCTCGCTGTGATTAAGCGATTAAGTGCAATATTGACTAGTGCGGTGCTCAGTGATTCAGTGTAATATTGTAGAGCGAAGTGTTCGCTTGGACTCAGTGCAATATTGTAGAGCGAAGTGTTCGCTTGGACTCAGTGCAATATTGGGTAGTGCGGTGCCCGAAGTGATTACGTGCAATATTGGCAAGTGCAGTGTTTGGTGCGATAAAGTGCAATATTGGCATAGAACAGTGCTCGGTGTGTTAAGTGCTAACGTGTAAGCAGTGTTAAGTGCTAAGTGTTCCATCTGTGACAATGGCAGACAAAGCTACCATCGATGATCTGGACGAGGTTCAGGCTTTTCTGAACAGAGAAGATTGTCTTGCCAGATTAAAATATCTGAGTAAACCAGAGCTTGTACTAGTGAGCGCCTACCTGGAGATCAAGATCCGTGCCAGTGACTCCCGTGTGGAGATCTTGTCCAAGGTACACCGGCACCTGAAGGCAGAAGAGAAACAGGAAGGCGAGACTCCTAGTACAAAGGAAAGTGCAGACATAGCTTCCACGGAAAAGGAAGATAAGGGCAGCGACGTTGACAGTGATGCAGGCGAGCTTAATATCAGCTTCCTAACAGTCAAGATGCGTGCCCTAGAGATCAATCGTGAAATAGAATGGAAGAAATTAGAAATGGAACGAGAGAGACAAGATAAAGAATTAGAGATGAGACGTTTAGAATTAGAAGAAAGGAAAGCAGAGAGAGAAAGAGAAGAGAAACGAGAAAGAGAAAGAGAAGAACGAGAAAGAGAAGAGAGACGAGAGAGAGAAGAACGAGAACGAGAGAGAGAAGAACGAGAAAGAGAAGAGAGACGAGAGAGAGAAGAACGAGAGCGAGAAAGGGAGGAAAGAGAGAGACAACATGAACTAGAAGTTTTGCGATTAGGCGGTGGTCGGAGGCAAACAACGGACACCAGTAGCTTCGATCCGGTACGCAACATCAAAATGGTCCCCAAATTCCATGAGAAGGAAGTGTCGAAATTCTTTGCAGCCTTCGAGAAAGTCGCTGCCTCTTTGGAGTGGCCAAGGGAGAATTGGGCCATCATGATACAGTCAGTCTTGACTGGGAAGGCCCAAATCGCTTACTCTACGTTATCCCTTGACGACTCCGGCGATTACGATATGGTGAAGAAAGTTGTGCTCATGGCGTACCAATTGGTACCTGAGGCATACAGGCAGAAGTTCCGAAACCTGAAGAAGACCTCAGAGCACACTTTCACCGAGTTCGCCACGATCAAGGAGCGACTTTTCCAAGAATGGTGTGCCTCTCGGAAGGTGGAGACCAGGGAAGACCTCGAACAGCTGATTCTGCTCGAGGACTTCAAGGATTGTTTGTCTGGAGACCTCAAGACGTACTTAGAGGAACAGCAGGTAGAGACCTTGAGTGCAGCAGCCACCATTGCTGAAGAGTACATCTTAACTCATAGGCCGTCTGCTAAGTACGTCCCGAGGAATTACCAGCGCCGGTTTAACAGACCTCACGACGTAGAAGAAGAAAGACCCGTCCCACAAAGTGCTAAGAAGACGCCCCCAAGTAGCCCCCGAAGAACAAGTCCTAGCAGTCCGAAACACCGGAGCCCGAGGAGGAATATGGTGTGCTGGACTTGTGGGCAGAAAGGGCACATAGCTGCTAGGTGCCGAGGCAGAAGAGGTGACAGCGCACGAAGGGAGGTGATGTTGATGAGCTGTGGAACATCACCAGCAGGAAGCCAGTCGACGGCGACGCAGGAAGAACCCAGATTGTTTTCCTCTCACACTTCAGGCGGGTATGTATCGAGTGATCATACTGGTAGATCTGTAGTAGTGCTCAGAGATAGTGGAGCAGCCCAGTCCCTGATCATGAAGAGCTCGATACCCGAGGGAGTAAGTGTGGACGGGAGACAAGAGGTTGTCCTGGTTGGGTTTCCAAGGACGCAGTACATCGCCCCCTTAGTGCCAGTACATCTCGACTCGCCTTATTTCAGCGGCACATGTGCGTTGGCAGTAGTCGATACCCTCCCTGTGGCTGGGATTGACGTGGTACTAGCCAACGACTTGGTGACCAATTGGAGCACCAATCGTCCCAAGGTTGCGGACGAGTCTACCGGAACAGCACGGTCTGAGGTAACAGGCAATGGTAATGTCCAGGTAAAGACAGACCCGGATTTGAACAGATTTAATTTGTCCTCTCACCCGCAGATCGATGATATTCTAGCAGAGACTTCTAATTCGTCTCTCGACAAGGAACATGAGGTTAAGAAGGCAGAGGTACCTGAGCTAGAAGAGAGGCCTCGTGTGCAGGCACCCACAGATACCAACGAGTCTGGAGCGAAGGCGGATGTGTGCTTGCGGTATGGCAAGCTACAGCATGTAGTGGACCAGCCAGAGATTCCCCAGACGTCAGAGGTATGTGAGGTGTGTTCAAAAGGTCTAGTGCCCTCTTCTGTCCAAGCCAGGCTAGTGGAAGTTGCCGGCTATGGACATGACAGGCTCAGGACACTTATCCCTTGGCTTACCAAATGTTTCCTATCGGTATTTTGTTTGATCCTCGTATGTGTTCTCGTTTGTGCTCTCAGTGAGGACCAGTGGACGACCCGAAGAATGATGGCTCCCATGAACATCGTGAAGAGGTCCCAGGGATTGGAGATTTGTACTGCAGGTGTCGCAGTTGAAGAAGGGACCTGGAAGGTGATGGTTGATACAGGAGGTACGACATGTGATAATATGAGTGACTGTTTCCGACAGGGTGACACCCCCCGCGTGATTGCTGAGCCTCAACACAGCGTTATGCGGAACGTTGGTCGACCTGACGGTGACAGAGCGAATGCCACCTGCGACGTACGAACAGCCCCGTTGGGACTAGGTGTGGACCTAGTAGAGTATGCTGTAAGTACTGTTTTTCCCGCTGTCGCTATCACTCTGAATTATCAGACCCCTGTATTCCAGGTTCCTGTCTCCCTGAAGGACCATCGGACCGGCACCAGAAATGCCGTCTGTGGTCAGCCATCATCTGTGCCACGACATAAGGAAGTGTCGAGTCACCCCAAATCGTGTCGAAACCAATCCTTACTCGAGAGGTGTGAGATGATGCCCCTGTTTGCCATCGCAGAGGAGGTGTGGAAGATTATGTCAGGCAGGTCATCGCCTGCCATTTCCAAGGTCCCTTTGTGCCAGGGATTTTCTTTAGTACAATTCAGTAGACGAGACAGCCTCGCCATCCCAGATTATAAAGCATGTGTGTCCATTTGGAGTTGTGTCGTCGTACTAATTTGGTTTGTGTTTCTTTTTATAGAACCCCAAACCAAATTCTTTTTGGTGGGGAGGTGTTACGAACCCGGATCCAGCGTCCGAGCCTGGAGCAGTGACAACCACGCCATCTGTGGGTCAGCTCCCGGAACCCCCGCCAAACGGACGACGACACCTAGTGAGGACAGCGTGTACTGGCCTCGAGGACCAGTTTCCAGTCTGGTTCAGCGCTCAACACCGCCGCTCCTGACCTCTGGTGAGGTGGTGCTCCGACGACAGCGCCATCTATGGACTAGATACGTCAGGTGTTTGTGTCTGAGCCTGTGAGTGTGGTGTTTTAGTGTCCCTGTTATTGATGACGTGTCTGCTTACAGAGCCGACCTGGGACCACTGTGTTGAAGGAGGAGTCAGTCTACCCGAGGCAGCCAGTCTCCATACTGTGAAAGTTTGCTGCAGCTGTTGTGACGTCGTCCCCCCGGAAGAACACTGTGGTGTGTTAAGCCTGCCAGTGGAGTGGCAGTGAAAGGATTTACCCGGGACCGACGGTTGGAGACGATAATCCACTGGGGTATTGAGGACAGGAGGGTGATTGGTGATATCACACGAGACTCCTGTCTAGGGCGTACCCCTTTTATCGTTCGTGGAGTGGCCGTACCAGCCTTGGTGGCTCAGTACCTGCCAGCAGACCTGCTGGACGTGTGGTTGACGGCCTCCACGACGGTGCCCCCAGTGGACCTGTGTTGTGGCTGACCTGTGGCCAGGGTAGGCTCGGCGTTCTCAGAGGACACGTCTTGAGGCCACGAAGAAAGCACCGTGGACTCAGCACCTAGCTTCTTAATCAAGAGTCTTCAGCAGAAGACTAGATTGTGCACGATCCCCTTGTAAAGTGTTAATACCCCTCCCCCTTGTGTACTCTTTTATTCTATATATTTAAATGGTGATGGTGAACATTATATTATATTAAGTTCTTAGCTTTCTTTCCCTACTCCCTTTAAGTTACTTGCGTCACGGATCTCATCCCTTGATAGCCACTACTGGCTTGGGAACGGATACATATATATTCCTCTAACAACATCAGAGTGAGAACCCCGTTGCGTCCCGAGAGGGCCGTAACACTTGATGAATTGTTTGTCGGGTTATAACTATTTTTTTCTTTTTCTTTTGCACGACTTTGCACTTCATCATTTTCTACACTAGTTGGAATCACTTTGAAATAAGCCATATTACGTGTTATACTATGATCTCTATTACTAGCTGTTACCATAGTTCCTTTTACACTAATCACTTTATATGGTTTTGTATCATACGGCATATCTAACTTTCCCTCTTTTTTCTTTTTAACGAGAACAGTGTCACCAACCTTTATGAACTGTTCCTTTGCACGTTGATCATGAGCAATTTTCATTTTGCCCTTGGCTAGTGCATCCTTCTGAGCGAGACGTTTATCCGTTACCTCGGCTGGCATGACGGGTAGTGCGATTCTCATAGGACGTCCAAATAAAAGTTCACCAGGTGACTTGCCCAGTGTTCCATGCGGTGTTGCACGGTAGTTCCTGAGAAAAGCATACATAGCTAGTTTCCAGGATCGTCCTTCGGCATGAGCACAGCGTACCGCTTTCATGAGAGGTTGCATGAATCTCTCAACTTCTCCATTTGCTTGAGGATGTAGTGGCATCACACGGCGGTGTTTGAATCCAATATGCTCAGCAAAGTTGACAAAGTCTTGTCCATTGAATGGCGGTCCATTGTCCGTCTTGACAACTTCAGGAATGCCAAAGTTTGAAAAGATCTTGTCAAGTTTCGGGATGACGGCCTTTGCAGATGTGGAATTGATGATTTCTACTTCTGGATAACGTGAGTGATCATCAATGACTACCATCAAGTACTCTCCAGTTGGTAGTGGTCCGCAGAAGTCCATTGATACTTCCGTCCATGGTGCAGCAGGTAGTGGTGAAGGTTGTAGAGGTGTTGGTCTTGAAGTATCCACTGCAGCTTGGCAAGGGACACAGGCATCATGCATATCCTTTGCTTGACGATCAATGCCAGGAAACCACACCTTTTCTCGTAGCAGCTGTTTCGTCCTAACAAGACCTTGGTGTCCTTGATGTGCAAGCTTCAGAGCACGTTGCTGGAGAACAGCTGGAATCACGATACGAGTACCTCGCAGCACAGTGTCGCGTTGTTGCGTAACACTTAATTCTGTCTGGATGCGTTCAAGTGCTTTGAATGCATCTTGGTCAACTCCTGAGGGTGGGATGCGTGGAAACTTTTTCTTAGTCAATGCATCCACTGTTGCTTGCAGAGTTGGGTCCTCTAGGGTTGCAGTACGGATTTCATCAAGAGTAAGAGCCTTAGGGACTGCATCACAGGTTACAGAGTGTACATATTCCTCGGCAACTTGCTGATGCTTGGTGATGGTGAAACTGTTTGCAGGATGTCGACTGATGTAATCAGCGGGATTGCCTGCACCCGGCTTGTATTTCACCGTAAAGTTGTATGGTTGCAGACGAAGAGCCCATCTCTCAATGCGAGCTGGTGGTTTGGACTTTGGATTATTGAAGATGGTCTCCAACGGTTTGTGGTCAGTGACTATCGTGGCGAAGGGCGCACCAAGCAGATACACATTGAAGTGTTCACAGCCCCATAGAAGAGCAAGAGCTTCCTTCTCTGTCTGACTGTATCGTTGCTCAACATCTGTGAGAGAACGACTGGCGTAGGCAATTACTACTCTGGAATCTGGTTGACCAGGTTTGTGTTGGGCTAAAACAGCACCTAATCCAACAGGACTAGCATCCACCGTTAACTCAGTGTCCATTGATGGATCAAAGTATGCAGCAGTCGCATTCTCTACTAGTGCATCTTTCACAGCATCAAATGCATTTTGCTCGATATCGCTGCAGTACCATGATGCATTTTTCTTCAGGAGCTCACGTAGAGGCTTTGTAATGGTAGCAAAATCTGGAATGAAGCGAGAACAGTAGTTTGCCATTCCCAGAAAACTATGTACTTCAGTGGACGTTGAAGGAGGTGCAGCATTCTTAATATCTGCAACTTTCTTAGGATCTGGATACAGACCTTTGTCACTAAGTACATGTCCAAAGAATTCAATTTTATGTTGATTGAACTCACACTTTGCTCGGCTTAACGTCAAATTCTTTTCTCGTAAGCGTTGCAATGTTGCACGAAGAGCTTTGTCGTGTTCAGCTTGGGTACGGCCATAAACAATGATGTCATCAGACATGTTGTCAGCATTAGGTATGTCTTGCAATACCTGGCTGATGATGTGCTGGAATACCTCGGCAGCACTGTTAATACCAAAACTCAGGCGCTTGTACCTATACAGACCTCGATGTGTCGTAAACGTTGTGATGAATCGACTCTCCTCATCAAGTTCAAGCTGATGATAGCCCTTGTTTAAATCTAACTTGCTGAATACAGTTGCACCATTCAAGCGGTAAATCATATCATCTACAGTGGGTGTAGGATGGCGTTCACGCATTATTGCCTTGTTGGGAACACGCATGTCCACACAAATGCGTATCTCATCTGGATTCTTCGGCTTTGGTGGAGTGACAATTGGGCTTACCCATGGTGTTGGACCTGTTACTGGTTCAATGATATCTAGTTCCATCAGCCTATCCAGTTCGGCATCGACTTTCTTGCGAGTATGGAATGGTTGTCGGCGATGTGGTTGGGCAACTGGAATTACATCTGGGTTGATATGCAGATGTACTTTGCTATCAGTATAACAACCTATGGATTTAAATCGATCAGAAAATTCAGCAACAATACCATCAACATTGTTTGCAGATTCCACTGCTACAGCATTAGAAAGCTGAAGTAGCCCCAATTTGGTTGAAGTCTTGTAACTGAGTAAAGACTCCTTTGCATTCCTAACAACATGGAATGTAGTAATGAGCATTGCATTCTTTGACTTAATCTCTGCAGTTAAAGTTCCAATCACTGGCAAGGCTAACTTCGAAGCATAGGCAGTGGCTTTACCATTGTATTTTTCTAGCTTTGGGAACTGTTTTCTAAATTTTTCATAGTGGCACTCAGCAATGGTATCAATGTTTGATCCAGTGTCAATGAGAACCTTGAGACAAATACCAGCAATGTATACACATGTCTCTGGGTTGTTTGGAAGATCATTCCATTCTGTGATTGCTTGTACTCCATAAGTATAATCACATTCACTGTCATCTGAGAATGGTTGTAATGAAATGTCTTGTATATTATTAACATTCTGGATATGAGGTGCAATATTGTGTTTACCACCTCGACCCCTATGACCTGATCCTCGTACAGTGCTTTTATTCACTAACTGTAGTTTCTTTAGTGCGGAACGACACATAGCACCAAAATGACCCAGTTTTCCACACTCATAGCACTTCTTACCTTGAGCAGGACAAACATTATCTTGGTGTGGGTAGTCTCCTCCACAATTGTAACATTTATTGTTGACACCCTCTGATGTGGGTCGTTGTGACTGCTTGAGCCTTGTTCCTTGACCCCAGTTGTGACGTGGTTCTCGGCTAAATTTACTGTTAGGTTTGCCATGATATCTTCTTTGATCACGGTGTCCTCCCTGAACCTTACGTACCTCATCACTGTTAGTAACAGTGGCAGAACCGTTATTAGCACTGCACTCCATGACACGAGCATCACGTGCAGCATCTTCCATTCGACGAGCCAAATCCAGTATCTTGGTAAGAGAACTGTCATCATCAACAAGTTCTAGAGCTCTTCGACGAAGACGTGTAGATGTGCATGATTCAATTATTTGCTGTTTGATTTCTTTGTCAACATCAGCAAACTCACAATGGGCTGCTAAACCCTGCAGACGTGTGTGGTATTGATCCACAGTTTCATTAGAGAGTTGTTTTGCTCTCCTGAAATGCATAATTTCCATAGCAGTATTTTGCCTTGGTTTGAAATGCTCTGTTAGTTTGGCTTTGGCAGTGTCATAATCTTTGGCACCACCAGTGTCTTTCAGTGTGTCAAAGATGTCACAAACTCTATCACCTGCATAATGAAGTAGAAAGGCACGCTTTCTTTCAGCACTTTTGATGTCAGAAACTATCAACAAATTTTCAAACCTTTTAAGCCATTTGACCCACCTCTGTGACAGGTTTGTCTGGTCACAGTCAGGATCAAATGCAGGAAACTGAGGTATATTTGTCATTTTTACTGAATAAATGTAACTTATCACTTAAATGTTCCTCAGAATATTAAACACTTATTGCACTGAATATGTTAGTCAAGAATTCACTGTAATTACTTTAATTTTGCAAAGCACACAAGCATTTTAATGCAAAAGTTCACAACAGTGCACAATATAGCAGCAACTGACTTCTTACCTAGCCCTTGTGTACATGTGTTGTTCCTACTCAGAGCAGCACAGCAGTTGGCACAGCAGTTGGCACAGCAGTTGGTACAGCAGCAGTTGGTACAGCAGCAGTTGGTACAGCAGTTGGTGCAGCAGTTGGTACAGCAGTCGGTACAGCAGTCAGTTCAGTGTGATGAATTTTTTAGCACGAAGCGTCGTTTCGTAACCAAAACATCAGGTTTTGTACACATCAAAGCGTCGTTTCGTACACAACGTCGGCAGATTCCTCAGTACAGTTTCTTCAGCACAGCTTGGGTAGCACACAGCATCGGTTAGCACACAGCATCGTTTAGCACACAGCATTGGTTAGCACACAGCATCGGGTATGGCGCTCACAGCTTCTCTTCCTCCTCCAGGCAGCATGCTTCTCCCTTGTGTTTGAAACTGAACAAATACCTGCGTTCACAATTCATCCTCGTCGCCAATGTGGTGTTTGTGTGTTACTGAGGAAGTCTTGGTTGTAGGGTTGATGTAAAGTCATGACTTGGTTACTGACTTTAATACTTAATATGATTACATGACTAGTAGCTACCAAGCTTGGCGGGCGTCCTGTACGCTCTATTGTTTACCTCCTCTCCTGGCGTCTCAGCCGCCGCACATAGAAAACGGATGGTACCATTTTCTGTGAACATGACACCACTCAGCCCCGTTTGTATCTGCTGTCAGGCCGAGGGCATTGATCATTGATTCTACCTCCAGCTTGAAGACTTGGAGTGAATCAGCTGAAGCCTCCGGTGGGGGTAAATGCAACAGCTCATGAACTAAATGTGATGTTCTTACTTCTGGATCAGCATAATTATCCTTGAGGAGTTTTACTGCCAGATCATAGCCGTCATTAGTTAATCTCAGATGGGATACTACTGTTTTAGCCTCACCTGATAATTGGCCTTGCAAATAAGAGAATTTACTACTCTTTGGTAAAGATTGTTTTGAGTCCACAAGGTCAACGAATTTGTTCCAAAATTCATCCCAATCTTCCTCATCTTTTCCTGAGAAAGTGGGTAAATTAATTGGAGGGAGTCGAGCTTCTGCTTGACTCGTATTAGATGCAACTGTTGTTGTTGCCTTGTTCTGGGCAATTAATTTGACGTAAGGCTGTAATGTGGCCTGAGTGTGATCTTCATAATTCGCTAGATCAACCATAATGTCGTCTATTTCTGTTTCTGATAAATTGGTGTTGGCAAGTTCAGCCACATATGTTGCTATTTGGCATTTGATTTGCTCAAATTTACCTGCAGCTGCTTGATAATAGCTTTCCAGGTCAGCATAATCAAATGGTGATTGTTGTGACAAATCTTCACATTTCTTAATCTGTCTTGTTAAGTGGCCTTTAAGACCTGCAAGGGTTCTTTTCATTCTCCCTGCATTATCCATACTGGCTAGTTGGTGAAGCGTTGTGGGGCTTGTACTTGGGTCGCTCATAATACTGAACAAGTACTGATGGTAGCCTAGGGTAAAATTTCTGCACTCGCTAGGCTATAATCCTACCTCTACTAGAGGTTAGCACTTAAAATTAATACACATTATATATATACAATCATACACACTAATGATTTGAGTGATAAACCAGTGTCATGGAAGTACCTTTAGGTTAGCTCTTCTATATCACCCTAGGATGGTATAGACACTAATTAATCACTCAAAGGTGTAATGATCATAAGTAAATTATTATATATACACAACTCAACTCGAGTTAATAAAATTTACACCCAAAATAGGGTCTGCACCATTCATTAATGGTGCTGGGTTGTTTAATATAGTACAACTAGACTATGGTAATAATGGGACTAGGATGAACAATAAATAGTTCAACTAGTCAATGGTAATATCCTACCCTGTTGTGGGTTGGCAATTAGTAAATATTATATTGTGAACACTAGGCAATATATTAAGTAATTCTCTATTTTGGAGAAATAATATACACAATTATTCTTAATTGCCTCTATGAAACTTCTAATATTATCTAGAAGTATTAAATATTATTAGTGACCTCGCGAAATAAACTCCACAAAATTCGTGGATAATCTCGCGAAGACACAGCCACTAATTTGGCTGGCTTCAATATTAGCGCTGTCATCTCACGAAATAACACGCCACCAAATATCTGTGGGTGTCCCTGAAACCGCTGAAGAGGCTGAACTGAACTGAGGGGGGCTCCTGACCTCGCACGAGGCAACGCCGCCGTCTTTGACTGCTGGCATTGAATAAACCACACTGCACTAGTATATTTAATGAATCCACTGATTAACTGGTTCATCCAGTACTAAGATGACCAAATAATCTGTCATCCGACTCGCAGATGACCAATAATGTGGGTTCATAGGACCAATAATCTGTCATCCGGTTCGAAGATGACCAAATAATATGGGAACCGACCTGTGAGATTTATATTTATATGAATTTACATTTACGTTAATTTGTATACTTCGATAGCAGATTGTATGATGTTAAGTGGACTGAATTTCTGCAATAATCTCACAAATCGATCCTCTACACATTAGGGGGGGGGGGTGGGTTTATTTTGAATTTATATATATGCAGCCAATGAAACTATAGTATCAAACTACATATATTGTTAAACATTGAAGAGGTTCCTTATCTTATTGTACAGCAGGCCTTAGTCCACCAGATATAACTAGGATGTAGACACCGAATTATCCTCTTTGAGGTAGCTTCCATCACCCAGTAACTGGTACACAAAGCATGCTTCCTCGTCTTGACCTGTCAAAAGGGCGCTAGCTATAAAGCCAGAATCCTAATATATGACAGCTATATCAGAGAAAACACTGTACATTGAACCGTAAAGACCTAGGCTTAATTACCTTTTATTAAGAGGCAGTTTGTATTCTAACCGGCTCGCCCCTATCTAATGACATTAATGGCCATAAATGATAGATAAATGGGTTTCGGCAGAACACTTAAGTTGTACTTGATGACAGCGTGTTGATGATGGTACACCTTTGGTTTCCATAACACTTCATTCAAGTAAAATTAACAGTATTTGCCCCCGTGAGCCTCTGTGGTCTAAGTCCAATAACAATGGCTGACCACTCCCTCCTCACTGACGCTACTGGCCTACATTGTCCAGATGACAGTAAGTGATAGAAGGATCACATTTACTCTATTTTAATTCTGATAATTAAGTTAATTTATATGAGATGTTTTTATGATGGTAAAGTCCAAAGACTAATGTATTTAAGAATAATTCCCACCATAATAGGTGGTGAATTTATAATAGTATGTGGTAATGATATACCGTTTTCTATAGACGGAAATTCCACTACAAGTTACATTTTCTATGGGTAACTTCTTTATACAATGCAGCAATATTATCTGCCTGTATGATATTAGTAATTAAATGGTGTCGGATTTTCCAACAAACTCTTTGTAAAATTTACCCAATTTTACCAAGGATCCCCTGTTGGATATACCTTCAAGAGAAAGGAAGTGTGCAGGCGTTCCAGCTGTGGAATCGAGCTGGGAACGTTTGGTCTCAAGTCTTGGATTGCAAGGAGAGTTTGTTAAGCCGCCCAGAGACATTATCGTGGGCGGTGGGAGCGCCCTGATCAGACTCCGCCAGAGGGAGAGCGCCCTTGACTAGACAATCTGTGGTAAGCGCGATTTTAAGCCAGTTTATAGTGATTACTTGTAGTTGGTCATGTGCCCAGCGACAGTAGCGAATGATTATTGATACATTAGACATGTTTTGGTAAGGCAGAAGGCCTAAAATAAGAGAGTGGAGATGGAGGACGGAGCGACATCCATCTCCTCTGAGCGCTGGCAGGTGACTGAGGGAGCCCAGCTCCTAGCGGGGTAGATGCCTCCAGAGCCGCCTGGCCGAGCGGAACATGGACCAGCCCAAACGGGGAAGTCCACTCTCACAGAATGAAGAGATCAGAGATATGATAGGTGCAAACATATTGTGTGGATTATTTCGTTTATATGTTTAAGGGGAAACATTTTTATTTTGCGTGTCAATGGGTTGCAGGTTTCTCTTTGGAAGAAGTTGCTGAGAACCTCGAAGCCAGCACAGAGAGAGTACTTGATGAGACTCCAAGGTAGTGGAAAGTATTGAGCTCTGTGGGAGAGCAGCCATACAGTGAGGAAGAGAACCTCAAGCTGTGAGAAGAGGAGTAATGGAAGGAAGTTTCACAAGTCTTTGTGATACCAGTGGTGAGGCACCATTGTTGATCAAGGAAGACTTCATGGTGTAGCAGCCAGGAGAGCTGTGGAGGACCCTGGTAGAAGTGGGAAGCACCATAGTTGCTCACAGAAGACTTCATGGTGTAGCAGCCTGTAAGAGCTGCGGAGGATCCTGGTAGCTAAACCCAGAAGAACCTGAAGATGTCAGGGTAGTGAACTTCCAGATGTGGGAGGGAAGTTCTAGTTGATTACTTGTGGGGAGTTGGTAGAGTGTTTGGTTGTCATTAACGTGCAAGACGCAGTGAAAGGTGAGCGATTGTTTGCTATTTTTGTGCCAAGAAGTACTTATACTGAAGTATAGAGTTACAGTCATAGGCTGGATTACCTGCAGGGACATATATATTTGTTCTAGGACTGATAGGGTGATCGATTGATCAATGCTGTATATCAAGGAATATTTATACTAATATTTATGTTATTGCATTCATACACTGGTTTTCCTTGCACATCTTTATATATATATATTCTCTTGCTGATAGTGCAACATTGTGTTATAAGATTTGACCTACTTGAGGAGGTTGGTAGTATTAGGTGGTAAATCATGAGATAGGATATCACTTGATCAGTAGATGATAGAGTTCTGATGGTGTTGGAGTGCAACCTGACTGAAATAGTATAGCGTGTAGGATTCATTATTATTATTATTATATGTGTGTATGTATTGTGTATGTGCTTTGGTCCAGTAAATGTATTCAAATTTGCTGGTTTTTGCCCTTGTCCTAGTGAGGCTTCCCTGGAAGTAGGAAAGAAGGAGAGAGAGAGAGAAAGAACCAAGAACCACAGCTGTGGACAGGGTAGAACGGAATAATCAATAAAACAAAGGGGGGATTGAGATCATATCACATAAGGAGAGAGTGGGGAGTCACAGCGGCTCGAGTGGGTGTGTGCACGTCACAACGAGGCTAAGTGTTGGAGCCGCATCCCCTAACATGTAACGTTGAGCCCCTCTCCAAGAGCCAGAAGATCCTAGGGTGATCTCCTGGTAAATTATAAGCACTCTACTGAGTTTTGGGGTTGGGTTGTCCATAAAGAAGGATCAACGACAACACCCAACCCCGATAATAAATTGGGGGCCCTGTGTCCGGAAGAGTGAACTGACACACCCACACCCTGTCCAAGAGTGGATTTGTACACCCCTTGTTGAAATAGATACACTGTGTGACCGCTTGTGTATATTCTCTCTCTTGGGAAGACTCACAGGACAAGATGGACAAGGTGCTAGCGTTTGTGGAGTCAGGCAAGCCTGAGGACTTGGAAGGTTGCACGAGGGATCAATTAAAACAAATAGGAGAAAAATGTGGCATTAGGTTGAAAGCATCTAAAGTAGCTGGGATGAAAGATGAGATCCTGAGGCAGTTAAGATCCAGTTAAGTTAAGCTGAAAGTGGAAAGGAGGATGACGGGCAGGATGAAGTGAGATCCCAGGGATCGAGTAGGAGCAGCAAGAGTAGCCGCAGTAGCAGGAATAGCCAGAATATGAGCTTGGAGAGATTTCAGCAAGAACTCCAGATGAAGCGTGAGGACAAGGAGAGACAGTTCCAGCTGGAAAAAATGAAATTGGAACTCCAGATGAAAAATGAAGCCGAGAGGGGAAAAGAAAAATCCAGACTGGAGGTAGAAAAAGAGAAAGCAAGACTAGAGGTGGAGAAAGAAAAAGCCCAGCTCGAAAAAGAAAAAGAGAGAACAAAACAAATGCGTATAGAAGCGAATAGAACCTTGACTGAACAAAGGATTGAACATGGGTTGCCAGAGAGCACAACCCATGTATCACACTCACCAGATATTACGGTTAGGGAGAAGGAAATTCCCTTGTTTGTTCCCGAAGAGGCAGAGAGCTTTTTTGAGCACTTTGAAAAGGTAGCCAGCATCAAGAAGTGGCCACAGGAGGAATGGGCCCAGCTGGTCCAGTTAAGATTGACTGGTGCACCCAGGAAGGCATACACCCAATTGTCACTGGAAGAATGCCAGGATTATGCCACAGTAAAGAGCAGCATACTGCGCTCGTTTCAGCTACCCCCAGAAGCTTATAGGAAGCGCTTCAGAGAGATGGTGAAGGTTGGAGCATGTACTTTTGCTGAGACAGCAAGAGATCTGGAAAGACGATTCCAAAAATGGATTGAGGCTGCCGGAGTTGGTTCTTACGCTGACCTGAAGCAATTGATGGTCATGGAAAACTTTTTAGAAATGATGCATCCCGAAACAAAGTTCAAGATCCAAGAAGCGGGGGTAAAGGAGGTGAAAGACGCCGCAGATAGGGCAGATATGATTACTGAAGCATGCAAAAGCTTGAGAGAGAACAGAGTGAGAAGCGAGGCGAGACGCAGTAATAGCAGACCCGGTGGAGTCTGGGGAGGAAGAAGTTTTGGGGGGCAGAAAAGCAGACCAGTTAGTTTTAAGCCCCAGGAAGGAAAGTTGCCGAGTCTGCTTGCTAGAGGTAAGCAGGAAAATAAAAATGTACAGAGGAGATAAGAGTCCAATGAAGCTCCACAGAGTACGAGTAGTACGTCTGGCCCGAGGAACTCCAATACGAGTGGGCAGAGTCACAGCCACTCGAGGGCGAATAGGAGAGATTTCTCCCAAATGAGGTGCTACAAGTGCAACAGATCGGGTCACATGATGCGCGATTGTCGGCAGGGCAAGAGAGTCGTGAACCTGACCACGTGTGATCCCCGGAAGAAGTACGTTGATGAACAACAAGACAAACCACAGAAGGTACATTTGATGAACTAGCGGTATAGGACGTTTATCAGTAAAGGTTGGGTCGGCATAGAGGGTCAACCCGAGATGGAGGTTAGTATCCTCAGGAATACTGGAGCCAATCAGAGTTTGATTCTGAGAGGCCTAATCGGAGACGATCGACTGTTAGCTATCAGTAGGAGGATAAAGGTACATGGGTTGTTGTCTAAGAGTGACATGCCCGTGTGTGCTGTCCAGTTGAAGTCAGATTATTTGACGGCCGAGGTGATGTTGGGAATGTGCCCCAACATACCTGTTCCAGGAGTCCAAGTGATCCTGGGGAATGACTTGTGCGGGACAAAGGTGTTGCCAAGAGTAATGGTGGAGACTGTGCCAGAGGAGTGCCTAGAAGGCCACGGCACGTGTGGGACACCTGAGAGTGTGAACCTGACTGACATCCGAGAAGATGAGTCAGGAGACCGACAAGCAATTGAGTACCCTGTCTCGGTAGTGATGGAGGCAGAGGTGGCAGACGATATTAAGGTTGGGTGTGTTATCGGTGATCCTTCTTTATGGACAATCCAACCTCAAAACTCGGTAGAGTGCTTATATTTTACCAGGAGATCACCCTGGGCGTTTCTGGCTCTTGGAGAGGGGCTGAACGTCACACATTTAGGGGATGCGGCTCCAATACTTAGCCTCGTTGTCACGTGCACACACACCCACTTGAGCCGCTGTGACTCCCCACTCTCTCCTTATGTGATATGATCTCCTCAATCCCCTTTGTTCTATTAGTATACTGTTCTACCCTGTCCACAGATGTGGTTCTTGGTTCATGCTCTCTTTCTCCCCTTCTTTCCTACTTCATGGGAAGCCTCACTAGGACAAGGGCAAACACCAGCAAATTTGAATACATTTACTGGACAAAGCACATACACAATACATACACACATATAATACTAATTATAATGAATCCTACACTCATTACTATTTCAGTCAGGTTACACTCCAAGACCATCAGAACTCTATTATCTGCTTATCAAGTGGTATCCTATCTCCTGATTCACCACCCAATACTACCAACCTCCTCAGGTACGTCAAGTCTTATAACACAATGTTGCACTATCAGCAAGAGAATAAATATATATATATATATATATATATATATATATATATATATATATATATATATATATATATATATATATTTTTATTCTCTTGCTGATAGTGCAACATTGTGTTATAAGACTTGACGTACCTGAGGAGGTTGGTAGTATTAGGTGGTGAATATATATATATATATATATATATATATATATATATATATATATATATATATATATATATATATATATATATATATATATATATATATATATATTTATATATATATATATATATATATATATATATATATATATATATATTTATATATATATATATATATATATATATATATATATATATATATATGTATGTATATATATATATATATATATATATATATATATATATATATATATATATATATATATATATATATATAAACACATACAAGGAAAACCAGCTAATGAATGCAATAACATAAATATTAGTATAAATGTTCCTTGATATTCAACAATAATCAATCGATCACCCTATCAGTCTTAGAACACATATGTTATCTTGAGATTATCTTGAGATGATTTCAGGGCTTTAGTGTCCCCTCGGCCCGGTCCTCGACAAGGCCTCCACCCCCAAGGAAGCAGCCCGTGACAGCTGACTAACTCCCAGGTACCTATTTACTGCTAGGCAACAGGGGCATTCAGGGTGGTGAAGAAACTTTGCCCTTTGTTTCTGCCTCGTGTGGGAATTGTACCCGGGCCACAGAATTACGAGTCCTGCGCGCTATCCACCAGGCTACGAGGCCCCCCCTGTATGTCTCCGCAGTTAATCCAGCATACGACTGTAACTCTATGCTTCAATATACGTTCTCCTTGGCACAAAAATGGCAAACAGTCGCTCACCTTTCACTGCGTCTTGCACGCTAATGACAACCAAACACTCTACCAACTCCCTACAAGTAATCACCCAGAACTTCCCTACCACATCTGGAAGCTCACTACCCTGACATCTTCAGGTTCTTCCGGGTTTAACTACCAGGATCCTCCACAGCTCTTCGAGGCTGCTACACCATGAAGTCTTCCTTGAGCAACTATGGTGCTTCACCACTTCTACCAGGGTCCTCCACAGCTCTCCTGGCTGCTACACCATGAAGTCTTCCTTGATCAACAATGGTGCCTCACCACTGGTGTCACAAAGACTTGTGAAACTTCATTCCATTACTCCTCTTCTCACAGCTTGAGGTTCTCTTCCTCACTGTATGGCTGCTCTCCCACAGAGCTCAGTACTTTCCATTACTTTGGAGTCTCATTAACTACTCCCTCTGTGCTGACTTCGAAATTCTCACCAACTTCTTCCAAAGACAAACCTGCAACCCATTGACACGCCAATAAAAATGTTTCCCCTTAAACACATAAACGAAATAATCCACACAATATGTTTGCATCCAGCATCTATCTGCTCTCTACATACTGTGAGAGTGAACTCCCCCGTTTGGGCTGGTCCATGCTCCGTCTTGCCAGGTGGTCGGCTCCTCACTCTGGGAGGGTCCTCCCTACCTGTCAGTTGGCTTCAGGCGGTCGACGGGAGAGGTCGTGCTGCTCGTCCCTCCAGCTGTCTCTCTCATATCCGTCCTCTTATTTAGGCTTCCTGCCTTACCAAAACATGTCTAACTTATCCATAAACATTCATTACTGTCGCCGGGCACACGGCCAACTACAAATAATCACTATAAACTGGCTTAAAATCGTGCTTACCACAGATTGTCTAGTCGAGGGCGTTCTCCCTCTGACGGAGTCTGATCAGAGCGCTCCCACGGCCCATGATAATGTCTCTGGGCGGCTTAACAAACTCTCCTTGCCGTCCAGGACTTGAGACTAAACGTTCCCAGCTAGATTCCACAGCTGGAACGTCTGCACACTTATTTTCTCTTGAAGGTATATCCAACAGAGGATCCTCTCCAACGGGAGCTCAAATGGAGCGCAGCCTCCCCTCACGATGTCTGGTGCTCAAGAGGGGGTCAAAGCCCTCCAGAAGCGAGCCTCACGCCTCCAGCAAATTATCCACATCTCATAACCAGTCATTTATCTATTTTCTTATTCACTGCCCATATTATTAAACTCTCTGTAAAATTTACCCAATTATTTTTACATATGAATCTTCATGTCTGTATATCTCCGACCTCCTAGTCAGGTCAGGCTTGATAGAATAATTCTCAAAGGGGAGACTCGTTTTTCGGCTACCTGGGATCATAACACTACTAACTTCTTTTTTTTCACACACACATACACACACACGCACACATGCAAGGTGATGGAGAAGATTGTGAGAAAAAACCTAGTAACACATCTGGAGAGAAGAGACTTCGTGACAACCCATCAACATGGGTTCAGGGAGGGTAAATCTTGCCTTACAGGATTGATAGAATTCTACGATCAGGTGACAAAGATTAAACAAGAAAGAGAAGGGTGGGCGGACTGCATTTTTTTGGACTGTCGGAAAGCCTTTGACACAGTACCCCATAAAAGGTTGATGCATAAGCTAGAGAACAGGCAGGAGTAACTGGTAGGGCGCTCCAGTGGATAAGGGAGTACCTAAACAATAGGAAGCAGAGAGTTACAGTGAGGGATGAGACCTCAGACTGGCGTGAAGTCACCAGTGGAGTCCCGCAGGGCTCTGTGCTTGGACCTATCCTGTTTCTGATATACATAAATGATCTCCCAGAGGGTATAGACTCATTCCTCTCAATGTTTGCTGACGACGCCAAAATTATGAGAAGTATTAAGACTGAGGAGGACAGCGTGAGGCTTCAAGAAGACCTGGACAAGCTGCAGGAATGGTCGAACAAATGGCTGTTAGAGTTTAATCCAAGCAAATGTAATGTAATGAAGATAGGGGTAGGAAGCAGGAGACCAGATACAAGGTATCACTTGGGAGATGAAATACTTCAAGAGTCCGAGAGAGAGAAAGACCTGGGGGTTGATATCACGCCAGACCTGTCCCCTGATGCTCATATCAAGAGGATAACAGCAGCAGCATATGCCAGGTTGGCTAACATAAGAACGGCCTTTAGAAACTTGTGTAAGGAATCTTTCAGAACATTATATACCACATATGTCAGACCAATCCTGGAGTATGCGGCACCAGCATGGAGTCCATATCTAGTCAAGCATAAGACTAAAATGGAAAAGGTTCAAAGGTTTGCCACCAGACTAGTACCCGAGCTGAGAGGTATGAGCTACGAGGAGAGACTACGGGAATTAAACCTCACTTCGTTGGAAGACAGAAGAGTTAGGGGGGACATGATCACCACATTCAAGATCCTCAAGGGAATTGACAGGGTTGATAAAGACATGCTGTTTAACACAAGGGGCACACGCACTAGGGGACACAGGTGGAAACTGAGTGCCCAAATGAGCCACGGAGATATTAGAAAGAACTTTTTTAGTGTCAGAGTGGTTGACAAATGGAATGCATTAGGAAGTGATGTGGTGGAGGCTGACTCCATACACAGTTTCAAGTGTAGATATGATATGTCTGTTAGATATGTTTGTTAGATATGTTTCAAGTGTAGAGCCCAATAGGCTCAGGAACCTGTACACCTGTTGATTGACAGTTGAGAGGCAGGACCAAAGAGCCAGAGCTCAACCCCCGCAAGCACAACTAGGTGAGTACAACTAGGTGAGTACACACACACACACACACACACACACACACACACACACACACACACACTAAGATAATAGGAAGGATAAGAGACTTAGATGATTGTCATGCCCTTCAAGATGACCTGGACAAAATAAGTATATGTAGCACCACTTGGCAAATGGAATTTAATGTTAATAAATGCCATGTTATGGAATGTGGAATAGGAGAACATAGACCCCACACTACCTATATATTATGTGAGAAATCTTTAAAGAATTCTGATAAAGAAAGAGATCTAGGGGTGGTTCTAGATAGAAAACTATCGTGCGAGGAGCCTATGCCACGCTTTCTAACTTCAGAATTGCTTTTAAATACATGGATGGCGATATACTAAAGAAATTGTTCACGACATTTGTTAGGCCAAAGATAGAATATGCAGCGGTTGTGTGGTGCCCGTATCTTAAGAAGCACATCAACAAACTGGAAAAGGTGCAAAGACACGCTACTAAGTGGCTCCCAGAACTGAAGGGCAAGAGCTACGAGGAGTATCTCTTGCCAGAGAGATAATGCTTCTATGACAATGATAATGAGATTATGCCAGAGAGATTTAATGCCTCTATAGAGGCTTTAAATATGCCAAAACTAGAAGACAGAAGAAAAAGAGGTGATATGATCACTACATACAAAATAGTAACAGGAATTGATAAAATCGATAGGGAAGATTTCCTGAGACCTGGAACTTTAAGAACAAGCGGTCATAGATTTAAACTAGCTAAACAAAGATGCCGAAGAAATATAAGAAAATTCACTTTCGCAAACAGAGTGGTAGACGGTTGGAACAAGTTAGGTGAGAAGGTGGTGGAGGCCAAGACTGTGAGTAGTTTCAAAGCGTTATATGATAAAGAGTGTTGGGATGACGGGACACCACGAGCGCAGCTCTCATCCTGTATCTACACTTAGGTAATTACACAGGAAAGTAGCCCATAATAGCTGTCTAACTCCCAGGTATCTATTTACTGCTTGGGAACAGGGGGCATCAGGGTGAAAGAAATTCTGCCCAATCCGGCACTGGGAATCGAACCCTGGACCACAGGATTACGTGCCCAGCGTGCTGTCCACTCAGCCTCCGGCCCCCCTTGAGTGCGAGGTGAGAGGTTGATGTCTGTTTTACAGCAGGAGATATATGAGTATTTTTGTACCCTGTATTTCAGCCCAAAGCAGTGATGGGTGCAGTAGGTTGTGAGCAGAGGAGTGAGCAGCAACCTAGTACGGTTATAAGATAAAGACAACGACTTAGGGGAATATTGAAGTGTTATCAGTTGGTACAAGCCTAAGGAGTTGCATAGTAATATCGCTATGAGGGATATTTGGGGCTTGAATCTGATTATTTAAATATTAATGTAGTAAATTAAATTACGAAGGACCACCCGCTTTTATAGTAAAGAGGGAAACTGAGAATTTCTGATCATTAGATAATTCCTAGATGAATCCAGTAACTATGGATAAAAATACTAGAAATATGATCATAAAAATAATTAATGGGCTGTATAATTAAATGAATCAAACCCTCAAGCACCTACATTGGGGGGTTATTACTGGAGGTAAGTACGTCCAGGAATTAGTGTGGTTCGTTCACTAATTCAATTAATAATAATCTAATCCTATAAAAATTATATTGAAACTGCTATCATTACCATAGATGGAAACAGATTATGAGTATAGCAATGAGAGTTACAGTAAACCACATATTAATCCTGAGGGATTCTGCACATAAGAAATTGCAATAGAATCATGAAAGAAAATATAGTCTTAGCTTAATGATGATTCCTTTAGACAAGCCATGGAAGTTCCTCTTATTCTCTGGACTCGGTCGGCTGACGAAAGGGGCGGATTAATATGGGAGAAGGCGGCATGGAGAGTTCCTCTCTCGTGCTGCAAGACAAATATTTACAGTAGTAACTAATTTAACTACTAAATCTATATTCAAGAAATTGAGAGTTACAGGTGACAAATTTAATCACCTGTTATTAGATGTTATCGTGCGTCATAACGGACAATCACCCAGCTACCATTAAAGCTTTACCTGATGCATCACATAAAGGAATATACTTAGCTGTGGGCACTGTATAAGTATTAAGATTGCCGTGCTTCGTGTCCCAGGCTCCGGTTTGACCTATCCTGGATAGTGACGCGCTTCGCTGGCCAGTCACGTGTCGTCAAGAACCAGGTTAAAAGGTTCCTTATTTGACACCAGCACTAGCTGAAGATATTATCTGCAAGGTTATTCACGCCTCACAGTGGCGACTTTCATCTGAGGATGGATAACGTCTGCCCTAGTAGCTGGACAATGGCATCTCCTTGTGAGTACGGAATACGCAGGTCTGCCTCTGAGCTGCTCTCCGCGTGTACTGAGTTGGCCTTCCTCTACCCACGCCGCATCCGCGTTCATAAAACAAATTATTGTCACGAACATTAATATTTCTCGCATTTATGCTTGAAACGTTGAGGACTGGACGGGTTTATTATTTAGAGGAGGAAAATATTGTTATTTACCATTTTAAGAATAGTAAATATATAAGGGAGAGGAATTAATGTCTCCCCATGGCATTCACTGGTGACGTTAACGTTATTACGAGATAGACGCTATGACTCCAACGCTCTATTCGGCTTTTAGCTGGAAGTCAATTCCTCTGCAATTAGTTATCATACAGAATGCCTGAGGTATAGAGAATCGAATTTAATTCTCACATACATTGGATATAATGTGTTTACTGTAAGGAAATCTGACGCAATACTGGCATCAGGTGACCTGAGAATTCTAGCCTACTGCACAGATGAAATTATTAGTACATGAGAATTCTACGTGTTGTTAATTTTACTTACTACAATAATTAGTATAGTTAGTAATAAGTAATGAGAATACAACAGTGTTGTATTCGGTGTTGGAAATATCCAACATAACTCCGGGGGGGAGGATTCTAGGGTCGTAGTGTACTGTGTTGTACTGACCTATCCCGAAGTGATATTAAGATTAGTACATTAGTTTGTTAATATGTTAGTATGTTAGTACACACATAACGAACGTCACGGATTTATCAAGGACTTACAAGAACTTGAGTCTTGCTATTTACATGTCAAATGAAACATGTTACTTATAGCCTACACAATATCTATAGATTTTAACTCACACAATTTAAACTAACAGAATCTACGGTGATGCGATATCCTGGGTCATAGTGACATGTAATGTTTTGTTACGGGATATCACATCGTAACATCATCATAGTTATCTAAGTGGGATGTGAAAGAAATTACTCTTGATCAGAGTTGTAATAGGCTTGCAGTTTCCCTTAGTGGAAACATGCATGAAATATTGAAACATTAAATGATTAAGTTATCGGTAATCAGGAACACTCTAAAGCTCACAATAAACTCAACAACTAGGGTCGCAGTGACATGTAATGGTGTATTACGTAGCTGCTGATCACCTCAAATTCAAATGAGGAAATTGAATTTAATGTGCACTGCCGTGCAGTAGTCATTCTGACTGATGGTACAATTAATTTGCTAACTAGCTAAAATAATAGAAAAGTAGAGAACTGAAAAGTTTATTCATTAAAATCAAGGAAAATTCTGAGTCGACAGTGAGATTAGTAGCCTAGTCATTCTGACTTATGAGCTAATTAAATGGTAGCTCATAGGCTTGACACTGTAAACTGGTTAGTACGAAATCACCTTTACATGAAATTGAGTTTATTAAATCAGTCTCTATAAGTATAGTCAACTGCAATTAAAGGTGAGTACAGATTAGGTTAGTACTCAGTTGACACTACTAAAGTCCCTAAACCTACCTAAATAAATGGTTTGAATTTCTAACCTACCTAAGTGAGGGACTAAGCTAATTGTGAGCAAAAATGTACTCGAATTAACATTGTGAGCAGTATTGAGCTCATTAACAGATCGAGTTATATTGAACTCTTGAACATGGTGAGCTACAGTGAGCTCGTTAGCAGTGCTAACAGGGTGAGTTACAGTGAACTCGTCAACAGTGTTGACAGGGTGAGCTACAGTCGTTAGCAGTGCTAACAGGGTGAGTTGCAGTGAACTCGTCAACAGTGTTGACAGGGTGAGCTACATTGAGCTCGTTAGCAGAGCTAACAGGGTGAGTTGCAGTGAACTCGTCAACAGTGTTGACAGGGTGAGCTACAGTGAGCTCGTTAGCAGTGCTAACAGGGTGAGTTACATTGAACTCGTCAACAGTGTTGACAGGGTGAGCTGCAGTGAGCTCGTTAACAGTTAACAGGGTGAGTTCAGTGAACTCGTCAACAGTGTTGACAGGGTGAGCTGCAGTGAGCTCGTTAACAGCTAACAGGGTGAGTTCAGTGAACTCGAATTAACGAGGTGGAGTTTTGCATTATTCAATTATCATGGCGAGCAATATTAAGCTCGTACGCATGGGGAACAAGCACTCATATTATTACGTTAATTCTAAGGTGAGCTATATTAAGCTCAGGAAGCATGTTAATTAACAATGCTAATGTTTAACGATAATGCGTTAAACATATTAGTTCTCTGTAAATTCACTTACATATTAGTAAGTTTGCAAGTTTGTTCGTGCTGCGTTCCTACACTAAATAAGCAGAAACGAAAGAAAAAACAAATCAAACAATTAATGCAAGTATTTATCACTAACTCTTAGTGCAGAAAACATGGTATTAAGAAGGTTTTCTTGGCAAACCTTTAAGCGCAAGTATAGTGGACCAGCGGTCCTAGTGAATTTATTACTAAATTCAGGAAATGCCAGTGGCATTGAGTGCTAGATTCTCTAGCCTAACATTATTAATTACCTAGGGGGTACTAGATTCTCTAGCCCATTACAATTTAACTAGGAAGACTGAGTGTGTTCAACTACTACTTGTCGAGAATAATTCCAGGTCTGCAGTGAATTCAATGGCTTGGTCGCTGTGACTTGTACTTGTTTGAATACGGACCATTGGTTATCACTGAGAGCTATGAAACATCTCGGCGAGTATCAATTGCACCACATTAAATCTGAGTTTATTACTCAGCTGTGTTTCTCCCTTTAGCTTGCTGCTGGAGAATTAATTTACTGCTGACTAATTGATTATTATTGGCAGGTTTAGGCTTGTTCACATTCAGAACTTTACCAGTAAGTAAGTAGCCTCCTGCAGATTGGAGCATATTCATTCCCAATCGTTTAACATGTCCAGTTATGAACTGGTAATAGTAGTCGGCTCCTACTAGTACATCTACATTGTTAAGGCGGTCAGACTTTAACTTGTTGTCAGCCAAATTAATTTCACGTTCCTGCAGGAAGTGGGCTGTGTACCCCAGACCCTTAATATTTAAGTCTAAAGGTATTTGATCTACAACAATGGCTTGGACAGCCTTGGCATGACTACCTAGTCGTACAAGCGGTTGAACTACTGAGTATTCATGGGTTCCTCGATTTATCATGAACCCTGACAAGTTTAATTTTACCTGTCCTATTGGTTGTAAATTAAGTGCCTCTGCTGCCCTTTGAGTAATGAAAGTTCTCTGGGAACCTTGATCAAATAGTCCACGTATGGTGATCTTGGCTCCTCTGTTCTTCACTTGAAGTTGGGCAGTAGCCAAAGCAGCATCCACTTGAGATGCTTGGGAAGTTACGCTGTACACATCTCGCACCTTGCAGCACTGTACTGGTGTAGATTCTCTACGTCCTATTCTAGGATTGACATAATTAGTCTTAACTAATTTGCACAGTGCAGCATGATGCTTGCCCTTTCTACACCTATTGCAGGTGTTCAGTGGGGTGTCACAGCTGTTAACATTATGTGGTTTGAGACACCTAGTACATTTGTGTAACTGTTTGAGTCGTCTGACTCTTGTGTCTCTATTAGGATAATTAGTACATTTGTACTGAGAATGGTTTTGATTGCAAAACAAGCACATTCCCCATCCTACAGATCGTTTAGGGCTTACTGGTTTAGGTAAAACAGTATTTGCAGGTTGTGATGGTTTTGCTGTTTGCATTTGCTTGTTATTTATTCTCTTGTGAGTACTTGGTGTACTCTGGGGAACCATTAACAGGCTCTTGGGAGTGCTCTGTGGACTATCAGGTCTCTTAGGAGCACCTGTGGAATCATTGGGGGTGCTCTTTGGACTATTAGGTCTCTTAGGAGCACCTGTGGGACTCTTAGGCCTCACTGATGAATCAGTGTTTGACTGATTGTTGTTACATTGAGTATTAGCACCTTTGTTACCTAGTGACAGTGTCACTTTAGGAGTTTCAGGTAGGGAAACTGGAGTAGGTACAGTTTTGGTGCATTCAGATTCAGCATTAATTGCTTGGTCTGCTGTATGATTGCTCATATTACGCAAACCTGTAAATATATCCTGCATTGACAGGGTATTACCATTCTGGCATACATATAATTTATTAAGTGTGGCACCAGACAATTTTCTCTGGATGATAATTTTAGTCATCCACTCAGTAGTTGGGTGATCCACCTCTTTACTGAAAGAATTTATCAGTGACTCAAGCTGAAAACTAAAAGCTTGTAAAGAGTTAACTGATTGCTCTGGTGAAGATAAATTTAATAATTGGTGCACAAGGTTTATAATAGTCTTCTCATTGTTAGCACTTACTTTAGAAGGCTGTTGTGAGCAATTGTGACCATCACTTGTGTTGCTTAAGGTTTCATGTTTAGCCTCAGCTTTAATTATAGCTTCAACTGCTGCTGCAGCATTAGCTTTATCATTTTCTGGTTCAGATTCACTGATCATTGCAGCTTCGCTTGTTTCATCTGCAGCTTCACTTGTTTCTCTGGGTTCTGGTGATAAGCTAGTTAATTCAGTAGCCTTATGTACTGAACTTATAGAATCCAGGGAACATTGAGAAGAGTGGTATGAAATTTGATCAGACTCTGTAAACAAATCATCACATGAAGCGGTATTAGATGAGAGGTTAGAAAATGAAGGTTGAACTTCAGTTGTTGATCCTGTATAGTGATCAGCATTGACTAGAGGATTCTCCTCGTCTTGAGGTAGTTCAGGTATTTCATCTGAACTGAGTGTTAACTTGGATACAGGTCCATTAATGATCTGATCCACCCACTCGGGAATATCTTGTCTCGCAAGCACCTCCTTATATCGGTCTAACCTGGTTTGAACAGAATGTTCATAGTTATCGAGATCAGATTCTGTCAGACGTAAGTGGTCTGAGACAGTATGACCGACTTGGAGTAAATTCCTGTGGGACTCGATCACAGTCTTTACATGATCATATTTTTGGATGGCGTACCTTATGTAACTTGCTAGTCTATAGACGTCACCTGGGTCAGTTTCGACACAGAAATGACATTTCATAAGCAGTTTTCCTAAGGGACGTTGAAGAGCTGTCAAGAATCTTGCATTCCTTTCTAAAGGATTCATTCTTGCGGTAAATTGAGCCTGATAGGGCTTATATAGCTAGTGGTATAGCTATAGTCTGCTCCTTGATGCAGAGCAGGTATAATTATTGACAGCCTAATAGGGCTTATGTAGCTAGTGGTATAGCTATGGTCTGCTCCTTGATGTAGAGCAGGTATAAGTAATGACAGCCTGATATTTCTTGAGGCTGGTTGTAATTTACCTCATTTAGAGGTTAGCTACCTACCTAATAATAAGCAACTAAGATTTGAGTGGTACCTTGGTCTCACTACAGGTGTTCCTCAGCTTAGCTCTTCTAAATCAGCCTCGGATGGGTAGTGGACTTATAGTAACACTCAAAGACATACATAGAAATATGCAATAAAATAATTACACAATAAATGGTTAATCCCACCCTTGATAGGGTCAGCACAAAAGAATAATATATGTGTCACTAACTAGCTCAAGCCTAGTCGTGAGAATTTCTACTTAAGAAACTACAACTATATTTAGTCTGTGCTTGTGCCAAATTCAACACAATCACAGCCTAAATTGCTACCTAATGAAGGTTGGCAAAGATTATATTATGGTGCAGTAATGTGCAAATAATTGTGCTGTGTTTTTGGGTTTTTTGTATTTTATATAATATACACTTGTGTAATTATGTGTATAAGAAATTAAATGAACACAAAGGAATTAATTGTGTTTGGCAAGTATTCTACTGCCGTAAATATTATCTAACTCCTAAATGTACTCCTAATTGTGGAATAAATGTTATCAGGGTTAGTAATAATTAACTAGTATGAGATCAGTAATATATATTAGTATACTGGATCCCTAAATGTTAATGATCCACTGACTTGAGTGAATCAGTAATTATAATATGGATTCAGGCTATAATGGACAGTCTGCTGACAGCCATATATTGAAACATTGGTATAGCCTAAATGGTTAACACTTAATTGGTGTTAGTGATTAATATAAGGTTATGAGCTGTTGCTCTTGGTGACCTAAAGATTCTACTTCAGTATGAAGTGTAGGTCTAGATGTTGTGGGTAATTGGTTATGACCCACTAAAGCTATGTATAAGGTAGCTATGTTAGTGTGATCTAGACTAACTGATGTGTTACACTGTTAGTTGACACAATTAATTAAATAGTTAGTCTAGCTTCTATCACACAAGGATTAGTTACTAATGGTTAAAATTTTAATTATAAATTTAATGCCTATCCGGTTCGAAGGACCATAATGTGGGATATTTGGGGCTTGAATCTGATTATTTAAATATTAATGTAGTAAATTAAATTACGAAGGACCACCCGCTTTAATAGTAAAGAGGGAAACTGAGAATTTCTGATCATTAGATAATTCCTAGATGAAACCAGTAACTATGGATAAAAATACTAGAAATATGATCATAAAAATAATTAATGGGCTGTATAATTAAATGAATCAAACCCTCAAGCACCTACATTGGGGGGTTATTACTGGAGGTAAGTACGTCCAGGAATTAGTGTGGTTCGTTCACTAATTCAATTAATAATAATCTAATCCTATAAAAATTATATTGAAACTGCTATCATTACCATAGATGGAAACAGATTATGAGTATAGCAATGAGAGTTACAGTAAACCACATATTAATCCTGAGGGATTCTGCACATAAGAAATTGCAATAGAATCATGAAAGAAAATATAGTCTTAGCTTAATGATGATTCCTTTAGACAAGCCATGGAAGTTCCTCTTATTCTCTGGACTCGGTCGGCTGACGAAAGGGGCGGATTAATATGGGAGAAGGCGGCATGGAGAGTTCCTCTCTCGTGCTGCAAGACAAATATGTGCAGTAGTAACTAATTTAACTACTAAATCTATATTCAAGAAATTGAGAGTTACAGGTGACAAATTTAATCACCTGTTATTAGATGTTATCGTGCAACATAACGGACAATCACCCAGCTACCATTAAAGCTTTACCTGATGCATCACATAAAGGAATATACTTAGCTGTGGGCACTGTATAAGTATTAAGATTGCCGTGCTTCGCGTCCCAGGCTCCGGTTTGACCTATCCTGGATAGTGACGCGCTTCGCTGGCCAGTCACGTGTCGTCAAGAACCAGGTTAAAAGGTTCCTTATTTGACACCAGCACTAGCTGAAGATATTATCTGCAAGGTTATTCACGCCTCACAGTGGCGACTTTCATCTGAGGATGGATAACGTCTGCCCTAGTGGCTGGACAATGGCGTCTCCTTGTGAGTACGGAATACGCAGGTCTGCCTCTGAGCGGCTCTCCGCGTGTACTGAGTTGGCCTTCCTCTACCCACGCCGCATCCGCGTTCATAAAACAAATTATTGTCACGAACATTAATATTTCTCACATTTACGCTTGAAACGTTGAGGACTGGACGGGTTTATTATTTAGAGGAGGAAAATATTGTTATTTACCATTTTAAGAATAGTAAATATATAAGGGAGAGGAATTAATGTCTCCCCATGGCATTCACTGGTGACGTTAACGTTATTACGAGATAGACGCTATGACTCCAACGCTCTATTCGGCTTTTAGCTGGAAGTCAATTCATCTGCAATTAGTTATCATACAGAATGCCTGAGGTATAGAGAATCGAATTTAATTCTCACATACATTGGATATAATGTGTTTACTGTAAGGAAATCTGACGCAATACTGGCGTCAGGTGACGTGAGAATTCTAGCCTACTGCACAGATGAAATTATTAGTACATGAGAATTCTACGTGTTGTTAATTTTACTTACTACAATAATTAGTATAGTTAGTAATAAGTAATGAGAATACAACAGTGTTGTATTCAGTGTTGGAAATATCCAACACGCTATTCTTGTGTATATATATATATATATATTGTATGTGTTTATGTATTAAATATCTCATATGTTTGCTGGTTTTTGCCCTAATCCTTGCGAGGCTTCCTGGTTAGTGAGAGAGAGAGAGAGACACGGCTGTGGCTTGGGTGTTAGTGGACTATAACTAAGGGGGATTGAGAGATCACCCCACAGTAAGGAGAATGCAGGGAGTCACGGCAGCTTGAGAGCGGGTGTGTACTTATGACAACTAGGCAGTGTGAGCCGTACCCCCGAATATAGGTGATGCTGAACCCCTCTCCCAGAACCAGACGCTTACCAGGCTGATCTCCCAAGTAATTGCATGCACTCCAGTGTCCATTACTGGTCGACTGACGGCAGCAGAAGTGTGGCTGTCATCGTCGGTCTTTTTCTGTTGGAGTCTCTGCTCAACGGTAAGCTAGTATTGTTGGTTCAAATAACCAAGTTTCATTGTAAAACCCCCAACGCCCTGGTAAATATTGGGGGCCTGTCCAGAATATTGGATTGACACACTCATAGTTCGAGTCCGGGAGGAGGGACTGACACTCCCATTGCAGCAGTAGGTAGCCCGTGTGACCACAGGTATATTCTCTCTTTCTCAGGAAGAATTACAGGAAAAGATGGAGAAGGGGCAAACATTTGTAGAGCCAGGCAAGCCTGAAGATTTGGAAGGTTGCACAAAAGAGCAGTTAAAGCAGATAGCATAGAAATGTGGCATCAAGGTGAAGCCATATTAAGTGGCCAGAATGAAAGATGAGATCCTCAGACAGTTGAGAGATAGGAACAAAGCGGCAGAACAAGGAGCCCAGAAAGGAGCTGATGGCAGGAAGGAAGATGATGGACAAGACGATGTGAGATCCCAAGGATCAAGTAGGAGTAGTAGTAGCCGCAGTAGCAGGAACAGGAGTTTGGAAAGGTTTGAGCTAGAGCTCCAGATGCAACGAGAACGTGAACATGAGGAGAGGCATTTCCAACTGGAGAAGTTGAGGTTAGAACTACAGCTGAAAAATGAAGCATAAAAAGAAAAGGAGAAAACCACAATACGAGAATTGGAGTTGGAAAAACAACAAAAAAGAAGAAAACCATAATATGGGAGTGGGAGTTGGAACTAGAAAAAGAAAAAGAGAAAACAAAACAAATGGAAATATAAGCGAACAGAGCTTTGGCAGAGAAAAGGATTGAATGTGGGTTGCCAGAGAGCACCACACATGTATCACATCCACCAGATAATAGAGATAGGCAAAACCATATTCCACTGTTCGTGCCTGAGGAGTCAGAGAGCTCGTTCGAGCACTTTGAGAAGATAGCGAACATCAGACAGTGGCCGCAAGAGGAGTGGGCTCAATTGGTACACTTATGACTAACTGGTGCTGTTAGAGAGGCATATACCCAGTTGTCTCTGGAGAAGTGCCAAGATTACTGGACTGTGAAGAGCAAGGTATTGCGTTGTTTCCTGTTGACTCCTGAAGCTTACAGAAAGCGTTTCAGAGAGATGATGAAGGCTCCTGCAAGTACGTTTGCTGAGACAGCGAGAGACCTGGAAAGGCGTTTTCAGAGTTGGACAGAAGCTTTCAGTGTAGAATCCTATGAAGATTTAAAACAGTTCGTAATTATGGAGAAATTTCTGGAAATGATGCACCCTGTAACGAAATTCAAGATCCATGAGGCAGGAGTGAAGAATGTGAGAGATGCAGCTGATAGGGCTGAAATGATTACAGAGGCTTATTGGAGTTTGAGGGAAAGCGAGTGAAAAGTGATGTGAGACACAATTATGGCAGACCCAGGGAAGCCTGGGGTGAGAAAAATTTTGATAGATGGGCGAATAAACGAAAGTATCCTAAAATTCAGAAAAGGAGACCGTATAAATCGTCTGAAAGTGAGGATGAAGGAGTTAAGTGAAAAACAAGTTATGTACTAAGGGGTCAGGAGTCCAGCCAGACCCAGCACAGTGCAGGTGGTTCGCCTGTGCCGAGAACCTCAAATGTGAGTGGACAGAATCAAATCCACTCAGGGGGATAGAGAAGAGACTTCTCCCAAGTGAGATCCTATAAATGTAACGGACGTGGTCACATGACCACGGCCTACCAGGATCCGGTCGGCCGAGCGGACAGCCCGCTGGACTTGTGGTCCCGGGTTCGATCCCGGGCGCCGGCTAGAAACAATGGGCAGAGTTTCTTTCACCCTATGCCCCTGTTACCTAGCAGTAAAATAGGTACGTGGGTGTTAGTCAGCTGTCACGGGCTGCTTCCTGGGGGTGGAGGCCTGGTCGAGGACCGGGCCGCGGGGACACTAAAGCCCCGAAATCATCTCAAGATAACTTCAAGATATGATGAAAGATTCTCAGCAGGGCGAGAGAGTTGTGACCCCCGAAACATATGTTAATTTGATACAGGACAAACCGCAGAAAGTGAACTTGACGAACGAGAGTAATAGCCCGTTCATTAGTAAAGGTTGGGTTAGTATAAAAAGGAAATCTGAAGTGGGAGTAAGTATCCTAAGAGATATAGGAGCGAATCAGAGCTTGATTCTGAGAAGCCTGATCGCGGATGATCGACTTTTAGCTGGCAGTGGGAAAATAAAGGTGCGCAGGTAAAGGATTCTGAGGGTGACATGCCCATTTGTGCTGGCAGATTATTAAATGTCAAAATGCTGTCTGACATGTGCTGTCAGACTAAAGCTGTCAGATTAAATGATGTGCTGTCAGATTAAAGTCAGATTATTTGTCTGCGGAGGTAATGTTGGGAGTGTGTCCTGACATAAATGTTCCAGGGAGACAAGTGATCCTAGGTAATGATTTGTGTGGGTCGAAGGTGTTACTGGAGCTAATAGTGGATGATGTGCCAGAAGGGCCACGGTACTGATGGGACACCAGATAGAGTTAACCTGGCTAGCATCCTAAAGGATGAGTCAGAGGACAGCGAAGTCATTGAATAACATGCCTGTGTAGTGGCATGGTGAATGCCGACAAGGAAGACACTAGAGGAGATGTCTCCACTGAAAGAAGAGACTGATGTGGAGATAGTATGGCTGTTTGGTGAAGGTCCAGCTCAAGAAGATGAGGGCACGGAGAGGTCAGGTGTAAAAATAGCCTTACCGGAGAAAACTAATATGAACAGAGTGGCCGTGGGTGAAGCCCGGCCTACTAAATTTCGAGTCAGAAAGTGGGAATAACTGAGCTAAACAGAAGTGGAGGAGAATGAGGACAGAGAGAGGACGAGAGAGAGAAAGTAGAGTGACAAGTTGTCCACAGGAACAGAAGTGTGGGGATGATGAAGTTGAGTTCTGTGAGATGTCAGAAGTTGAAACATTTCATGGGCAGTGTGAAGAAAAAAGAGTGAAGAGGAGTGATACCCAAGAAGAGGAAGTGAGAAGAGATTGTATGTGCGGAGAGATGCTTATCAGCACTCAAGAAGATGTAAAGCGACAAGTGCTGTCGAGTCGGTTGAAAATAATACAGTACTGGAAGAAACTTTGAGGGAACGAGTAAGAGTTGAAGGAGAAGAATTGGGGTTGTGTAGTAGATCGGAACGGGAAAATAAGATGATGATAATGTAAGCATGGAGGAGCAGAAGAAAGTCGAAGGTTCGGTGAAGGTCGAAGAAGATGAAGTTGCAGATTAATGTGGAGACGAAAGGATGGATAATCGATGAAGATGACAGAGTGAAGTATGATGACGGGAGATAGTAGTATGATGGCAACAGACTGATGCATGAGGATGATTAACCGAAGTATGAGGATGATTAACCGAAGTATGAGGACGACAGAGGAGGTTCAGACAATAAATGTCTAACTCTTGACGTGTGGAATGCAAGAAGAAGAAACGGTGGTGGACAGCATTAAGTTATGAGAGGGCTAATGGAGCAAGGGTGTCCAACATGGACAGCCTAGCCAAGGTGTGGGAGAAGTTGGGTCACTTCGAGGAAGACCATGTTTCCAACGAGTTATGAACCAGGTGATGCAAGGTGCAACGGGTTATGCAGTATACATCTACAATATAGTGGTATTCGCGGACTTCTGGAGAGAGCATGTAGGCTGAACTGCTGGATTGGTTCGGCTGATTAGAAAGGGCCAATATAACTATTAAATTGGCGAAGAGAAAGTTTAGAAGAACCGGACTGGAATACCTAGGTTATGTGGTAGAGCAAGGTGAAGTTGCTCCAGTGAGGACGATGGTTAAAGCCATCGATAATTTCCCAGTACCTAAAGGAACGAAAGAGTTGTGCAGGAACTTAGGAATGATCGGATATTATAGGAAGTTCTGAAAGAATATTTCCACAGTTGCCACTCCTATAACAAGTTTGTTGTCTAAAAATAAGAAGTGGGAATGGAACAGAGCAGCACAGGAGGAATTTGAGAAAACCAAGAGATTATTGACTGAGGCGCCTGTGTTAGTATCGCCGGAATTTGGAGCACCGTTTGCGTTGTTTGTGGATGCCAGTGATGTAGGGACCGGAGCTGTATTGACACAGCAGAAGGTTGGAATTTATCGCCCCGTGTTTTTCTTTTCGAAGAAGTTTGTCAAGCATCAGAGATCGTACAGTACAGTCAAGAAGGAGACTTTGGCATTGGTCCTTTCATTAAAAGATTTTGAGGTATAGGTAAGCGGGGGAAGTCACCCAGTTGCTGTGTATATGGATCATAATCCCCTGCTGTTCCTGAGCAAGATGAAGCACGTGAATCAGAAGTTTACCAGGTTGTTTCTGTTCCTTCAAGAATATAATCGGAATATAAGACAAATAAGAGGACGAGATAATGTGGTGGCTGATGTTTTGTCACGAGCCTAGCCACTGAGAATAACTCTCAAAACTAAGGGGAGGGGAGTGTTATGACCCCATGTAGCCAGGGTGGAACGAATCTACCCACGGATAGTTATTCTGCTTTCCTGACCTGATATTGAGAGGTCAGAGGAAAGATTTATTATCTTTAATAGTAATAAAGATTTATTAGTATTAAATAATTAAATAAACGTTAGTGAGTAGTTATATAATATAGGCAGAGAATGAGCATCTTTCAATGTTACTGGAGATAGGATGTCAATATATTGGTGACGTGACGTGACACTAGCAGGACGTTGTGACCTCACTTGAGTCAAAGCGGTCGCCAGAGGAGGTTGTACTTCGTTGATCTCCTGGAAGGAGGAAGAAAATAGTTCCCTGTGTCAGTGCTGGAGCGAAGGCTACTTGTTTGCAAGTGTGAGGAAGCTGTTGGGGACATATTACACCATTTCTCTGTGATTTGGATAAATTAGAGGTGGCCTGGCAGTAAGTGTTTGGTCGCGCCTTTGTGGAACTCTGCTTGTGTGTGCTCCTTCAAGAGGAAGGAAGTAAGCCGGCGTTTCTGTGTGGAGCCTGCCTGGCAACTCCGTGTATTCAAGTCAGGGCTAGAAGAAGCCTTGTAAAGCAGTCCTACAGGGATTTTTGTGGGCGGCCTGTGTGAGCGCCATGTTGAGGGCCAGGGAGTGAGCTTGACTTCTTGATGTGTAGTAGAAGTAGAACACCAGCAATCAACAGCCAATTAATGCACAACTATATACTACCCACTTGAAGACTCCGCTTCAATATAGAAGCATCAAGGAATATGGGCCAATAGGCCCTATGCAGTTACTTCCATCTTTACCTTCAATTTACCCAATTAATACCCATTGTTTCGTGTTCTGTCCTGTGTTGAAAGTTTTGTTCACCTCATCCAAAACTATTGTAACATATCACCTCACCCAAAATGCGGGTATAAAATGAAAGCTGTTTAAATCATAGCATAGTAAGAACTCTGTTTAGTGTTTGCAGGTTATAGTTGTGTGTGTGTGTAAACTAAAAGTCTTTGAAAATGTAAAAAGATATTACGAAACGTGTTCAAGTGTCGCGTCAGACTAGAAATAAAAATGAATTTTGTAGAATTGATTTTTCAATTACCATCAACAGTGAAAAGAAATATTGAGAAAATTCGTGTTAGAATTATTAATCTTACTTTTTCGGTCATATTTAATAATATATATATATATATATATATATATATTATTAAATATGACCGAAAAGTAAGATTAATAATTCTAACACGAATTTTCTCAATCTTTCGTACATTTCTTTTCACTGTTGGTGGTAATTCAAAAATCAATTCTCCAAAATTCATTTTTATTTCTAGTCTGACGCGACACTTGAGCGCGTTTTGTAAAACTTATTACATTTTCAAAGACTTTAGTTTAAACATACACAACTGAACAGAACTTACACATCTCCGATTTGTTTATATCTACATTTGAGTGAGGTGGATGGGGTGAGGTGGTATTTAATAAGGTATTAATTTCATGAACACAAGACAGAACACGAAACAATGGGTTTTAAATAGAAGTGATTGTAGAAAGCCTATTGGTCCATATTTCTTGATGCTTCTATATTGGAGCGGAGTCTTGAGGTGGGTAGAATATAGATGTGCATTAATTGGCTGTTGATTGCTGGTGTTGACTTCTTGATGTGTAGTGCCTCGCAAACGTCAAGCCGCCTGCTATCACTGTATCTATCGATGATTTCTGTGTTGTTTACTAGGATTTCTCTGGCGATGGTTTGGTTGTGTTTCTAACGTTTCTAACGTTAAGTGTAGGGATAACGTTTCTAACGTTATCCCTACAGACAAAAATCAGAGGATACAACTGACGATTTACTATAAAACCAGAAAAACGGCCAGCCTACTCATGAGAAACTCTCCAGACACAAAACAGAACGCTTTAAAAGAGACCAACGTCGTCTATGCCTTCAAATGCCCTCTTGGGGACTGTAAGCTCCAAAAAAAACAGTATATAGGCAAGACAACAACATCTCTTTCTAGGCGTTTAACGATGCATAAGCAACAGGGCTCCATTAAGGAACATATAATCTCTTCCCACAACCAAACCATCGCCAGAGAAATCCTAGTAAACAACACAGAAATCATCGATAGATACAGCGATAGCAGGCGGCTTGACGTTTGCGAGGCACTACACATCAAGAAGTCAACACCAGCAATCAACAGCCAATTAATGCACAACTATATTCTACCCACCTCAAGACTCCGCTCCAATATAGAAGCATCAAGAAATATGGACCAATAGGCTTTCTACAATCACTTCCATTCAAAACCCATTGTTTCGTGTTCTGTCTTGTGTTCATGAAATTAATACCTTATTAAATACCACCTCACCCCATCCACCTCACTCAAGTGTAGATATAAACAAATCGGAGATGTGTAAGTTCTGTTCAGTTGTGTATGTTTAAACTAAAGTCTTTGAAAATGTAATAAGTTTTACGAAACGCGCTCAAGTGTCGCGTCAGACTAGAAATAAAAATGAATTTTGGAGAATTGATTTTTGAATTACCACCAACAGTGAAAAGAAATGTACGAAAGATTGAGAAAATTCGTGTTAGAATTATTAATCTTACTTTTTCGGTCATATTTAATAATATATGTCTACAGGAAAGACTGCTACCAAAATATACTAATATATATATGTATATATATATATATATATATATATATATATATATATATATATATATATATATATATATATATATATATATATATATATATATATATATATATATTGTGACGGGAAAGTGTTGGAGTGTTGATGTTCGGCAGTCCTCCAATGGCAGGTGTCAATGCCTGGTTACACATAAAACAAAAAGATAGACTGCTTGCCTGTTGTCTGTGGTAAGTGAGAGGGAGGAACACGTAAAACACAAAGTATGAACAATGAAACTTTAATATATTTACTTTAAACATAAATGAAAATAAAGACAAATCTCGGGGGAATTAAAAGTACAATTAAATAACAAAGATAAATGCAAAGACATCGTGAGACACAATAGTATAAAGGTGAAATAGTAAAATGGTGCTGAGAATATCGGCTATAGCTGAGACCTCCCTTCGTATACAAGCCAGTGAGCTTAGTATGCCAGAGAGAGATGTCAACTCTAAGAGCACAAAGAATATTCTGAAGTTGATAGCTGGTCAGGACTCCGACGTCGATTCAGGTAGATGGCACAGAAGTGCAGCGTGCAGGTGCGTGGTCAGCGAGTCACCAATCAGGAGCAGGCAGGCTAGTATGGGAGGTTTGCTGGTTTGACGACATGCCGGCGTGGAGGGTGTGTGGAGTAGGGGGGATCTTGGGTACGTTTTGCCTCCTGGTCAAAACGTTTTGTGCTACCGGTGGATGTACCTTGAATGTAGCATCTTATACTTGTTAACTGGACGTAACTTGAGGTAGGGAAGAGCAGGCTCAATCTCTCTAGAAAGAGATTATCGTCACAATATATATATATATATATATATATATATATATATATATATATATATATATATATATATATATATATATATATATATATATATATATATATATATATATATATGTATATATATATATATATATATATATATATATATATATATATATATATATAAATATATATATATATATATATATATTGTGACGGTGTTCCCCCCCTTATATTTCTCCCACGCCTGCAGTAAGAGTCATGTCCACTTTACCCAAGCGTTCTCTACGTCGCAGGCATCAATTTGATATATGTGGGAGAGTGGAGTGTTCTCGGAGTGCCGAGAAATTTGTGAAACAATAATATTTTGGCCTGTGGTTTAGGCCCTTTAGGAAGCCAAGATGGCGCTGGCCCTCCTGTTTCCCCACCAAAACTGTGTGACGTCAGTGACACCGGATTGGTCACCGACAGCAATGTGGCACAGGGAACCAATGAAAACCTCCCGTGGCGAATGTGACGTCACAAAGGAAAGGGGGTCCGGGCAGCGCGCCGCGTTGGCGCCATCAGTCAGACACGACACGTCAAGGAGGTTGGACGTGCGAAGATTGGTCTTGTCAGTTTGACAGTTGTTTCCCGCTCCCGTGGATTTTACGCGTCACCTGAAGTCTGCCAGTACTCTGTGAGGTCTTCCTTAGTTCATGTGTTGAACCAGAGAGGGAATCGACGGATATTGAGCAACAAGTGCTCCAGGACAGGTACTGTGCAAGAAGAAGTGAAGTCTGTGCAGTGACGTAGGCAACGTCTGAGGCAGTTCACCCATTCGTGATGGCGTAGTGGCTGACCAGAGCCACTGGATAGCAGAGGAAGAAGAGGACTATTTGGGAATCCGGACGACTGCAGCCGAGAAGTAGGCGGGCAGCCGTAGCTGGGAGAAGTCGACGGCCAGGAGACCGACTCCAACCCTACAAGAAGTCGAGGAGGAGCACGGACCTGCTGGGAAGAAGGCACGGAGACGACGCGCTAACGGTGGGACAGCGAGTGGGTTCCTGGAGGACACGACAACGTGTGTGTGGGGGCGTTCCCGACACGAGGCAGGAGCCAGGACCAGGAGCTACAACTCAACTCTCATCGGAGGATAGGTGGAAGTAGGTGGTTCTAGTTTCCCTCCCCATTCCCCTTTAGTCAGCTATATTATTCGGCTATATTATTTAGCCTGAGGATTTTGTATGTCGTGAGCAAGGCTCACCTATGTCACAGTAAGGCACCAGTGTGCAGAATAGTACTATCAAGAGTACTCACGGTACTTATATATATTATTATCGGTGTGTACAGGCACCCTGAATAAGTGATGAATTTACTGTGTTGAGAATGTCTTTCATGAGACTTTAATGTGAACATATAGTGAGGAATTATATATAATATTATGCCAGTATTTGGAAGTTAGGCTACGTGCCCAGTAACTATTTTACTACCATTTATTGATGTCTGATTTATCTATATTATATATGTCTATGTTCGTGCATTGAATAATCATTTGTGAGTGCAGTGATTTATTGTGTTATCGCCCACGAAAGGAAGTACTGAGAACTCCAGTGTTAAATACTTCATAAGATATCATTGAATGAAGGGCAATGTGAAATACTATGACAGTGAATTATTGTCGCATTTATTATAGAAACGATTGTTTGAACCCGAGAACAGTGTAGCGAAGTAATACGTGCTATTGTTGCAAATATCGAGTGTGCGAGCTTCTAGTGATCTTTGAGAACTTAAAGAAACAGCGCGCGTGACGCCAGGGAAACAAGCAATAAACTTTCGCGTGGAGGAGGGCGTCCAGCTGATTGTGACATTGACGAGAGGGGGAGTGTTGCCACCGTAGTGAGCGTATAATATACGTGGGAACGAACGACTCCCGCCTGGATCAGCTGATTATTTATTGATATGACCTTGTGACATCTTTGAATGATTTTAAGTAAAATACAAAATACATTTGTGTTTATATCATCCCCTCCATTTATCTTGTGGCTATATTATACTTGAAAGCAAAAGTGATAAAAGTAAGTACCTGCCTGATATCCTGATCTATTGAGTGTGACCTTGCCAAGGATACCACAATTCAACCAGTCCACTGACGTGTTACTGGACACCGAAAACACCAGTTGGCGACCTTGTGGTTAATAGTAGAGCCCTATTGTTGGGGCGGGCACATAACAGTTAAGTGAACGAGTTGTGTTCCCACTCCTTCTCAATCAGAGGCCGGTTGGGATTAACTGGGATACTCTCCGGGCGTACAGTGGCGCCGAGAGGATTAGAGTGAAGACCCGCAGGGCTACGGTGAGTGACATTGAGTGTAACTGTTGCACACCAGAGAGTGTGGAACTACCATATCTCCAACAATATATATATATATATATATATATATATATATATATATATATATATATATATATATATATATATATATATATATATATATATATATTGTGACGGTGTTCCCCCCTTATATTTCTCCCACGCCAGCTGTAAGAGTCATATCTACGTTACCCGAACGCTCTCTGCCTTCCAGAGAACAATTTGTCATACGTGGGAGCATAAGGTGTTCTCGCGATAGCGAGAAATTAACGAAAGAAGAGTGTTTTGGCCAGTCGCTTAGGCCCTTTTGGACGCCAAGATGGCGCTGACTCCTACGTTCTCGCGCCAAAATGTTATGACGTCAGTGGCACCAGATTGGTCAAGAACGGTGACGTGGTTCAGGGAGCCAATGAGAAACGCCCCTGGCAAGTATGACGTCATGAGTGAAGGCGGGTATCCAGGCGGCTCGCCCCATGGCGCCAGGAGTTAGATACGACACGTCGTCAAGGGCGGACGTGCGATAGGTGGTCCTGTCAGTTTGACAGTTTTCGCCCCTCTCCGGTGAATATACGCATCACCAGTGGTCTGCGAGCATCCTTTGAGGTCTTCCTGAACTCCGTGTGGCGGACAGAAGAAGGAATGAATGGGAAACGAGCAACAAGTGCTCCAGTGACAGGTGCTTAGCAAGAGTGAAGTCTGGAAAGTGACGTCAGGGACGACTGTACAGTTACACCAGTTGGGTGATGACGTAGTGGCTGGGCCAGTTCACCATGAGGAATGAGAAGAACAAACTAGCTGGGAATACGAACGACTGCAGCTGGGAGTAAGGACTGCAGACGTAGTTGTGAGGAGGAGGCGACGGCCAGGAGACCGACTCCAACCCTTCAAGAGGTTGTGGAGAAGCACGGAGCCTGCAGAGGGAAGCAGCAGGAGAAGAGGCGTTTTTGGGCATTGGTTGAAGTCCTGGGAAGGGCATCACTGTGTGTGTGGGGGTGTTCCCTACAACAAGTCGTGAGCTGGGACCAGGAGCTTCAATTCAACCATCAACAGAGGACGAGTCCACATCATTGATGGTGGATGTAGGTAATTCAGTTTTCCCTCCCATTCCCCTTTACTTAGCGATTAGCCAGAGTATCTTCTATGTCGTGAGCAGGGCTCACCAATGTCTATGTTTCTAGTGAGACACAGTTGTGAAGGGAGATGCTATAGAGCTCTCACGAGATATATATATATATAGTGTGTGATTGCATCAGTGGTTCGATGAAGAGATTACTGTGACGAGGACATTTATATTTTCGTGTCATTTATATTATAAGTTTGTGCGAGAGGATATGTATATAAATGTACAATATAGTAGTGTAAGGCTGTGTGCCTAGAGTTACCTTATTATTATGTATATTGATGAAGTGATCTATATACTGGAGTTATTAAATAACATATTCATATGTCTAGAGGTTAACTGTGATTATGCCAGTGTAGTGATATACTGTGAATATGAAGGAATAATAGGCGCCTCACGCCAATAGTGTGAGTATAGTGAGACAGTGAGGAGAGTGAGTGGGCGTGGCATCTCGCGAGTTGCCAAACGTTCGATAATACTGCATGTGGAGCGTGGGAACGCGAGACAGCTGGGAGTGTTGCCATCTCCCTGAGTGTTCCGGAATTGTGGAGAGGCAGAGGGAAGACTGCCCATTTATTCCTTTGATATTTTGTTGATGCAGAATTGTGATTCTTTAATCTTTAAGTAAACTATAAAACCACCTCTGTGTTTGTGTTAACCCTCCATTACCTTGTTGCTACTGAGAGTGAGTGATTTAAACATATACTTACCTGTTACCAAATTGATTAGTGTTCTCTTGGGCCACTACCACTATATTACTACTATTCCACTGAGGTGTTACTGGACACGGTAAACACCAGTTGGCGACCTTTAGTGAGCGGTAGAGCCCTCTGTCGGGGCGGGCACATGATCAAGTGAAGTGATCGTATTCTCACTCGTCTAAAGGCTACGAGGCCAGCCGGAGACAGATTGAGAGACTCTCCTGGTAACAGTGGCACCGTGAGGATTGAGTGAAGATCCGTGTGGCTACAGTGAGTAACGTTATCACTACTAATACTTGGTGGTGACTGGCTAGTGACAGATTGAGACACCCCGACACTTTACGACCTCGCCAGGATAACGATTACGATTGTGGTGCTTGATAGTGGCCAAAGGTATTAGGTACAGGTAACAGCTTTACGGGCTCACCATAGCCCGTGCTACTTGGAACATTTTGTTCCAAGTAGCGAATCTTAAACAACAACAACAAGGTAACTGGTATTCACTCATAGCACAAGTATGGAGGACGAGAAGGTAGCAAGGTTTATTGATACCAGGGATGAACAGGTGCTGGAGGATTGCACCAAGGCGCAGCTGCAGTTGACGACTTTGGGATCCAGTTGAGATCCTCCACAGTGGGAGAAAGGACGCTTGAGATTGTGGCACAGCTCAAGGTCCGAGATGAGGCTTTGAGGGAGGAACGGCCACAGACACCTGCCAGTGCAGGGGAGAATTTAAGCACTGGTGGAGGCAGTAGGGGATCCAGTGGTAGCCGGTGCAGCGTCAAGCTGGAGATGATGAAGCTGCAACTGGAGGCACAGCTGCGCAGGGAAGAATGAGAAGCACAGCTGGAACGTGAAGAACGAGAAGCACAGCTGAAGCATGAAGAACGAGAAGCACAGCTGAAGCGTGAAGAACGAGAAGCAGAAGCACAGCTGAAACGTGAAGAACAAGCAGAAGCACAGCTGAAGCGTGAAGAACGAGAAGCACAGCTGAAGCAGCGAGAGATTGAAGCTAACAGAGAGGTTGAGCTGAGGTGGGCTGAACTAGGGCTAACCCCACCCATACCCCCACAGCAGGAAGACCGCTGGGTGCGAGAGCGCGATTTACCGGTCTTTGTGCCTAATGAAGCTGAGGGCTTCTTTGACCATTTCGAGAGGGTAGCTACCTTGAAGAAGTGGCCAGGAGCAGAGTGGGCGGAGCTGGTCCAGGGTAGGCTCACAGGTGAAGCTCGCGAGGCTTACAACATGCTTGACCTCGAGAAATGCACCAATTATGATGCAATGAAAAGTGCAGTGCTTCATTCGTTTAAGCTGACTCCAGAGTGTTACAGGAAAAGGTTCCGAGAATGTACCCATTCGCCAGGTAAATCTTATGCAGAGACGGCGAGGGATATGGAAAGAAGATTTCTGAAGTGGTTGAAAGCTGAAGGAGCTAAGTCAGCTGAGGACATCAAACAGCTAATGGTCATGAAAAAATTTATGTCCGTGCTCTCTCCTGAGATCAGGATTAGAGTCAAGGAGGCGGACATAAAAGACCTGAGGGCTGCTGCTGACAGAGCCGACATGTTGGAGGAAGCCTTGCGACCTTGCAGAGAGGGACCGCACAGGCCGCCAGTATACTCTGGCTATGGGAGTGGTTTTAGGAAGACGGACGAATGGAGGACAGGAACGAGTTCTCCCAAGTCCCACCGCTCGAGTGGAGACGATAGGGGTCTGAAAAGTTCTGTGGAACCAGTCAAGAAGCCCCTAGCTGAGAGTGCCAGATCTGTTGTTGTGCTGAGGGACGCTACGAGTGAGACGACGGAAGGCGCGAGGAAGACCCCATGGAGCGACGGTCTCTGGAGGCGTTGCCAGGGCGAGCGGTGGTGGAAGGTCATCGCCAAGAAGGGTCCACTGCTACAACTGTGGAGGATATGGACATTTTGCGCGGGATTGCAAACGCCCTAAGCAGCGTGGGAACGTTGCCTTCGTTCGGGTGGAGGACCAAGTGGCCAAGAACGTGCGGGGTGAGCCCGTACCAAGTGTGGAGAAGAGAATTCACCCGTTCGTGTGTGAGGGGACAGTAAGGATGGGGGAGGCAAACCCCGTTCCTGTGAAGATATTGAGGGACACCGGGGCTGATTTTACCCTGGTGAGTAGAACCCTGTTCCCCGAGGGTTATGAGAATTCCAGTGTGGGGGTGGCTGTTGTGACCACTGTGGGAGGCCCAGTGAGGATCCCCCTGCACAAGGTAATGTTGGATTCTGATTATGGCTGCCAGACCCTAGTGGTAGGGGTCTGCGCATCAATGCCCAAGATGGAGGCGCAAGTCATCCTTGGGAATGACGCCTGTGGAGGATGTGTCCTCCCTAACCTCGTGAAGGGCGAAGAGTGCTTGGAGCACTACAGAGAGAACGGCGGAGTATTAGACGCCTGTGGGAACGATAAGGGAATCGCCAAGGTGGCGTTCCCTGTATGCGCTGTAATCCCAAGGTGGTGCAACGAGCACGGAGTGGATCTGATGAGGCTGAAGAAGAGACGTCTGACAGTCTGGGGGTCGAACACCTCTTCGTGGGACACGGAGAACAAGTGGAGGGCGAAGGCGACCCGGATGGTGGTCTCCAGGTGACCCTCGCCAGTTCTCTTGGGGTGGACCACGCTCGTCTGGGGGAGTTATAGCAGGTGGAGTTCCCAGACTTGATTCAGGAGGCCAAAGGAGGGCGTGCTGGTTCTGAGAGTGCCACACATTTTTATCTACAAGATGGGATGCTGATGAGACAATGGAGGCCTGTGAGAATAGAAGCCAAAGAGGAATAACTAGGAATGAGGCACCAGGTAGTGTTGCCGGCCCAGTGCAGAGCGGCAGTACTGGATCTGTCGCACTCTGTGGATTCTGCAGGTCACCTGGGAGTGACCAAGACTCTACTCAAGATCAGGGATTATTTCTACTGGCCGGGTATGGACGCCGATGTGAGGCGTCACTGTATGACTTGCTTACCTTGCCAGAGAGCAGGAAAGAGTGTACCAGCGATACCAAAGGCCCTGTTAGTCCCTGTTCCCGCATTTGGGCCAGCGTTTGAACGTCTGTTGGTCGACGGGGTAGGACCGTTGCCACGGACGAGAAAGGGAAACACCTACCTAATGACCATCATGTGTGTGGCGACGAGGTTCCCGAAAGTAGTCCCGATGCGATGCATGACGTCAAATGGTGTTGCCGGGCAGTTGCAGCGTTTTTTCTCTTGGTTGGGAATGCCCAGGGAAATCCAGACGGACTGTGGGAGCGTATTCCAGTCCAAGTGGTTTAGACAGACCGTGTTGAATTGGGGAGTAACTCAGATTCGGTCGTCGCCCTACCAACCGCAGTCGCAAGGGCCGATCGAAAGGTTTCACTCCACACTGAAAACCAATCTGAGAGTGTTCTGTGCGGAACACGGAGCCGAGTGGGATGAGGCAGTGTACCTTGCATTGTTTGCTATATGGAAAGCTGTAGTGGAGTCACTGGGCTTCTCACCATTCCAACTGGTATATGGACATGAGGTACGGAGTTCTCTATCCATGCTGAGAGAGCAATGGGCGTCAGGAGTGTCCGTGGGAACGGTCAGCGAGTATGTGCAGAAATTTAAGGAGCGTCTCGCGTTGGCGAAAGAGCTAGCAGAAAAGTATTTGAAGGAGGCGCAGCAAAAGATGTCAGAGTTGTACGACAAGAAGGCTACGCCAAGAGAGTTCCAGGTTGGGTCCCAGGTTATGGCGTTACTGCCAGGGAAGAGACGTGTGACGGAGTCACGATTTGGGGGACCGTATAAGGTGCTAAGACGATTGGGTCCAGTAAGCTATGAAGTCAGCAAGCCGGACAGACCCCGCAAGACACAGGTGTGTCATATTGACCGTCTGAAGCCTTTCTTCCCTGAAGAAGGAGGAGCCGCCGTGCAGGATGAAACAATGCCACGAGAACTACAGCAGAAAGTGGTCTTATGCGTGCAGGTGAATCAAGAGATTCCAGCAGAGGAAGGAAAATGGTCCAGGGCGGACGGCACCCATCTCTCCAATGCAGAGAGTTTGGAAAATATCGAAGTCAAGCTTCAACACCTGGAAGGAAGACAGAGAGCAGATCTGACGGACCTGTTGAGAGAGAATGCATCACTTTTTACCGACGAGCCCCGACGCCACAAGAGTGTGACGCACGAGGTAGAGGTGAGGGACGCCAAGCCCATTAAACAGAGTGCTTATAGGGTCAGCCCTGAGAAGCGAGAATTGATGAGAAAGTAGATAGACTATCTTCTCGAGAATGACCTTGCCAAGCCTAGCAACAGCGAGTGGAGTTCCCCGTGTTTGCTGGTTAAGAAAAGCGACGGTACATACCGCTTTTGCACGGACTACAGGAAGGTGAACTCCATCACTGTGGCAGATTCCCACCCCATGCTCAGGGTAAGTGATTGCATCGATCAGGTGGGTATTGCCAGATAAGTGTCCGAGGTCGACCTGCTCAAGATGTATTACCAAATCTCGTTAACTCCCGAGGCTAGAAAGATATCAGCTTTTGTGACACCAGACGGACTGTATCAGTATAAAGTGTTGCCCTTTGGGATGAAGAACAACGGGAGCTGTTTTCAACGTATGATGAACGAGTTGCTGAGGTGAGCCGAAGGCTGCACTGTGTGAGAGTTGTTTGTATAACTTGTGAGAAGTTTGGAATAAAATGAAATTGGTATAAGGAATTGAGCTCGGAAAATTTCTAAGAATTTTCTTTATTCTTTAACCTTTATTCCTGTCGTGATATTCAACTAGGTCGCCTGAGGAAGGACTTGCTTAGCTAAGACACCAGTGTAGTAAGCAGCTCATTCCTCACTTTGGGACCATGTATGAACAATTGACTAGGCGCGAGCAAACGCCGAGACCCCAATACTACCAGTCAGTTGATTAATCTCTTTACTAGTTACGTTAATTTACGTTAATCGGTTACAAATCACTCAGCGATGGTAAACTCTGATTTACAATGTCCAAAGTGCTAAGAGAACGGTAATCACTCGTGATTACCTTTAGAGTAATTAATTACTATCCTCAAGATCAATAATTAAACAATTAAAATACGCAACCTTTCACACTGGCTCAGCAATTTACATTAAGGTATGAATTCCGTCTAAGCCTTCCATACTCAGACCAATTCAGGTGGCTAATAACATCATCAAATAACAGTAATTAGCACCACGTTTACGTTATTCTAAAATGACGTTACTCCTCCCACAAGTCAATCAAGTGCCGGTACTTCCGGGCAGATAAATAACGACGTTACGTTAATGGAACAATGTAGCCTTCGTGTGAGTCGATCAAACAAGGATCGAGGTTAATTACTTTGACTTCCTGAAACAAGTCAATTACCCGGCCCACTGACCGTTAATTACGACAGACAATACTCTAATTCTTATCTGGCTGATGGCTAGGCTCCTCGAGACTACCGTAGCTGCTTGCAGGAAAGTAAATTAACCCAAACGTATTCTACGATACTCAAATTGTCAAAGAACAAATTCTCTTAAAGCAATGGGCTTTCCCTTGGTTACGTTATATTAATTGCCTCGCAATCACCTCACTGAATACTGGACTTCGATGTCCTACCAGATAATCAGGAGAATATATGTGTACCCAAGTACTCGTCTACAGCCGAGTTCACCCACGACAATGACAAATCACACTAACAAATCAGTGATTTACGTTACAATCCAGTTGCAATGACAATACTGCAGAACCTAGTAAAATAACATACAGGACATGAACCCTCTAGAACACTGCCCCACAATGACTTTACTGAACTGCAATCACATACGGTGATGCTCAACACTAGCAACAATCACCATCAAATAACAACCCCTTTGCAATAACACACACGGCAAGTACTCTAATTTCCAAGTATTAGAATACTGCACAGCACTTACTTACTTACTGTTGCAAATGACCCCAGTGCTCTCAATAACCCCTAGAACATAGGTCAATATATTTCAATCACTACACAGTAAATACCACAATAACACTGGGCACCTTGACACTACGATTATATATATATATATATATATATATATATATATATATATATATATATATATATATATATATATATATATATTATTAAATATGACCGAAAAAGTAAGATTAATAATTCTAACACGAATTTTCTCAATCTTTCGTACATTACGCTTCACTGTTGGAGGTAGATCAAAAATCAATTCTCCAAAATTCATTTTTATTTCTAGTCTAGTCTGACGCGACACGAGCGCGTTTCGTAAAACTTATTACATTTTCAAAGACTTTAGTTCACAAATACACAACTGAATCGTATCTCCGATTTTATATCTACATTTGAGTGAGGTGGGAGGGGTGATGTGGCATTAACACAAGACAGAACAAGAGGGGATATTAATAGGGTATTAAAAGTATCAACACAAGACAGAACACAAACAATGGGTATTGAATAGAAGTGTTTGTAGAAAGCCTATTGGTCCATATTTCTTGATGCTTCTATATTGGAGCGGAGTCTTGAGGTGGGTAGAATATAGTTGTGCAATAATTGGCTGTTGATTGCTGGTGTTGACTTCTTGATGTGTAGTGCCTCGCAAACGTCAAGCCGCCTGCTATCGCTGTATCTATCGATGATTTCTGTGTTGTTTACTAGGATTTCTCTGGCGATTGTTTGGTTGTGGGAAGAGATTATATGTTCCTTAATGGAGCCCTGTTGCTTATGCATCGTTAAACGCCTAGAAAGAGATGTTGTTGTCTTGCCTATATACTGGTTTTTTTTGGAGCTTACAGTCCCCAAGTGGGCATTTGATGGCATAGACGACGTTAGTCTCTTTTAAAGCGTTCTGTTTTGTGTCTGGAGAGTTTCTCATGAGAAGGCTGGCCGTTTTTCTGGTTTTATAGTAAATCGTCAGTTGTATCCTCTGATTTTTGTCTGTAGGGATAACGTTTCTATTAACAATACCTTTCAGGACCCTTTCCTCCGTTTTATGAGCTGTGGAAAAGAAGTTCCTGTAAAATAGTCTAATAGGGGGTATAGGTGTTGTGTTAGTTACTATAAAACAGTGAAGCGTAATGTACGAAAGATTGAGAAAATTCGTGTTAGAATTATTAATCTTACTTTTTCGGTCATATTTAATAATATATGTCTACAGGAAAGACTGCTACCAAAATATACTAATATATATATATATATATATATATATATATATATATATATATATATATATATATATATATCTATATATATATATATATATATATATATATATATATATATATATATATATATATATATATATATAAAAGTTTGTGAGGGTACCACCTCTGGTGCCAATGTGGGGACCCATAGCCTCGGAGAAGAAAATAAAAAGTATTCAGAGGAGACCTTGTGGTTTCTCACTGAACACTAATATTATCTTCTCCTACCACCCCCATTCCTTTGTATGTACTCATATATATTTACTTTATTTGAACTTTGTTACAAAAAAGGAGTTACATATGGGTTACAAAGATGATTGTCATAGGTTGTCGAGTTCCTCCAGCTCCTCAGATGGCGGGCAGGAACCCTGGATGCAGTGCGCATTTCCCCTCTGTATCGCCACACTGAGGCGCTGGAAAAGAAAGCTTGCAGCTCTCGGGTCCCTTGTTGTTTCAATGAGCCTAGAACCCAGTTCCTTCAAAAAACTGGTAGCACTTTTACCCCAGGCGCCGAGTGTCTCAGAAGCAATGGGGACAAAATTGTAGTGGTGATCCAGTTCTCTATACTTACGGGATTTGGCTGCTTCCCTGTGGGTGGCAGCGCCACCTGGTTGTGCAACACTGAGGTTAATGTAGGTGTTAGCCAGGGTTGATACGCACGTGTAGTCCCATACCAACTGCTTGCCATTCTTCCAGGGGTTCACTGTGATACCATCCGGGCGACCAATAAGAGCATCAGAGTTACGGGGCATTAGGTAACGGGGCTCTCTTTCAGCTGGGCATCCAGCTGTGGTGAGGCTCCTCTTGATGATGTCATTAACTTCACTGTGCCTCGAGTGCCATCCCCCTGTGCTTTGGCAGAGTAGGCCATGGTGTCCGTACCTGTCAGCCACCACCTCGCCGCAAATACACCTATATCTGGTGTGGATTGGGGCAGCAAGGCGGAGGGCCACAGCAATTCGGAGGGCGTGTGGTGTGAGACGAGTGCCAGTTGCCGACATTGGGGTTGCTAACAGGAAATCCCCTGCATGTGGTGCTGCTACTGCTGTGAGGCGAGCAATGTCGTGTTGTGTTGTTGCAGCACCCAGGCACTCTGCAGCAACTTGGTCTACAATGGGACCATCCCAGCTGGATTGCTTGTGGGCTTTTGGGGATGGTGGTTGAGGTGATTGGCCTGCACGAGAGGCCCACTCTGTGGCACAGCGTGTAAAATTGGGATCATGTACACCTGCCAGCTGATGTAAGTGGGCAGGTAGAATTTCCTTCACAAGGTCGTCGGATGCTGATAAGGAGGACAGGAAGGCTGGAACAGCGATTTGCGTTGCTGTTCGAACTCCGAGGCCCCCAAGTCTTACGGGAAGAGAGGCTTGTTTCCACTGTAGGTCATCGAGAGAGAGGTTAAGGGCTTTTTCTAGCATTGATTTCAGTAACCGGTCATACTCACTTAGTTTTTGGCTACTGTAAGATGGTGAACACATCAGAAAGTAGGTTAACCTGGGGAGGGACAGACATCTGGTGATGAGGTAGAGTGCATCATGAGCATCAATATCCTCGATCCTCCCATCCATCCTCTTAAGGTCGGCGATTTTCTTATCAAGGACCTCATCGATGGCTTTCAACCCCAGGGGAGCTCCTAGGAGTGTGCTGTCTTCAGGTTTAGTTTTATGGATATTTGGCAGAAGACCCTCTATTCTCTCTACGATGCCCTGGTTGGAACATATTATTTCACATTTAGAAGGGTTCAGGGTGAGGCCTAAAACTGCACCTTGCTCCTGGATTTTTCTGATGTCCTCCAGGAGGGAGTCTTGGGAACCAGCTAGGGTACCATCATCCAAGAACCAGATGTTAAGCTCGCTGGACAGAACCTCTGTGACTTGTTTGATGACTAAGCAGAAAAGGAGAGGAGCAAGGGGGTCACCCTGTTGGACGCCTTCTCGCGAGTCAATTTCATGTTCGCCAAAAAGTAGCTTAAGATCCATACTGTAGCATGAATGTACAAAAGGGTAGAGGGAAGGGAAATGACTATGAACCGCACGGAGTACAGCATCCCTCCGCACCAAATTGAAGGCATTTTTGAAATCTAGCTCGAAAAGGGCCTTTTCGTCTGTGATGTTGGCGATGAAGGCTCGAGCTGCATGGGCTGCCGCCTCACACCCTTGTGGAATGCCGAACCCGAGCTGTTTTGGCTTCAGCATGTTGGCCGCTGCATCACTAACTGTTCTTGCAGCTGCCTTTGCGACGAGACGCCGGAGAGAATTGCCCACAGCTATTGGCCTGATCCCTCCATCCTTTTTCTTTAGAGCACAGAGAGATGCTCCAAAAAAGAGAGGTCTTATGGACGCTGGTATGTTGCCAGCTAGACATGTGTTGGTGAATCTGGTTCGTTCCACCAAGAGGTTCTTTGCAATGTCACCCAGTGCAGGGTTGAGCATTTGCTTGAGGTGATTGGGTTTTAGTCCTGTGAACCCACCTGCTGATCCTGTAGGGAAGGACATGGCTGCTTTATGGACCACAGATTCAGCCACCCAGAGAGGTTCTGCTCCGGTAGCCCCCACTTGTACAATGTCGTCCTCACGCGGAGCCCTGGGTGGGTGTTTCTCCCTTAGGGCTTGAGCTGTTGCGGCATCTCTGTCGGCAATTGAGTCCTCACTGGTGATGACTCGTATTGCGCCAATAGTGTTTCCTTCTTCTATTTTCTTGGTGACTGATGTTCTGATTTTTGATGTCTCGGATATGCCACTGTTGCTCTTCCTGCCGTGGGTGTTTCTCGGGCGAGTGGGAAGGCGCACCTGGTTGTCCTCCCTGGGAAAATCATTTATAGCTTTGATGACTGAGGCAGCTAAGGTTTTGTCTCTCCTTGCAGGGGTGGCTAGACATATGTTGCCAAACATTAGGAGGTTGTGCCATGGTTGGGTCGTTCCAGGAGAGTCGTTGACCTTTCTCAGGAGGGCAGATAATTTGGCTGCTGCATGGGGGCGGGCTGCTTTAGGGATGTGTTGCAAGGTTCTGGCCGATGTTGCTTTGATAGCTTCTAATAAATTTTCTGTGGGAAAGAAGGTCTGGGAGGTGTTTTGCCTTACGGGCGGTGTGGGCTGTTGATTGGTGTTCTCCCTGGGAGGGCGCCCAGAACCCAAACACCTGGCTCTGTTGTGGTAATGAAGGCGCACATTATCGTCACTCAACCGGATATAGCATACCCGGTCACACGTCTGACATCTACCTTGTCTACCCCTGCTTGATGGCTCATCTTGGCTTGGAGAAGCCTGGCTATCTGTTGAGAGCTGCGACATGGGCGGGCGCTGGGCGGGCGCTGGGCGGGAAGGTGGACGGCGGGTGGAGACTGGAGGGTGGGCGGCGGTTGGAGGCTGGGGGGGTGATCAGCTGGCCGTGGCACTTACTACTCAGGTGAGTGGTAATACATATACCACCTCTATACAAAGTGTGGGTATACACCCACTACACAATATGTGGGTATACATTGGGTGGGTGGGTAGCGTAGACACACATGGGAGCCTCCCGGCTTCTATGGGCGGGTGGCAAGGTGGCCTCGTGGGTGGGGAGGCGACGTGGTGGGGTGGGTAGGAGGGGGAAGAGCAGGTACTTCCCGGCCTGGACGCTGGGTGGGGGCGGGGGAATGGGCGACACTAACACTGGTATAATTTCCCCGTATATCACTGCACAATAATGAATGAATCACACACTTGTAATCTGACTCACTGCACGTGTGATGTACTCACAATATGATAGATATGTTGCGCCAATTATCGCTGACAACGTAACTTGTTCAACAAAACTTTCAAAAAAGAAAAACACAAAATACTATTTGGCACACGCGTAACCCCCACCTCTCTCTCCTGACCACACAACACCCCTCACTCACCCCCCACTTCCCCTCACTATGGGAGGCCTGCAGGGTCCATCTTGGCCCCTCACTACAGCCTCCATGACTCCACACTGCCAACCCACCTGTTTTGATAACCTGTTTTGATACTGTATATATATATATATATATATATATATATATATATATATATATATATATATATAATTACTGCTGACACATGTAGCCTACAGCTATCAAACGTTATTGGAACACTAAGGAGATCTCGCACTCCATAAATCACATGGGTGAGTGATTTATCGATCACGCATGCCGATAAACACTCTCGAGAGTTACCTTACTCGATAGAGCGATGGCGGTCTCTCCAGCCAGCCTCGTAACTCATCAAATTATACCAAAATTACGTTAAGAACACCACAATATATATATATATATATATATATATATATATATATATATATATATATATATATATATATATATATATATATATATATGTTTATATATATATATAAATATATATATATATATATATATATATATATACATATATATATATACATATATATATATATATATATATATATATATATATATATATATATATATATTTATATATATATATATATATATATATATATATATATATATATATATATATATATATAAATATATAAATCACACTTGTCACGGCCCTGGGAACAATACAAGAAATTTAGACCACACTGTGGTACACTCCACAATAATCATTGCCAGGAATCACTGGCCTTACACATACCTGAGCGCTCAGTGTTGGAATTCCACACCTGCAAGACTACACATGGAAATGATATCACTCCGTCCCACGGACGATCAAAAATGATTAATTACCACAATGGAATACTAGAATTATTACATGGACATTCTCTCAGTCCTTGGCTAATCTATGTATACTCTGTTCCAGTGTGTACCCACATACACACACACACACACTGTCCATCTGTGTACACCAGACATAAGTCCCTCTGGACTGACAAGATGACAACAAGGGTGATTATCTCCTCGCCCACACTCCACTTCACCTCCACAGGTGCTGCGTGACAATGTGATGGAACACTTGACCTCGAATTCAAGCTTTTAGAGACTAACTGATCACCAGAAATACACACATAAGTACTTACTCATTCACACTGCCGGCTACACACCATTCCCATACATCAGGCACCCCGCTTCAGGTGGCTGGCTCGCTCAGGGCAGCGGTAGGCGGCGGTAGTACCATACGTGGTACTTTTTTCATACAATTGGCACACACTCGAACCCCTCCCACTCAACAAGGCTGAGTTCGCACCCTCGACCCACCGGTGAAGTGAAGCGTTCGTACCCAGGTGACGCGCACAACGAAAACGTCTCACACAAACATGGGAAATCTGCCTTAACAATGACACAAATTTCCCCATTCCCATCGACTGCTACAGAGCACTAGCAATTCTAATCATCACTGGTATGGGATCTACGAGTCTGTTACTGCTCGTATGCACATTCCCCACGATCCCAGATTACTTTACCTCTACCCACTGTACACAATGTCTTTCTCCCCTCCAAACGACGACTTTGGCCGGATTCTGTGACGACCGCTGTCATTGGTGAAGCAGGAAGTGAAGCAGTTGGGTAGTCCAGCCACCACGGTGCCCTATACTTCAATTTGGCCGAATTGAGTACAGGAAGCGTCTTGACAAGGTAGCAGCTGGGTTCAGAATGATACTTACACCGGCTATTCCCGCGTCCTCCTCGAAGTAACCAATGAGAGGAAGGCATACAGAGGCCTACCCCTCTCATCCAATCAGCGATGGTGTAGCATAGCCCCTAGGGCAGCTCCAAGATGGCCTACCAACATGGCTGCTCAAGATGTTTACTAAGATGGCGGCTGTTTCCATGACGACGACTCGAGCGCAGGAGACCCACAGCTCACCCACACCTGCGGCCTAGCTGTTCGCGCGCAAAGTTGAGTCTCGCTCCAAGCTATACAAAGAGATGATGCTATCAGCTCTAGCACTGTCCACAGACGTGTTACTCCGGCCAGGGTAACATTTCTGGACTACTGATGACTGGGGCTCTCACATGAGCCCAAACACTAGATGTTTCGGTTGCTGGTTACCAAACTTAAGTCCGCCCACTTAACAAGTGCACTTAACAAGTGTACTGGCTCCCATGGGAATAAGAGCACTATTGTAAGTGAGCTGGTGAACCATCCCCTCACATAACCTCCCACCAGAAGATAAAATTTCCCGAAGGAAAATTTCATCTAAATCACCAGCCACTTACACTTGTGCTCTTTATTGCACGGCGGCTGGGTGGTGGTGATTCATCCGTTTTCTGTTGACGTCGGTGGGTGGCGGGACAAGATGTCACGTCACTGGCTCATCCAGGGTGGTACTTCCTGACCGTAGTGCGGTCGTGCTCAGGTTCTGGATCCAGGTTAAGCCGGCTGAACGCCGCGCAGCTTCCCTTCCTCAGTCCCTTCACACTCTCGCCCCACAGGTCTGTGTCATACTGGACACAATGGGTAGCACACTGGGATGGACTTACCAATGAAGTACAGACTCAACACCTTCCCTTCCCTACTGACACAATTCCGACAGTTAGCAGACTGTCATGACTTCCAGGTGACAGGGTCTTTCTTCCTGTCTGTCTGTCACTCTCAGACCGGGTTGCTCTACTGACTGAGTTGACTGGGCTTAGGCCTTTTCAGCAGCTGTCAAACCTCGCCCCTCACTGAGCACTTGGTCACTGACCTGCTCGTTCTTCAATCTCTCAGCGACCGTTCGTTAGTCTGAACGATCTTCCAACAGCCTGAAAGATTGGTCCAGAATATCCACTTCACTTGTGGGAGCCACAGCTACCTTAGCCTCACCACTGGTAACATCAAGCAGACGTTTACTCTCCTGAGTGGTGTTAACCCTCGCGGGTCTGGCTGGCTGACAGGTCGTGGCGGGATCACCTGATCCGGCCCACACCCGTCTCTCTGGGCTCACCCCCGTTTTCTGTGAAATGAAAGAAGGAAAATTGCTCTTTTTTCCTTTCACCTCATGCACCTGATCTTTCGCCTGATAAGAGGCGACCTTGACTTCCTCAGCTGGCGGCCGTGTGACATCGCCGTCAGCTGGTGAGACCCATCTGAGTCCCTCTGAATCAGTTCTCGTTTTCTGTGCAATAGGGAGAGGAGGATGGCTCCTGTTTCCTTTCACCTGCTGCCTCTCTTCTTCTGTCTGGGCGGCGGTGATCTCTGCTCGACCGGCCGGCTGACGCTTGGTGTCAACGCCAGTGGGTTTAACCTTCCTCTCACCTGTTCCTGTTTCCTCTGGGTAATTTCCACAGGACAGACCCACCTGGTTCTCTATACCAGGAGTATTACCTATCAAAAGTCCATACACTGCCTTTCTACTTAGCAGCAGCTTTGATCTTACCTTTGATATATAGGGTGTCTACCAACACGGACACTTCTTCCATGTCCTTACCAGTGCCATCTGGGTACTGGACATGGAGGGTTCGACCTGTTCTACTTTCAGGGTCAACCAAACTGCTCCTGACCATGTTAACTGTAGCACCCCGGACACAAATGACACAGCAGGTTCTGAAACACGTCTCCAGTAACCTCCTAACTGTTCAACGCCTCAGTGAAGTCTACACCTGCAATAGCGGTTGCAATGCAATCAAATCAGTAGTCTTTCAATGACATCAATAAGTAATGGGTTCACTGGCAACTCCAGCACCCTTCCTCAAATTAATCCTTACGTTAACACTCCGTCCCACGGACGATCAACAATCAATAACAATTAATTTACGTTAATAACACAATAGCATTTACGTTAATAACAAGGTAAAATTTACGTTAAATTAATTACTCTTACAACTGTCACTAGTAACGCGAAGATTACACAACACTCTACCCGTCGAGCATTCAGTGAGAAAATCCCATTAATCCCTGTACTACCAGACAGCTGATTAATCCCTTTACTAGTTACGTTAATTTACGTTAATCGGTTACTAATCACTCAGCGATGGTAAACTCTGATTTACAATGTCCAAAGTGCTAAGAGAACGGTAATCACTCATGATTACCTGTAGAGTAATTAATTACTATCCTCAAGATCAATAATTAAACAATTAAAATACGCAACCTTTCACACTGGCTCAGCAATTTACATTAAGGTATGAATTCCGTCTAAGCCTTCCATACTCAGACCAATTCAGGTGGCTATTAACAGTAATTAGCACCACGTTTACGTTATTCTAAAATGACGTTACTCCTCCCACGAGTCAATCAAGTGCCGGTACTTCCGGGCAGATAAATAACGACGTTACGTTAATGGAACAATGTAGCCTTCGTGTGAGTCGATCAAACAAGGATCGAGGTTAATTACTTTGATTTCCTGAAACACGTCAATTACCCGGCCCACTGACCGTTAATTACGACAGACAATACTCTAATTCTTATCTGGCTGATAACTAGGCTCGAGACTACCGTAGCTACTTGCAGGAAAGTAAATTAACCCAAACGTATTCTACGTTACTCAAATTGTCAAAGAATAAATTCTCTTAAAGCAATGGGCGTTCCCTTGGTTACGTTATATTAATTACCTCGCAATCACCTCACTGAATACTGGACTTCGATGTCCTACCAGATAACCAGGTGAATATATGTGTACCCAAGTACTCGTCTACAGCCGAGTTCACCCACGACAATGACAAATCACACTAACAAATCAGTGATTTACGTTACAATCCAGTTGCAATGACAATACTGCAGAACCTAGTAAAATAACATACAGGACATGAACCCTCTAGAACACTGCCCCACAATGACTTTACTGAACTGCAATCACATACGGTGATGCTCAACACTAGCAACAATCACCATCAAATAACAATCCCTTTGTAATAACACACCCGGCAAGTACTCAAATTTCCAAGTATTAGAATACTGCACACACTTACTTACTTACTGTTACAAATGACCCCAGTGTTCTCAATAACCCCTAGAACATAGGTCAATATATTTCAATCACCACACAGTAAATTCCACAATAACACTGGGCACCGTGACACTACGATTATATATATATATATATATATATATATATATATATATATATATATATATATATATATATATATATATATATATATATATATATATATATATATATATATATATATATATATATATATATATATAATTACTGCTGACACATGTAGCCTACAGTTATCAAACGTTATTGGAAACACTAAGGAGATCTCGCACTCCTTAAATCACATGGGTGAGTGATTTATCGATCACGCATGCCGATAAACACTCTCGAGAGTTACCTTACTCGATAGAGCAATAGCGGTCTCTCCAGCCAGCCTCGTCACTCACCAAATTCTACCAAAATTACGTTAAGAACTACACCACAATATATATATATATATATATATATATATATATATATATATATATATATATATATATATATATATATATATATATATATATATATATATATATATATATATATATATATATATATATTGTGACGATAATCTCCTTCAAGAGATTGAGCCTGCTCTTCCCTCCAAAAATACGTCGATACATCTATATAAAACTACTATGGAAGAAATGTCCAACAACGACAACAACACCAGCAAGGTTTGCCAGAGCGCAAAACGTATGCAGCCAGGGACACCTGCTTCACCTCAAACCGCCAAACTACCTGTCTTGTTGCCGGCTCCTCGCTGATTGGCCGCCGGTCTGGCTGCAACTGCATTCCACCCACCATACCACTTGATGTCTGGGGCCGCCACGACCTCAGTCCTCAGAATATTCAGTGCTTTCATACGGTTAACACTTCTTCCTGGTAGACTAAAGCTTTGGCTTACGTGTACTAAGAGAGGTGATAGCTTAAAGCCAATATTCCTGCACCAATACTTACGTTATTTGCACTTCTTGTTATTGCTCACTTGTCTTAACGTAACTTTTCATTTTGCCATTTAATTATTCTTATTATTTTGATTGATTGATTTTATTATACGAATTTGTATGTCCATTTTATTCATGTTTTGTTTATTTAACGTAATTAAAATTCCATTGTTAAAATTTACTTGTGTTTTGTGTGTCTTCTCCTTACCTTACCACAGACGAAGTTCCAGATTTTCTATTTTTTTTTAATTCTATGTGACGAGGCCATACCCCTAGCTTTGAACAGCCGAACACCAACGCGTTACCGTCACAATATATATATATAAATCACACTTGTCACGGCCCTGGGAACAATACAAGAAATTTAGACCACACTGTGGTACACTCCACAATAATCATTGCCAGGAATCACTGGCGTTACACATACCTGAGCGCTCAGTGTTGGAATTCCACACCTGCAAGACTACACATGGAAATGATATCACTCCGTCCCACGGACGATCAAAAATGATTAATTACCACAATGGAATACTAGAATTATTACATGGACATCCTCTCAGTCCTTGGCTAGTCTATGTATACTCTGTTCCCGTGTGTACCGACACACACACACACACACTCTGTCCATCTGTGTACACCAGACATAAGTCCCTCTGGACTGACAAGATGACAACAAGGGTGATTATCTCCTCGCCCACACTCCACTTCACCTCCACAGGTGCTGCGTGACAATGTGACGGAACACTTGACCTCGAATTCAAGCTTTTAGAGACTAACTGAACACCAGAAATACACACATAAGTACTTACTCATTCACACTGCCGGCTACACACCATTCCCATACATCAGGCACCCCACTTCAGGTGGCTGGCTCGCTCAGGGCAGCGGTAGGCGGTGGTAGTACCATACGTGGTATTTTTTTCGTACAATTGGCGCACACTCGAACCCCTCCCACTCAACACAGCTGAGTTCACACCCTCAACCCACCAGTGAAGTGAAGCGTTTGTACCCAGGTGACGCGCACAACGATAGCGTCTCACACAAACATGGGAAATCTGCCTTAACACTGACACGAATTTCCCCGTTCCCATCGACTGCTACAGAGCACTAGCAAGTCTAATCATCACTGGTATGGGATCTACGAGTCTGTTACTGCTCGTATGCACATTCCCCACGATCCCAGATCACTGTACCTCTACCCACTGTACAAAATGTTTTTCTCCCCTCCAAACGACGACTTCGGCCGGATTCTGTGACGACCACTGTTGTTGGTGAAGCAGGAATTGAAGCTGTTGGGTAGTCCAGCCACCATGGCGCCCTATACTTCAATTTGGCCGAATTGAGTACAGGAAGCGTATTGACAAGGTGGCAGCTGGGTTCAGAATGATACTTACACCGGCTATTCCCGCGTCCTCCTCGAAGTAACCGATGAGAGGAAGGCATACAGAGGCCTACCCCTCTCATCCAATCAGCGACGGTGTAGCATAGCCCCTAGGGCAGCTCCAAGATGGCCGACCAACATGGCAGCTCAAGATGTTTACTAAGATGGCGGCTGTCTCCATGACGACGACTCGAGCGCGGGAGGCCCACAGCTCACCCACGCCTGGGGCCTAGCTGTTCCCACGCAAAGTTGAGTCTCGCTACAAGCTATACAAGGAGATGATGCTATCAGCTCTAGCACTGTCCACAGACGTGTTACTCCGGCCAGGGTAACATTTCTGGACTACTGATGACTGGGGCTCTCACATGAGCCCAAACACTAGATGTTTCGGTTGCTGGTTACCAAACTTAAGTCCGCCCACTTAACAAGTGCACTTAACAAGTGTGCTGGCTCCCATGGGCATAAGAGCACTATTGTAAGTGAGCTGGTGAACCATCCCCCTCACACACTGTATATATTGATGATTTAGTAGTGTACTCCGACGATTGGGAGGCACACCTCGAGCGACTCGGGGAGCTGTTCAGGAGGCTGGAAGATGCTAACCTGACCGTGAACCTAGCTAAGAGTGAGTTTGGGATGGCCCATCTAGAATACCTAGGCTTCGTCATCGGTGAAGGTGAGGTTACCCTTGTGGACCACAAGGTATCAGCTATTAGAGAGTACCCAATACCCAGGACACGGAAGGAATTGCTGAGGTATCTTGGGATGATTGGATATTATCGTGGTTTCTGTAAGAACTTTTCCACGATAGCGCATCCTCTGACAGAATTACTCTCTAAGAATACACGATGGAAGTGGGGAGAGGCCTGCCAGGAGTCTTTCGAGAAGACGAACAACCTGTTGACAGAGGCCCCAGTGTTGATATCCCCAGATTTTACAGCCAGTTTCATTCTGTACATAGATGCCAGTGATGAAGGGATAGGAGCCATGTTGGCCCAGGAAAGGAGCGAGGTACATAGACCTGTCGCATTTTACTCCAAGATATTCGTGAAGTACCAGCGTACCTATAGTACCGTCGAAAAGAAGGCTTTGGCTTTAATAATTGCCCCAAAGCACTTTGAAGTGTACGTGGGAGGAGGGGCGAGGCCTGTTCTCGTTTTTAATGAACACAACCCTCTGACTTTCTTGTACAAGATGAGAAACTCCAACCAGAGGCTGACAAGGTGGGCATTACTACTACAAGAATACTGGTTAGAAATTAAGCAGATCGGAGGGAAGGACAACGTGGTAGCGGATGCCCTTTCCCGAGTACACTAAACCGATATGACTCTTATTTTAAGGGGAGGGGGTATGTGACGGTGTTCCCCCCCCCCCCCTTATATTTCTCCCACGCTAACTGTAAGAGTCATATCTACGTTACCCGAACGTTCTCTGCCTTCCAGAGAACAATTTGACATATGTGGGAACATGAGGTGTTCTCGCGTTAACGAGAAATTAACGAAAGAAGAGTGTTTTGGCCAGTGGCTTAGGCCCTTTTGGACGCCAAGATGGCGCCGACTCCTACGTTCTCGCTCCAAAATGTTATGACATCAGTGGCACCAGATTGGTCAAGAACGGTGACGTGGTTCAGGGAACCAATGAGAAACGCCTTTGGCAAGTATGACGTCACGAGTGAAAGGGGGGGGGGATCCAGGCGGCGCGCCCCATGGTGCCAGGAGTTAGATACGACACGTCATCAAGGGCGGAGGTGCGATAGGGGGTCCTGTCAGTCTTTAAGTTTTCGCCCCTCTCCGGTGAATATACGCATCACCAGTGGTCTGCGAGCATCCTGTGAGGTCTTCCTGAACTCCGTGTGGCGGACAGAAGAAGGAATTGACGGCAAACGAGCAACAAATGCTCCAGTGACAGGTGCTTAGCAAGAGTGAAGTCTGGGCAGTGATGTCAGGGACGACTGTAGAGTTTCACCAGTTGGGTGATGACGTAGCGGCTGGGCCATTTCACTGTGAGGAAGGAGAAGAACAAACTAGCTGGGAATATGAACGACTGCAGACATAGTTGTGAGGAGGAGGCGACGGCCAGGAGACCGACTCCAACCCTTAAAGAGGTTGTGGAGGAGCACGGAGCCTGCAGAGGGAAGCAGCACGGAGAAGACGGGTTATTGGGCATTGGTTGAAGTCCTGGCAAGAGCATCACTGTGTGTGGGGGTGTTCCCTACAACAAGTCGTGAGCCAGGACCAGGAGCTTCAATTCAACCCTCAACAGAGGACGAGTCCACATCATTGATGGTGGAAGTAGGTAATTCAGTTTTCCCTCCCATTCCCCTTTAGTTAGAGATTAGCCAGAGTATCTTCTATGTCGTGAGCAGGGCTCACCAATGTCTATGTTTCTAGTGAGACACAGTTGTGAAGGGAGATGCTATAGAGCTCTCACGAGATATATATATATATAGTGTGTGATTGCACCTGTGGTTTGATGAAGAGATTACTGTGACGAGGACATTTATATTTTCGTGTCATTTATATTATAAGTTTGTGCGAGACGATATATATATAAATGTACAATTTAGTAGTGTAAGGCTGTGTGCCTAGAGTTACCTTATTATTATGTATATTGATGAAGTGATCTATGTACTGGAGTTATTAAATAACATATTCATATGTCTAGTGGTTAACTGTGATTATGCCAGTGTAGTGATATACTGTGAATATGAAGGAATAATAGGCTCCTCACGCCAATAGTGTGAGTATAGTGAGACAGTGAGGAGAGTGAGTAGGCGTGGCATCTCGCGAATTGCCAAACGTTTGATAATACTCCATGTGGAGCGTGGGAACGCGCGACAGCTGGGAGTGTTGCCATCTCCCTGAGTGTTCCGGAATTGTGGAGAGGCAGAGGGAAGACTGCCCATTTATTCCTTTATCACTTTGTTGATGCAGAATTGTGATTCTTTAATCTTTTAAGTAAACTAAAAAACCACCTCCGTGTTTGTGTTAACCCTCCATTACCTTGTTGCTACTGAGAGTGAGTGATTTAAACATGTACTTACCTGTTACCAAATTGATTAGTGTTCTCTTGGGCCATTACCAATATATTACTACTATTCCACTGAGGTGTTACTGGACACGGTAAACACCAGTTGGCGACCTTTAGGGAGCGGTAGAGCCCTCTGTCAGGGCGGGCACATGATCAAGTGAAGTGATCGTATTCTCACTCGTCTAAAGGCTACGAGGCCAGCCGGAGACAGACTGAGAGACTCTCTTGGTGAACAGTAGCACCGTGAGGATTGAGTGAAGACCCGTGGGGCTACAGTAAGTAACGTTATCACTACTAATACTTGGTGGTGACTAGCTAGAAACCATCTCGACCGGACATAAGGAGGTGATATCCGAAACTATTTGAACCACCCCCCGCCGGCACCCGGATGGTAATCTTGGGCATAGTATTTTATCAAATCACCTCATTCTTTGGGGCACACGTGAGGAACACAAATGTGAACAAGGCTGAATGGTCCCCAGGACTATATGTAACTTAAAACTCACACCCCAGAAGTGACTCGAACCCATACTGCCATGAGCAACACAACTGGTATGTACAGGACGCCTTAATCCACTTGACCATCTCGACCGGATGACACCTCCTTATGTCCGGTGCCATCTCGACCGGATGACACCTCCTTATGTCCGGTCGAGATGGTCAAGTGGATTAAGGCGTCTTGTACATACTAGTTGCGTTGCTCCTGGCAGTATGGGTTCGAGTCACTTTTGGGGTGTGAGTTTTCAGTTGTATATAGTCCTTGGGACCATTCAGGCTTGTTCACATTTGTGTTCCTCACGTGTGCCCCAAAAAATGAGGTGATGTGATAAATTGCTATGCTCAAGATTACCATCCGGGTGCCTGCGAGGTGGTGGTTCAAATAGCTTAGGCTATCACCTTCTTATGTCCGGTCGAGATGGTCAAGTGGATTAAGGCGTCCTGTACATACCAGTTACATTGCTCCTGGCAGTATGGTTTCGAGTCACTTCTGGGGTGTGAATTTTCAGTTGCATGTAGTCCTGGGGACCATTCAGGCTTGTTCGCATATATATATATATATATATATATATATATATATATATATATATATATATATATATATATATATATATATATATATATATATATATATATATATATATATATATATATATATATATATTGAATGTGTTAAAGTATTAAATGTCTCATATAAGAACATAAGAATACAGTTAACTGCAGTAGGTATATAGGCCCATACGAGGCAGCTCTTATATAGCCACCCAATCCCACTCATATACATGTCCAACCCACGTTTGAAACAATCGAGGGACCCCACCTCCTCCACGTTATGCGTTAATTAGTTCCACAAATTAACAATCCTGTTACCGAACCATTAAATACCTAAGTCTTTCCTCAATCTAAACTTATCCAATTGATACCCATTGTTTCGTGTACTGTCTTGTAGTTTTACTTTCATGCATTGATATTTTGGTTTTAAGTTATTTCTAATCATAACTCCCAGATCCCTTTCGCAATCCGATTTCGCAATCTCAACACCTTCTAGCTCAAATCTTGTAACTCTATTATCATTTCCTAGCCTCAAAACCTTACATTTATCAGCATGAAACTGCATCTGCCAATCTTTTGACCATTTCAAAACCCTATTTAGATCGACTTGAAGTGATAGTGAGTCTTCTTCCGTGTTTATTTCCCTACCGATTTTTGTATCATCGGCCAATTTGCAAATGTTGCTACTCAAACCTGAATCTAAATCATTTATTTATGTTTTAAACAACAGAGTTCCCAGGACATAGCATTGAGGCACTACTCTTTCCCTTGCCTCTCCTCCTTCCCTTAGCACAAGCTACTTGAGAATGGTCCAGGACGGACCGAAACGTCGTCAATTCACTCAATTCAATTTGCATTCTTTAAGCACCCTGGCAAACACTTCATCCGGCCCTGGGGATTTGTTTGGTTTGAGTTTTACTATTTGTTTAATAACATTCTCCATGGTAACTGCTAGACTAGTCAACCTGTCCTCGTCCCCTCCCACATAGGGGGGAGGGGAGTTGTTCAGCTGAAGGTATATTAAGTTCAGCTGAAGGTGTATTAAGTTCCTTAAGGCATATATGTTAACTGGTTTTTACTCTAATCCTGGTGAGGCTTCCTGGCTAATGAGAGAGAGAGAGAGAGAGAGAGAGAGAGAGAGAGAGAGAGAGAGAGAGAGAGAGAGAGAGAGAGAGAGAGAGAGAGAGAGAGAGAGAGAGAGAGAGAGAGGGAGAGAGAGAGAGAGAGAGAGGGAGAGAGAGAGAGAGAGAGAGAGAGAGAGAGAGAGAGAGAGAGAGAGAGAGAGAGAGAGAGAGAGAGAGAGAGAGAGAGAGAGAGAGAGAGAGAGAGAGAGAGAGAGAGAGAGAGAGAGACGGCTGTAACTTGGGTGATAGTGGACTATAACTAAGAAGGATTGAGAGATCATCCCACAGTAAGGAGAGTGCAGGGAGTCACGGCGGCTCAAGAGTGGGTGTGTTCTCATGACAACTAGGCATTGTGAGCCGTACCCCTGAATAAAGGTAACGGTGAACCCCTCTCACAGAAATAGATGCTTACTAGGCTGATCTCCCAAGTAATTACAAGCACTCCAGTGTCCATTACTGGTCGACTGACGGCAGCAGAAGTGTGGCTGTCATCGTCGGTCTTTTTCTGTCAGGGAGAGGTTGGGGGTCTCTGTTCGACGGTAAGCTTGTATCACGTTGGTTCAAATAACCATGTTTCATTGTAAAACCCCAAACCTCTAGACATTGTGTGTGTGTGTGTGTGTGTGTGTGTGTGTACTCACCTAGTTGTGCTTGCGGAGGTTGAGCTCTGCCTCTTTGGTCCCGCCTCTCAACCGTCAATCAACAGGTGTACAGGTTCCTGAGCCTATTGGGCTCTATCATATCTACACTTGAAACTGTGAATGGAGTCAGCCTCCACCACGTCACTTCCTAATGCATTACATTTGTTAACCACTCTGACACTAAAAAAGTTCTTTCTAATAACTCTGTGGCTCATTTGGGCACTTAGTTTCCACCTGTGTCCCCTAGTGCGTGTGCCCCTTGTGTTAAATAGCCAGTCTTTATCTACCCCTGTCGATTCCCTTGAGAATCTTGAATGTGGTGATCATGTCCCCACTAACTCTTCTGTCTTCCAACGAAGTGAGGTTTAATTCCCATAGTCTCTCCTCATAGCTCATACCTCTCAGCTCGGGTACTAGTCTGGTGGCCAACCTTTGAAACTTTTCCAGTTTAATCTTATGCTTGACTAGATATGGACTCCATGCTGGAGCCGCATACTCCAGGATTGGTCTGACATATGTGGTATATAATGTTCTGAAAGATTCCTTACACAAGTTTCTAAAGGCCGTTCTTATGTTTGCCAACCTGGCATATGCTGCTGATGTTATCCTCTTGTTATGAGCTTCAGGGGACAGGTCTGGCGTGATATCAACCCCCAGGTCTTTCTCTCTCTCTGACTCTTGAAGTATTTCATCTCCCAAATGATACCTAGTATCTGGTCTCCTGCTTCCTACCCCCTATCTTCATTATATTACATTTGCTTGGGTTAAACTCTAACAACCATTTCTTCGGCCATTCCTGCAGCTTGTTCAGGTCTTCTTGAAGCCTCAAACTGTCCTCCTCTGTCTTAATCCGTCCCATAATTTTGGCGTCGTCAGCAAACATTGAGAGGAATGAGTCTATACCCTATGGGAGATCATTTACGTATATCAGAAACAGGATAGGTCCGAGTACAGAGCCCTGTGGGACTCCACTGGTGACTTCACGCCAATCTGAGGTCTCACCCATCACTGTAACTTTCTGCTTCCTATTGCTTAGGTACTCCCGAATCCACTGGAGCGCCCTACCAGTTACTCCTGACTGTTTCTCCAGCTTATGCATCAACCTTTTATGGGGTACTGTGTCAAAGGCCTTCCGACAGTCCAAAAAAATGCAGTCCACCCATCCTTCTCTTTCTTGCTTAATCTTTGTCACCTGATCGTAGAATTCTATTATGTCAGTAAGGCAAGATTTACCCTCCCTGAACCCATGTTGATGGGTTGTCACGAAGTCGCTTTTCTCCAAATGTGTTAGTAGGTTTTTTCACACAATCTTCTCCATCACCTTGCATGGCATACAGGCCTGTAGTTCAGTGCCTCCTGTCTGTCACCCTTTTTGTATATTGGGAATACATTAGCAGTCTTCCAAATTTCTGGTAGGTCTCCTGTTTCCAGTTACCAACTATACACTATGGAGAGTGGCAAGCAAAGTGCTCCTGCACATTCTTTCAATACCCATGGTGAGATTCCATCCGGCCCAACAGCTTTTCTCACGTCCAGCTCCAATAGTTGCTTCTAGACGTCATCTCTTGTAATTTCGAACCTTTCCAAGGTCGCCTTTCCTAGCGCCGTGACTTCTCCCTGTTCTATTGTAAAGACCTCTTGGAACCTTTTGTTGAGTTCTTCACACACCTCTCTGTCATTCTCAGTGTTTCTGTCCTCGCCCGTCCAAAGTTTCATCACCTGTTCCTTCACTGTTGTCTTCCTCCTGATGTGACTATGTAGTAGCTTTGGTTCAGTCTTGGCTTTATTAGCTATATAATTTTTATACCTTTTCTCAGCTGCTCTTCTCACACTAACATACTCGTTCCTGGTTCTTTGGTATCTCTCTCTACTTTCTGGTGTTCTGTTATTACGGAAGTTCCTCCATGCCCTTTTGTTCAGCTGCTTTGCTTTCATACATTCCCTATTAAACCACAGATTCTTTTTTTGCTTCTCTGTTTTTTCCTGTCAGGCTGGGACAAACCTGCTTACAGCCTCCTGACACTTTTGGGTGACATAGTCCATCATGTCTTGTACGGACTTGGTTCTGAGTTCTGTGTCCCATTGTATATCCCTTAGGAATTTATTCATCTCCTCATAGTTTCCTTTGCGGTACGCCAGCCCTTTGTTTCCCAGTTCTTTTTTGGTGGTGATAATTCCTAGCTCAACCAGGTACTCAAAGCTCAATACACTATGATTACTCATTCCCAGGGGTGCTTCCAACTTAACTTCCCTTATATCCGACTCATTTAGGATAAATATCAGATCAAGCAAGGCTGGTTCATCCTCTCCTCTCATTCTTGTCAGTCCCTTGACGTATTGACTTAGAAAGTTTCTTGTTGCCACATCCAGCAGCTTAGCTCTCCATGTGCCTGGTCCTCCATGTGGGTCTCAGTTCTCCCAATCTATCTTCCCATGGTTGAAGTCTCCCATGATTAGTAGTCTGGATCCGCGCCTGCTAGCCACAGAAGCTGCTCTCTCCATTATATTGATGGTGGCCAAGTTGTTTCTATCATATTCCTGTCTGGGTCTTCTGTCATTCGGTGGGGGGTTATATATGACTACTAATATAATTTTCTGTCCTCCGGTTGCTATGGTGCCTGATATGTAGTCACTGAAACCTTCACAGTTCTGAATTACCATCATTTCAAAACTCCAACCTTTTCTTATCAGCAAAGCTACACCACCACCTCCTCCTCTCCTTTCTCTCTCTTTCCTCACTACATAGTAGTCCTGAGTGAACACTGCATTTGTTATGGTTTTCGTTAGCTTTGTTTCTGTGAGTGCTATCATGTCTGGGTTTTCTTTTAGTGCCCATTCTCTGAGTTCACTTGTTTATTTGTAATCCCATCTATGTTAGTGTACATTGCCTTGAAGCTCACTTTCTTCTGTTCATTTCTTGTCCCCTTCTTGACGAGCATTCTGCTGGTGTGGAAAGCTGTTCCCTGGGTGAGAAGATCCGTGAGGTGGTTTGCAGGTTCTCAGAGGATTTTGGGGTTGAGGTGGGGGTTCAAGCAAAGGGGGGGGACAGATAGGGTGTGGGTTGAGGAGATAGGGGGGACATGGAGGATGCAGGGTGAAGGGGGGAAGAGGGATAGGGAGGGTATGGGATGAAGGGGGAGGGGGACAGAGGGGGGGGGGAAATGCGGGAGGGGGGACAGGGTCAGAATGGGATGGGGGGAAGGGAGGGTTGGGTGAGCATTTGAGTGGGGGCAGGTAGGGTGAGGGGAAGGGAGGGTTTGAATGCTGAGGGGGGTGGTGGTGTTGCCCTCTTCTCTGGAGTTGCTGGTATGCTGGTTGTGGGTTCCCCTCTTGTCTCTGGGACTGTTGTGTTGGGGGCTGCGATTTCCTGGTTTACTCCAGGAAATGGCACACACACACATTTACGCACACTAACTTGTGTGTGTGTGTGTGTGTGTGTGTACTCACCTAGTTGTGTTTGCGGGGGTTGAGCTCTGGCTCTTTGGTCCCGCCTCTCAACCGTCAATCAACAGGTGTACAGATTCGTGAGCTTATTGGGCTCTATCATATCTACACTTGAAACTGTGTATGGAGTCAGCCTCCACCACATCACTTCCTAATGCATTCCATTTGTCAACCACTCTGACACTAAACAAGTTTTTTCTAATATCTCCGTGGCTCATTTGGGCTCTCAGTTTCCACCTGTGTCCCCTTGTGCGTGTTCCCCTTGTGTTAAATAGCCTGTCTTTATCTACCCTATCAATTCCCTTGTGAATCTTGAATGTAGTGATCATGTCCCCCCTAACTCTTCTGTCTTCCAGCGAAGTGAGGTTCAATTCCCGCAGTCTCTCCTCGTAGCTCATACCTCTCAGCTCGGGTACTAGTCTGGTGGCAAATCTTTGAACCTTTTCCAGTTTAGTCTTATCCTTGACTAGATATGGACACCATGCTGGGGCTGCATACTCCAGAATTGGCCTGACATATGTGGTATACAAAGTTCTGAATGATTCTTTACACAAATTTCTAAATGCCGTTCGTATGTTGGCCAGCCTGGCATATGCCGCTGATGATATCCGCTTGATATGTGCTGCAGGAGACAGGTCTGGCGTGATATCAACTCCCAAGTCTTTTTCTTTCTCTGACTCCTGAAGGATTTCCTCTCCCAGATGATACATTGTATTTGCCCTCCTGCTCCCTACACCTATCTTCATTACATTACATTTGGTTTGGCTGAACTCTAATAACCACTTGTTCGACCATTCCTTCAGTTTGTCTAGGTCTTCTTGAAGCCTCAAACAGTCCTCTTCTGTCTTAATCCTTCTCATAATTTTGGCATCATCCGCAAACATTGAGAGAAATGAATCTGTACCCTCCGGGAGATCATTTACATATATCAGAAACAAGATAGGACCGAGTACAGAGCCCTGTGGGACTCTACTGGTGACTTCACGCCAATCAGAGGTCTCACCCCTCACCGTAACTCTCTGCTTCCTATTGCTTAGGTACTCCCTTATCCACTGGAGTACCTTACCAGCTACACCTGCCTGTCTCTCTAGCTTATGTACCAGCCTCTTATGCGGTACTGTGTCAAAGGCTTTCCGACAATCCAAGAAAATGCAGTCTGCCCAGCCCTCTCTTTCTTGCTTAATCTGTGTCACCTGGTCATAGAATTCTATTAAGCCTGTCAGGCAAGATTTACCCTCCCTGAACCCATGTTGTCGATTTGTCACGAAGTCCCTTCTCTCCAGATGTGCTACCAGATTTTTTCTCACGATCTTCTCCATCACCTTGCATGGTATACAAGTCAAGGATACTGGCCTGTAGTTCAGTGCCTCTTGCCTGTCACCCTTTTTGTATATTGGGACCACATTCGCCATCTTCCATATTGCTGGTAGGTCTCCTGTCTCCAGTGACCTACTATACACTATGGAGAGTGGCAAGCAAAGTGCCTCTGCACACTCTTTCAGTACCCATGGCGAGATCCCGTCTGGACCAACAGCCTTTCTAACATCCAGATCCAGCAGGTGTCTCTTGACCTCCTCTCTCGTAATTTCGAACTCTTCCAAGGCCGCCTGGTTTACCTCCCTTTCTCCTAGCACAGTGACCTCACCTTGTTCTGTTGTGAAGACCTCTTGGAACCTCTTGTTGAGTTCATCACACACCTCTTTGTCATTCTCTGTATACCTGTCCTCGCCTGTTCTAAGTTTCACTACCTGTTCTTTCACTGTTGTTTTCCTTCTGATGTGACTGTGGAGTAGCTTTGGTTCGGTCTTGGCTTTGTTTGCTATATCATTTTCATAACTTTTCTCTGCTTCTCTTCTCACCCTGACATACTCATTCCTGGTTCTCTGGTATCTCTCTCTGCTTTCTGGTGTTCTGTTATTCCGGAAGTTCCTCCATGCCCTTTTGTTCAGTTTCTTTGCTTCCATACATGCCCTATTATACCATGGATTCTTCTTTTGTTTCTCGGATTTTTCCTTTTGGGCCGGGATGTATCTGCCTACTGCCTCCTGACACTTTTGGGTGTCATAGTCCATCATATCTTGTACAGACTTAGCTCTGAGGACTCTGTCCCAAGGTATTTCCCTTATGAAGCTTCTCATCTCCTCATAATTTCCCTCAAAATGTGTGTGTATGTGTGTGTGCGTGTGTGTGTGTGTGTATGTGTGTGTGTGTGTGTGTGTGTGTGTGTGTGTGTGTGTGTGTGTGTGTGTACTTACCTTACCTGGTGTGGTTCCTGCGGCGGTTCCAGATGTTGCTACGTCTGGACCTGATATCTCTGCCCCGCCGGTGAGCTCGGGGGACCTGGGGGCGCCTGTTTCGGACCTTCGTCATTCGATCACTGCTGAGATGCATTCGCATCCGGTGGCCTTGGGGAATGCTGTAGGGGTGGCGCCTGCTTCTCCTGCTGAAGGACGTGTGCTTCCCGGGGCTGGCGGGGCGGTGGTTTGTGTGTCTCCAACCACGGCCTCTGCCTCGTCACCTCTGGCGGTTTCCTCATTGTCGAGTACCTCTTCTTCTCTGCCGGTTCTGTCACTCTCCCTGGATACCTCACGTGTGCAGAAGTCTTCTCTTCCGCCTGCTGTATCTCTTCCTTCTCTTATTCCAGTCTCTGTGCCTGGTGGTGGCCTTTTATCCGCGGTATTGAGGATGCTGTTCTGCGTGGCCGTGCTGCCCCGGCTTTGGGGCCGCCTGCCGATGGTTCTTCTGGGGCACCGCCTGCTAGGGGTGACAGCTCCGACGATCAGCGGCCTCTTTTTAAACGCCGTCGCTCGGCTCAGGGTGTGTCACCTCGCCAGTCGTAGGCAGAGGAGCGTGATGCGATGGATGATGATGTTGTGGCCGATGCTGTATTGCCTCCTGTGGTGCCTTCTGTGTTGGACGCTGTGCCTCCTGCTGGTGGCTCCCCTCAGTGGGCGGTTGCCCCTGGTGATCGCGATCTTGTTGTGGTGTTGTCGAAGGATGTGCGGCGGAACGCCTCTGCTCCTGTTTCGGTTGATGGGGGTGCTGGGGCCCATGCGGAGCCTCCCTCCGCAGGACTCGGTGCGGTGCCTGACGTCGACCGGAGTGCACGCCCTAGTGGGCCGGTTCCGGTGTGCGGCCTGCCATGCAGTCCGGTGTGCTTCCTGATGTGCGGCCCTGTGACCAGCATCCTTTGGGGAAACCCATCCCTTTCGTCCTCCCGTCCGGCGAGGTGATCGACAATTCTACGACGCCTCGGGCTTTTGAGAATGATGATCTAGTGCGTCCTGTTCCCTGGTGCCCATCTACCATCTGGGTTCCGTGGGCTATTGTGGTTGGCGTTGTCGTTGATCCTTCTTCATGGACAACCCAACCCAAAATTTGGGAGAGTGCTTATACTCTACCAGGAGATCACACTAGGCGCTTCTGGCTCTTGGAGAGGGGCTCAACGTCACACGTTTAGGGGATGCGGCTCCAATACTTAGCCTCGTTGTCACGTGCACACACACCCACTTGAGCCGCTGTGACTCCCCACTCTCTCCTTATGTGATATGATCTCCTCAATCCCCTTTGACTTATTAGTATTCCATTCTACCCTGTCCACAGTTGTGGTTCTTGGTTTTTTCTCTCTCTCTCCTTCTTTCCTACTTCATGGGAAGCCTCACTAGGACAAGGGCAAGCACCAGCAAATTTAAATACATTTACTAGACAAAGCACATACACAATACATACACACATATAATAATAATATTATTGAATCCTACACTCTATACTATTTTAGTCAGGTTGTACTCCAACACCATCAGATCTCTATCATCTGCTTATCAAGTGATATCCTATCTCCTGACTAACCACCTAATGCTACCAACCTCCTCAAGTAGGTCAAGTCTTATAACACAACGTTGCACTCTCAGCAAGAGAATATATATCTATAAACATGTGCAAGGAAAACCAGCGTATGAATGCAATAACATAAATATTAGTATAAATGTTCCTTGATATACAACAGTGATCAATGGATCACCCTATCAGTCCTAGAACACATAGGTATGTCTCTGCAGGTAATCCAGCCTATGACTGTAACTCTATACTTCAGTATAAGTACTCCTTGGCACAAAAATGGCAAACAATCACACGTCTTGCACGCTAATGACAACCAAACACTCTATCAACTCCCTACAAGTAATCAACCAGAACTTCCCTTCCACATCTGGAAGCTCACTACCCTGATATCTTCAGGTTCCTCCAGGTTTATCTACCAGGATCCTCCAGGCTGGTGCACCTTGAGCAACACTGGTTCTTCACCACTTCTACCAGGGTCCTTCACAGCGCTCCTGGCTGCTACACCATGAAGTCTTCCTTGATCAACAATGGTGCTCCACCACTGGTATCACAAAAGCATGTAAACTCTTCTCCACTGCTTCTCCTCTCACAGGTCGAAGTCCAACTCCTCATTATAGGGACTGCTCTTCTACAGAGCTCAGTACCTTCCACAACCTTGGAGTCTCATCAACTACTCCCTCTCTGCTGGCTTCGAAGTTCTCAGCAACTTCTTCCCCAGACAAACCTGCAACCCATTGACATGCCAATAAAAAAGTTTCCCCTTAAACACATAAACGAAAATAACCACACAATATGTTTGCACCTAACATCTCTTTGCTCTCTACATACTGTGAGAGTGGACTCCCCCGTTTGGGCTGGTCCATGCTCCACCTTGCCCGGGGGGGGGGGGGGGCGGCTCCTCCTCTGGGAGCGGTCCTCCGCCACCAGTCAGTGGGCTCCAGGCGATCGACGGGAGAGGACATGCTGCTCGTCCCTCCAGCTGTCTCTCTCTCATCCTGGTTCTCCTATTTAGGCTTTCTGCCTTACCAAAACATGTCTAATGTATCAATAAACATTCGCTATGATCGCTGGGCACACGATCAACTACCGACAATCACTGTAAACTTGTTAAAATTATGCTTACCACAGAAAGGTCCCATTCAGGGCGCTCTCCCTCTGACGGAGTCTGACCAGGGTGCTCCTGCGGCCCTTGATAATGTCTCTGGGCGGCTTAACAAACTCTCCTTGCCGTCCAGGACTTGAGACCACACGTTTCCAGCTCGATTCCACAGCTGGAACGTCTGCACACTTCCTTTCTCTTGAAGGTATATCACCTAGGGGTTCCTCTCTGACAGGAGCTCACACAGAGCGCAGCTTCCCTTCATGATTTCTGGTACTCAAGTGACTTAAGCTCCTCTCAAGCGAACCTCATACCTCCACAAAACTCTCCACATCTTGTGTCAAGTCATTTACTTATGTTCTTATTCACTGACCATTATCTAAAATTGTCTATCAAATCCAATAAATTATTTTACATCTGTATCTTCACCTCTATATTTCCTAGACCTTCTAGTCACGTCAGGCCTGATAGAATAATTCTCAAAGGGGAGACTCGTTTTTTAGGCTGCCTGGGATCATAACAGGGCGCAGTGTTGTCGTGACGCTGAACCTCGGTTCATTCCGAACACAGCGATTACACAACACATAACACCTTGCCTCAGCAACCGTTCCCACCACCGTGTACTCCTATACACACCAGACCCTTGAGGCGTACCACTAGGTTTGTACTGGAACACAATGAGTGAAAATATGAAAGGTATTTAAAGGCCGTCGGGTTTTGTCATTTAATTTCAAGAATAGACTCTGACAATTAATAACATATTGATATACTCTCTTAGGTAAATACACTTTCAATACCCATAGAAAACTTGACCTCCGCGGACACCACACCACTTGCACTTGTAACTTCCGCCTAAGTCCCTAATACGGATTGATTACTACAACGCTCCACACCCGGTTAGTCTTTCATTCAATACTCACATACTGCAGACTTAACTTGGTCACTAAGATCACACCAGGTTCTTGCATAGCTGTCTGCTACACTTCGCTGCTGCCACAAACGGAGACCCGGAGGACTTGCCAGTTCCACTCCCATAACAAGAATGTTTCCAGTCAGCCATCTACCTCAACCATTTCACCCCGCCTCTCAAGGAAGGTATAATCCGATTAACCTTATCCCTAGAGCGGTAACCTTGTTCCTAGAAGCCTGAGTGCTCTTTCCAGGAATTATTAATTTGGCTAAGCAGATGCGGTCTTAATCCATTGACCTTTCTTAGATATGTGATCCATAGTCTGTCTACTTAACATGTACTTCCAATCATCATTCGTTAAGTGTTGTAGTAATGATCCTCTAGCTAATAATCCCTACTAACTTGTGGGTTACAACACCACTCCCCTCCTTAAACACGCATATGTCCCCATATGCATCATTGCAATGGTTCCATTGGTGCAAGGACCTGGAGGATGCACCCACCATATATGTACAACTAAAAATTCCCCCGACATGACTGACAACACTTCTACAACATATACATTATATTCACATCATAGCATAGGTAAAATAGTCTGTAATATTTTTTCCCATCTCCAACAATGCACATATACCTAAACTGCTGACATATAATTACATACAAACATAACCATAAAATTACATGGACCAGAATGCTGGCACTTAAACAGAAATGACACAAGTCATTAATATATACACAACACATATATATCTAAGGTTCTTCATCCTTAGTAATAAGTTAACATCTTGCCCTGTACTGTTGACATAAGGGCTTACAATGATCATACAATGTTTCACTGGCCTCCATCACAATTGGCAGCATCACTTCTCTTGTCTTCGTGTCCCATGGTTGCTAGGTCATAGATCCTCCATGACCCAGACAAAACCCAGGCTGTCCAACTTGGTGAATGTTGTCAATGGCCCATCGTTGCTCTGAGCTAACGTGATCCTGGCCTCCAGAGCACCGGAGATTCCTATCCCAGGGTCATGTTCCCTCGGGTCTATGCTGCCGTCTCGTTCCAGGGCACCAACCCCAGAACGCTGTAGATACCTCACAGCTCTCTGGTCATCCTTCCTTGCTGTGCTCACCACAGCTGTAGCACATTACTCTAGGCCCATCTGCCCAGAGTGTGTCCACCTGTATACACACCTTCCCGACCGCTGTTCCTGCAAAATATTCCCTCGGAGCCCCCTGGCTCGATCCCATTATTACATGACACCCCCTCGGCTCCTTATTCTCTCCCCGTATATAGCCTGAGCGCAGCTGCAAAGCCATTGCAACTGGCCCTTATCCCTGATTTGATGTCAGGGGGCGAATTTCGCCTATAACGTCACGTTGGCTTCACTTCCTCCTCCATTTTTTCTAGAATTACTGAGTGTAGCCTCATAGCTTCCCTTCTACTCTACCTGAAGCTCTGTGACATGATCCCGGGGGACCTTCTCAAGCCTAACACTCAGTAATGGTGCCGATGAGGTGATGTACAGTATATACATACACATACATTATCACAATAAATACCTCATTAAAATCATTTCACAACTAATGTCACTAAAGCATCATACTGCCACTGGCTCGCTTCTAGCGAGATTCCTGTAACAACTTAATTAATGAGAAATTAGTTTAACTACTTGGCTCGCCCACTGCAACCACCAACACCTGAAATTTTGAAATTCTATATTGTAATCTTATCCATAAGACTTACCCACTCCGACACACCATCACCTCTGGTCAACCCAACCACTGATGACCTCATTATAACACCAGTCTCTCAACAGCCAGGCTCTGCGTCCTGACGCACCTGACCTCATTACACCGATACTCACCGTACCCACTACCACCTGGCCTCCTGTGCCGCTATGTACTCCTCAACACCACACTCCATACCAGGCGTCCAAACGCCACAACACTACACCACCCACTACACACGCTACTCTACACCACACTCTACACACTACCCAACACTCTACAAAAAGACTACCATGCCCATGCACCACTCAACACCGCACTCTACACACTACCCCACACTCCACAAAAACTACCATGCCCATGCACCACTCAACACCACACTCTACACACTACCCCACACTCCACAAAAACTACCATGCCCATGCACCACTCAACACCACACTCTACACACTACCCCACACTCTACAAAAACTACCATGGCCATGCACTACTCTACAGCACATACTATGCTCCTTCTGTGTTCATGACCCCACGAGAGCGGGTCGGATAGCGATGTGTCACCGTCACCTGTGGACCTTGTCCCCGGTCCTGCGAAGGCTGTTCTGTGTTATCCACCCTTGATTGCCAACTCCTCGTACCCCTACCTATGTCCTCAGCCGCTGGTGTGCTCTCCCCTGGCACACTCCCCGTAGGGTATGGCCCCTCACTTGCCTGACCGGTCAGTGTATAGACGCGGTCTGGGTGACAGGAGAACACATGCCCTGTGTTTAGCACCTTAACCTTAACTTCTGCATTCTTTTTGCTAATTACCCGACATGGCCCCACAAGCTTGGGTGCCAACTTACCTTCTGCCTGAGCGTGCATCTGCTTCACGAATACCCTATCACCTTCATTGATCACCTTTGCTTGGACCTTGTTCCGCGCATTATAATATGCCTCTGCTACCTCTGTCGACTTTCTTAAATGTAGTTTCACCAAGTCAAATGCCTTGGTTGCTCGCCTACAGACAACACTTTTGAAGTCTAACGCATAGCATGGCGGTTGCTTGCTTGTGAACGTCGTGAACGGAAGTCGGGGATCGAACCCATGCAACAAAAAATGCGGGGTTTCTCCCACCGACCTATTGAACGCCGTGTTGAGCGCCGACTCCACCATCGACAAACTCTGATCCCATGCAAGCACATCATCTGCAGCCAAATGCCGTAGAATACTGATTACTTCAGCATTGTGTCTTTCAACCAAACCATTCGCCGATGGTCGATATGCCAGCACTGGAGTATGTTTGAATTGATACACACTCGCGATGCTTGGAAATACTTGATTGATAAACTCTAACCCTTGGTCTGACACAACTTGTTGAGGAGCCCCAAACCTGGTTAACACACTTTCCACCATGGCCTGGGTCACATCCTCTGCCGACTTAGAACGGAGTGCACTCTCCACAGTGAACCGTGTGAGTGCATCCACTGCTACAAATATGTACCTCGCCCCTGAATGAGCTTGTGGTAGCGGCCCAATGAGATCTATGTGTACTCTCTCGAAGGGAGTACTCACATCCGGCCACCTACGCAAAGGTTCCGCCCCCAACCTATGTGCCTTGTACCTCAGACAACTGTCACAAGAGGCTACATAGACCTTGATATCTTTACCCATGGATGGCCAATAGAACCTTTGACGTGCCCTCTGCAACGTCTTGGACTCCCCTCCATGGCCTGCTGCTGGGATGTTATGACACAGATACATTGCAGTCCTCTGGAACTCCGGTGTCAAGACTGCCTGGTATACTGGTTCAGACCGTATACCCGAAACCCTACCAAGATGATACAACACCTCATCTTCAACCACAAACTCATCCACTGGTGCTGGAAGTGACTTCCTGAACTCCGCACGCTGACCCCTCAAAAACTTCCTTACCTCCCCCCACAGGGGGTGACCTTCCTGACTCCGTATCAACTCCCTCACATTCCACGACACATCTTCCTCCCCCCTTTCACTCACCACTGCTACATTGTGACACCTTGACAACGCGTCAGCGACCACATTGCTTTTCCCTGGTACATGTTCAAAGTTTGTAATGTTAAACTCTGAGAGCGAGATAACCCACCGTGCCAGCCGCTGACAAGGCTCCTTGGACTCGAACGCATACTTAAGGGGTTTGTGATCGCTTCTGAGCCAAATTTCATGTCCAAGCAAGATGTACCGATTCCGTTGTAATATGAATGTGATCGCTAGCGCTTCCCTCTCAATCGTACTTTAGTTCCTCTCTGCAGGACATAGTACTCGTGAACAAAATGCAATGGGACGCTCCCGTCCTCGCTCATCCACCTGAGCTACCACACCACCTATCGCTGCGCCAGAAGCATCCGCATACAACAGAAACGGTTTGCTAAAATCTGGGTGCGCCAAGATACTGCGAGAGCTGACAGCAGCCCTCAGTACCTGGAACGCCTGCTGTTGTTCCTTCCCCCACACGAACTCTGCAAGTCCACTGATCTGATGTAATGGTCTTGCAATTTTTGAAAAATCTTTAATAAATCGCCGATAATAGCTAACCAACCCCAGGAAAGATTTGCACTCTTTCTTGTTCTGTGGAACTGGGAACTCTTGAATATCCCTGGTTTTATCTGGCAATGGACTGATACCCATCCGGCCCACTGTATGACCCAGGAATGTTACCGATTCTCCAAAAAAAACTGCATTTTTCGAAATTCACCATGAGGTTGTGTGACCTCAGCCTTAGCAAGAGTTTCCTCAAATTATGCATGTGCTCCTCTAATGACTTTCCCAGCACGATTACGTCATCGAGGTACAGCAACGCTGTGGGACCTATCAACCCCGATAATACACTCATCATTAGCCTACTGAACACAGCAGGTGCTGACTTCAACCCGAAAGGAAGTGGTTTATATTGCCAGAGCTCGTTGTTGCACGCACTAAACGCTGTGATTTCCCTCGACTCTTCCTCCAGCGGTATCTGGTGATACCCACTGAGTAGGTCTAATGTGGTAAAATAATGTGTACCTTCAAGTGTGTCAATGTGTCCTGTATGTTAGGTAATGGGTATGCTTCGTCTTTCGTCAGCTTGTTTATTCTGCGGAAATCTACGCATAACCTCACTCCCCCATTCTTTTTCCTGACTACTACGAGAGGGCTGTGCCAAGGTGAACTGGATGGTTCAATGATATCATGATCTCTTAACTGGCTTATCTCCTCCTTCACCTCCCTCTGGTGTGCCATTGGTATGCTATATGCTCTCGTATATACTGGATGTGCGCCCTCTACGTCAATCCTATGTGCTCCTTGAGTAATGCACCCAGGGGGTTCCCCTCTCAACGCAAAAACATCCGGGAACTCCCTGACTAAGCCCCTTAAGGCTTCCTTAACCTCCCTTTCCATGGACATCCTATCCACTATTCCCATTAATTTATCCATTCTATCCTCATCGCCCTCACACTGACTTACTGATATGGCTGCAATAATCTCCTCCACAGGGTGCCCCCACGCTACCTGTGCATGCTTACTCAAGGTGACAGGCCAGCGAGAGTGATTAAAAACCCTCAACCGAATTACACCTTCATTTATGTCTTCAATAGTCTCCATTATCACCAACCCTGCTGGATTATCTAATGGCTCAATTTGCACAACGTCTACTCCCTTGGCTTTACATGCCATTTTAATCACTAAGGATGCTTCTCCCGGAATGGTGACATCCTTGGGTACCGTGACTGCCCACTGTATATTCTGGTCCCCAGCCGAGTTACCACAGTTACCCCTCACTACTGCTACTCCTTCTCTACTCCTCACCTTGTTAAGGTCTACCGCTTGACCTCCACATACCAATTTATTCCCCCTTGCGCTGAACGCTATGGTACATGAGTATTTTTCGAGGAAATCAATTCCCAGGATAATGTTGGTATGTTTCAGCCCTATATCCTGTATTACTACAAAACTATGTTTAAACCATCTATCTTCTAGCTGGAAATCCACAGTTGTCTCACCCAACACCCGCAACGCATTGTCCCCCACCGCCGTTAATCTCCTGTTGTTCGGTATCAGCCTGACGTCTGATCCTAACACGCTACGACTCATGATGGACACGGAAGCACCGGTGTCCACCAAGGCTGTATAGATAGTGCCCTTTAACCGTAAATGCACCTCTATGGGATGACCCGACCCGACGGTACACAACCACTGTCCGCCACCCCCTACTGTACACACTGGGTAATTAGGCGGAACAAAAAGCTTACACTGCCAGGCCACGTGTTTACCGTCACCACACAGCTTACACACTTTCGTCTGCTTAGGTCGTTCTGGCTCGTGTTTACCTGCATTGTACCCCGTTCCCCGGGGATACCCTCTACCGGTACCCTGGTTCTGGTGGTACATTCCTGTTGCTCCCTGAGCAGGCGTGTATCGTGGTGGAGCAGGAGTGAACCTGCCTCCACGTGCCCCTTGATTATAGTCTCCTCGCTGCCCACGAGTACTCTGATGGGGTCCCCACGACACCCCACTCGTATTGTGTCCCTGGAACACCCTTGGCTCCCAGCCCTTATTATTGTTACGTCGAGGAGCACCTCGCCCCTTGCCCTTGGAATGTGTGACCCCCGCCGCGGGTCCATCCCTTTCACCTTGGAATATGCCAATGCAATCTTTGCCTGATCCGACCATGACCCCACACTAGTCGCCTTCTCTAGAGCAAAGAAAAATGTTCTAATATCCATCAGTAACTGACCTTTCGAATCCCGTTTGGCGCCCCAAAACGTGGGTATGTCTCCATATACCTTAGGTCCTGCATTAGTCGTCTCATGCGTGCTCAACACATTTTTCAACCACTGTGCAACCTGCCCAATTGTCTCTGACGCTGCCGCCTGCGCCGTAAGCAACGCCGCCGTGTTATCACCACTCTCACCCTGACCGACATTACTCGTGGCCTGGCCACTGGCGCCCCTATTACTACCCGTACTCGTCATGGCTACTCGCCCCTTATGTGCTCGTGTATGAACCAGCTTGACGCTTTGCCGTACAGTAACCTTACTTGGCCTTATTCCCTTAATCTCACTAGAATCACTTATAATTTTAAGCCACCATTAACAACGTCACTCATCAGTTCCCCGCACAACTGTTTCCACCCCTTAGGGGACCTTTCCCTGCCGCACAACGTGACCACTCCACTTGGCCACACACCTTGGCCCCACACCCCACTATGGCCACTCACTGGCCCACACACCTTCCCTTCCTCACTCCAATATCCACCGTCCTGAACACAACCCGACGTCTACCAATTCCCGAACATTCCCTCACCAACTAAACCAGTAACACACTTCCTTCATCTCTCAAAGTGTCCCAAAACCTGTTTGCGCTGCCACCAAATATGTCGTCTACCAATTCCCAACTAAACCAGTAACACACTTCCTTCATCTCTCAAAGCGTTCCAAACCTGTTTGCGCTGCCACCAAATATGTCGTTATGCTGAACCCCGGTTCATTCCGAACACAGCGATTACACAACACATAACACCTTGCCTCAGCAACCGTTCCCACCACCGTGTACTCCTGCACACACCAGACCCTTGAGGCGTACCACTAGGTTTGTACTGGAACACAATGAGTGAAAATATGAAAGGTATTTAAAGGCCGTCGGGTTTTGTCATTTAATTTCAAGAATAAACTCTGACAATTAATAACATATTGATGTACTCTCTTAGGTAAATACACTCTCAATACCCATAGACCACTTGACCTCCGCGGTCACCACTTGCACTCGTAACTTCTGCCTAAGTCCCTAATACGGATTGATTACTTCAACGCTCCCGGTTAGTCTTTCATTCAATACTCACATACTGCAAACTTATCTTGATCACTAAGATCACACCAGGTTCTTGCATAGCTGTCTGCTACACTTCGCTGCTGCCACAAACGGAGACCCGGAGGACTTGCCAGTTCCACTCCCATAACAAGAATGTCTCCAGTCAGCCATCTACCTCAACCATTTCACCCCGCCTCTTAAGGAAGGTATAATCCGATTAACCTTATCCCTAGAGCGGTAACCTTGTTCCTAGAAGCCTGAGTCCTCTTTCCAGGAATTATTAATTTGGCTAAGCAGCTGCGGTCTTAATCCATTGACCTTTCTTAGATATGTGATCCATAGTCTGTCTACTTAACATGTACTTACAATCATCATTCGTTAAGTGTTGTAGTAATGATCCTCTAGCTAATAATCCCTACTAACTTGTGGATTACAACACCGTTTTATCTTGGGCACGCCAGATTCTGTGCCTCGGCCTCTTGCGACTACTGGCCATCCGCTTTCTGAATGTGACCAACTTGTTTGGGAAGCTTATTGCTTACGTTTTCCAGCTCGGGAGTACCCGGGGAAGTATACGTGATTGGTGTGCTTGGTTTCTGTCTGTATTGTGCGTGTTGTTTCCCTTGGTGCCTGTGTGCATCACGTGTGTGGAGGTTTTGTTTCTGTTGCGGCTGCTTCTGTGCTTGTGTGTTAGACTTGGTGCGTTTGTGGGTGGGTGTGTTTTTTCCTGGCTCCTGCATGGGCTTTTTTGTTTGCCCTGTAAGGGTTGTATTCTTTGTGCCTTTTTGTTATTTATGGTATATGTGCTTTAACTCTTATGTCTCTGGAGCGTGTCTTTGTGTAATTTGCGCTTCTCTGTGTGTGGGGTTTGGAGTGCCCGAGTTTATACTTTATCCGTCCCTTTCACTTATCTTGGTATTTGTATTCATGTTCCTGTTTTATGGATGTTCTTTTTGCCTCTTTGCCTTTTCTTGCTGTTATTTGTCTCTTTCATGTGCCATGTGTTTTTGACTTGTGCTAGTTATGTATTATTTTTCTGTTCTATCCTTTTTGTGCTTTGTATTCTGCCTTTTAAATATAAAAAAGAGTGTTTTTTTTGTACTTACGGGTCCTTGTGTGATTCTGTTTTCTGTTATTAATGCCTTGTGTCCTGTACTGCTTTTAGTTTGTCTTATGTACCCGTGTTGGAGTTTGTTATGTGCTTGTATCATGTGTAGTTCTCTATTGATTATTCGTGTATTTCCCTTTTGATTATTCTTGTCTTTGGGTTCTTTGACTGATATATTACTGTATTCTGTGTATTTTGTATGTACTCATGTTTTTTATGTATGGTTTTCTGTTTGTACTGTGGTTTTCTTTTATAAATAAACAAAAATGACCTCGTTAAATAAATCGTGACTCCCGGTCACGTTAAATGACTTCAATTCTGAAGGAATCCTTCACAGTACAAAACGCATTCCATCAAAGACACAACTTCTCTACAGTTCACACATCGTACAACACAGTACATCACAGGACAACACGGTACATCCTTGCCACTCACGGCAAAACTTGTAAATGACTTCCCCAGTAAATTATCTTCCCCAATAGTTCACAACTTTTCCACAACACAACAGTAAAATAAGCGCTGAACAATATAATAAAGAATTATCAATAACCAAGGGAAACATCCCTGTTACCACTTTACTGCTGAAACGGGAAACAATTACAATAAAATTACATACACAGCACATATAGAGACATGGAAACAATTAAAGATCACTTTGCTCCACCACTGAATGTGTCTCTGTGTCCTCACACACGTCAACCTCACAGTTGCGCTCCACCTCAACTTGACGTCAAACAGGGGTAACTCACACGTCTTCAATTCCCATTCACTTCACCAGGTTGTCGACAAGGACAGAGGACAGACGGACCACTGGGTACGAAACCAGCTCCAGAGATTAAACAGTGTACTTACATTAATTCACCGGCCGGTACATACATACACACACACATCTACCATTTACTACGTCTACCATTCCCCACTCTGCTGCTGCTGTTGGTGAAATAGACGTCCTCACTACTTCATACACATGGTCGGCTGGACCACGGGGTCGGCTGGACACGGGTAGGCTGAAGCACGGGTAGGTGGACCACACACACAGACCAGGGTGATGCAGGACGCTCGTCTCAACGTCGCCAAGAGTACACGCGGCACACAATTACACACAGAGCTGATGGTGGTACCACGCCCTCCTTACTGAAGCGGTACAACATGTACAACGGTACGCGGTGCTACACGCCACACGAGAATGACAGAGTCCTTCACTGTTCACTGCTAATTCCTCACAATTATGAATGTAAGGTTTCCATCATATCAATAAAACATTCCCTAGCTTGACTCACTGCGATACCTTGAAGCTAAGGTGCGATAGACGGCGGATGTCACTAACACACGACGATAACAGCTTCCCTCAGGCCAGTTGCTCTGAGATGGCGTCTCACGATCACGCAGCTTAAATGACAAAGTTAACACTGTTAATATCGTTGAATACACCTTCGCGCGACGCCGGATTCTTTCGCACGACACCCGGAAAGATAGTACGACGACGAGTGTGACTTTACTGACGTTGCAGGTGGTATTTACTGGTGCTTGGCCTTAGCACGAGAAAGTACGTCCTTCGTTAGCAACATTCCTAGTAAGAATAGCTATTTTGGCGCCAACATGGCTCTAGGTGCCATGCGGTACCCCTCAGCCTCTTGGCCAATCACGGCATTCCTGAGGACCAAGCGCCTTGGCCAATGGCGTACCGGCCTCACGACGCTACCCTATCTCTCACGCTGTGGACACGTGATGGGAAGAAGCCGACAATCGTTAACCCCCCAAACCTCCCGCAACAATTGAACTAGTACAAAAATTTCCCTGAAATCAACTCCCTTATGTAATTTCATTTACAGACCTGATACAGCGATCAGAATGACATCAATGGCTAGCAAATGTCACGGGCTGTTTAACAACACCCAACACGACTGTGTAGAAGTTATATTCAGAAAGTTGAGTCACGGTGCACATTACTGGTGCTCTATGAAATTTCGTACCTCATCCAGTCCACGAAAGAGCAGGAAAAATCTGCCTCCTGACACACATGATCAGATTATTGCTGATTTTACTAGGTTAAAAGTAAACTATTGTGAGATATGGCTTAAATCACTTTCAGTTACAGAGTTTGAGACTCGAAAATGATTTTATTTACTGAAGAAGTATTATCTTGTCTTCCAGATAGACTATCCATCAATATGGTTGAAAAAAAATACCATAACGGATATATATGAGCTCTCAAAGCTCGCTATTGAGCATGAGTTACTTACCAGGGTACAATTTAAAGCCCAGTCTAATAATTTTAATAGTAGAGTAAATCCTAATGCTGATAAAAATGTTCACCAGACCAAACCCAGTTATAATCCACCTGCTACTCACATAAATTTTTCTCTTGTTAAGTCTAAGATTGAGAATACACAGTCAGGGATGCAAGACCCCAGTAATGTAATTAATAAATCTTCAGGGAGTGTGACAGGGTCAACCACTGACAGTGGATTTTGCAGTCATTGCAGGAGAAGAGGTCATGTCATAACTTCCTGCTTTCAGAAACACCCAGAGTTAAGACCTACAGGTCTCATTTTTTGTAGGGGTGTGCAGAGAAGAGTTAATAATAAACATGTTACTGTAGATCCCAAATGGAAGTCCAATTAGCATCCATATATCCATTCTGGTGAAGTTTTATGTACTAATAGGAAATAGAAACCAGATGTTCTTCTCCGTGATAATGGTGCTTCACAAACACTAATTTCAGCTTGTGTACTCTCTATTGTTACAAAGAGAGAGTTATTGGGGAATTTGTAGTTCTTCAGAGTGTTGTAGGATGTCAAAATGTACCTCTGATAGATGTTACTATGTAGTCCAACCTTACCCCAGGCTTGTGCACTGTTGGTGTTAGTAAACAGTTGCCCATCCCAGGTGTGGATGTTATTTTGGGCATTGATGTGGCTATAAATCATGTTGGGAAGGTTGATCCTATTTTGTTACCAGAATCAGTTATTTTGAATCAACAGCCAGTTGCAGTGGAAAGTGTTGTATACCCTGCTTGTGCCGAGTCTAGTTCAGTGAATGAACAGTCTGTTGAAGTGGATAGAGTTATCTACCCTACCTGTGATGATTCCAGTTCTATTATTGTTCCAGTTATCAGTTCTCCAAGACCAGTACCCTTTCAGAGGAGAAGTGGGATGTGGGTTTTCAGGATTCCTGTGTGGCCAACCTAGTTGTTGAGAGTAAGTCTGGTACTATGATCCCGTTTTATTCTAATCCGGTGAATGATTTGAAACAGGACGTCCATGTGCCATTGTCTTGCCTGCTCTTACGAACGTTGTGCCAGGAGTTGAGAGAAAATAAGTTGTTGCCTTGACTTCGCTTTATTCTAACCAGGTGAATGGTTTGGGAAAAGATGTCGGGTTGACAGGGGCTTTCCCGCTCACTCCAAAGTTAGAATCAGTTGACGAGAGTCAGTCCGTTGTAGAGGCCCCGCCTCACCCTAGACTAGAGGATGGTGAAGGGGAGGAGGCTAAATTACCTGATACTTGCATGCTTGCTTCAGATTTCGAGTCCTTTAATTTGTGTATATTGAGTACAACTGACCCCAAGACATCAGAGAGGTGCAAGGAGACAGTCTGTACTTCGGTGGGAGATCAGTCTGGAGAGTGTGGGAGATCAGCCAGAGCTTCTGACGAGTAGATGGAGACTCATTTAGCCTCCCTCTTCAGTTGTCTGTGAGGATGTGACCGAGCCTGGTAGAGTTATTGAATGTAAACAGACAGTACTCCAAGCATCTTCATATTATGTCACGGGAGGAAAATTTGGTAAATCTTGTGTAATAGTAGAATAATTTCTTCTAGGCCTAAGTTGTAGAGAGTTGTGGCCAGTTATTCTTATTCCATGGGGAGTAAATGTTTATCATTGGGTAAATTGAGGCAGAGTGTTCTTAGGATGTTCTTGCAATCTATTGTTATTCCGCAGGAGCCATTCTCCCTTGTAGTAATGGACTGTGGGGCATCTTTGTCCAGTCTTGTTGTTGAACAGAGAGAGTTTACTCCAGTAAGTAGTATATCCAGTTGTCCTGAGAAAATTGTGTGTCATTTTAGAGGTGTCTCTACTTTTAGATCTAGTTTATTTTGCTGCAAGAATAATGAAAAAAATGTATGTTCCGCTCAAGTGTGGTACTGACTTTCAGAGTCAAAATGGTGTTGGAGGATTTCGTTAGAAGTTGGAGCAGATGTTCCATGTCCCAGGAGTGTGGTACAAGTTGGAGTGGGACAAGGTTATCCCACCTATTTGGTTTGATGAGTGTGAAGGGTTACAGGTTGTCCTTGGGTGGTTCCCAAGTAAGCTGCTTTTCATCTTCAAGATGATAAGACCCTTAAACCTATTGTTTGATTGTTCGATGTCACCAGAAGGAAGTCACTTACTGAGTGAAATCCATAGTAGGGGTTGTCAAGGTTTCTGCATGGTTTTGTTATTTTCTTGGGAGATCAGGATGGTTATGAAGGTGTGGTTTGTACTAAAGTTCACCATTAGAGGGTGTGAGCTTGTTTTTGGAGTAGTGATTTGGATATTGTGCATAGGAATAATCCTGTTTTCTTTCACTGATCGTTATGACAGAGTTATGAAACAATTGACTTATGTGTTCACTGATGATCATCTGAGTCAGTTCAATCAGGTAGTCCCTGCACTTGTCCTTGTGGTTTGTGTCTGTTGGGTTGGATGTCAAAGGTCTTCTGAGAACATGTGTTGTGTTTCTGAGGGTTCTATGAGTGAAGATATTTCAGATGTATCTGTGTGGTTTAACCATGTTTCTTCTACTTTTAGAACCAATTGGTTGAGGATGTATGTTCCACAGAGGATCCAGTGTGATGGGATACAAATATCCTTGCCAGGGCATGCCCAGATCAACCTCATTACCCAAGAGAAGTCACTAAACCACCTTGCATCCAGTTAGTTTCATCAAAGTGGTTAAACTCCAGAAACAAGGAGTTATGAAAAATGGAACCTGTATTGGAAAATGTCACCATGTAGAAATTGGGTACTGCGGAAGTTTGGGACTGATATAAGTTTAACAGTGAAAACAGATGAAAAGATAACTCGTGGCATAGACCTTGATAGAGTGGGTCCATTAATTAATATTGCTATTCGTGTGCATCATTATAAAATTATTGACAGGAGAGTGAAGTATTACCTCATGAATATAAGTGAACAGAATGAGATTGTGCCCTGGAGAGATAAATTTGCATACACCAGTGGAACGGGTGCGAAACTCGTGATATATACAGACAGTGATGTAGGACATGATAAAAGGACTGAACTTTTTGATTTTCATGTGAGACCTAATTGGTTGAAATTTGAGTGTTGGAGAAATAAAGTATACCTGTGTTTTCATTTTTGGCAAACAGATATTTCATGTTTATTATTATTTGCATAGGATGTTCAGTGTCGTTGATTCTGTACATTTCAATGAGCATATGATTCATTTTACATATTCTTTTATGTATGCATACTTTGCCACTAATGTACTATTTACTGTACTTACTTTAGTCAAAAATGTAATTAATCTTCAATTAATTCCATTTTTTTTTTATCTGAGGTGAGGGGTATGTTACGATCCAAGTAATGATTATGAATACCTGACTCACTGTAATCATATTGTAAACAATCATCTCAGATGGTAGTATTTGTATGAGAGAAATTGGCATATTTATTTGCAATATGAATGATGTATTGAATGATAAAGCAGAATGTATGATGTGAAGTATTAAGTGATAAAGCAGAATGAATGATGTATTGAATGACAAAACAGAATGCATGATAGTATTGTATGATGTATTATATTGTATGATGTATTATATTGTATGATGTATTACACTGTATGCTGTATGATTGGTGTCATGGCTGACCTGTTAAGTGACCACGATATGTTCTTGTCTGATACCTGTGAGATTGTGGAAAGTGGGGCGAGTATGGAATCACCCGTTCGGTTGCCAGAAGTCGCCTTCTTTTAGAAGTAAATCTATTATTTTAAGCCAATTAAGAATGTTTATTCTTTTAGTTACAATATTTGCAAGTATTAAACATTATTTTTGTATGATTGTGTATGTTTTGGAATGGTTACTTCCATTTGTATTGTGTATAATTGGAGAGTGTATCTACTTTGTGGTAGCCTTGAGGACTTGCCAGACAGCGCTTGAGTCATGCTAGAGGAGCTCAGTAGCTAGTGAACGGTTGAACTGATAACATATATTCTTCTTAAGTTAAGTCTTGTAATGGTTCTTTCTTCTAGTGTAGGTGATATTTTTTTATCTGATGAGACATTAATGGTCTAAGACATACTTCACATACTTCAATTAGGAATATAATTGTTTTATTATGTTTACTGAGGAATTTATATATTTTTTCTTTTATTTATATATGTGTTTTCGTTATCCATTAGTGTTTGTATCTACATGGTTGCATTCTGGTATATCAAATACCTGCATGGGACTGTCCCCCTAGATATATTTTCCCTGCTGACCGATATATGAGCTTTGCTGAACCAGATAGGTAACAGGGTGAACATTGCTGGGGTCAGGGAACATGGGAGGCATGGTCTGAAGAGGAACTTTACTATCTGGGGAGGTGTAGGTGATTGGTGGTGGATGGTTGAGGGATTGGATGGTGGGAGGCTTCTGTTACAATACTCCCTGGGGGTGCTGGCCTGCTGGTGGGGTGAGTACCACTTCCCTCTGAGGTTCCTAGAGACACTGAGCAGAGTCCGGTGACTGCCATATCCCCACCCCTTTCTTTGCGTCTCCTTCTTGCTTCTGCAGCCTTCCTTCTCTCTTCCCTCGTCATGTCCCTTTGCAGAAAGACTTTCTCATATCCCCCTAACCTTACAAGTCTGCTCTTCCTGGAAAGTATATTCTCCTTTGTTTCCTCGTTCGTGAGCACTACCTTTATCAGTCGTTTCCTAGCCTAGCCTGAAAACCTTCTCTATGTTGCCATTAGTGTCTTCCATATCCAGTCTCTCCAAGATCTCTGTCAAAGTTGTTCGGTCCCTTCTTCTCCACTGCTCCCGATTGGATCCCTCTGGTTCCTGTACTCCTACAATTATAACTGCTCTTTTCCTTTCCAGCATTTGTTCAATGTATTTTGTGGCTTCCTGTGAGGTATCTGCTTTCATAGCTGCTGCCTCTAAAGCGGCCTTGGCACTTGGGCTTTTTGCAGTATTTCTGTAAAAGAGAGTCCCCCCAGGAAGGAGCCTTCTATCAGCTTCATCCCCTGTTTCCAAAAGGTTGCATACCCCGTACTGGTTCGAATTCTGATTCTCCCTGAATCTCTTTATCTCCTATCTGGCTTCCTCCAACTCACTTCTTTGGCTCTGAATTAATGCTTGCATTTCCTGCATGTCTCTGCCGGATCCCACTTTCATTTCCTACAGGTCTCTGCTGAATCTCATTTTCATTTCTTGCAGGTCTCTGCTGAATCCCTTTTGCATTTCCTGCAGGTCATTGCCGAATCCCCCTAACGCATGGCTGATCAATTCACAGGTGGTATCCACCATTCTCCCCTGTCCCTGTGTGTGGTGATGTCCCTCAATCATTTTCTCTGGCTGAGGGGAAATGCTCTCTCTTTTCCTCGTGCATGTGTTTATATGTATGTGTGTTTGTTGAATATGTGTGTGTTTGTGCGTGTGCATGCGTGTGTGTGTGTGTGTGTGTGTGTGTACTCACCTAATTGTGTTGCGGGAGTTGAGCTTTGGCTCTTTGGTCCCGCCTCTCAACTGTCAATCAACTGTCAATGTGTGTGTGTGTGTGTGTGTGTGTGTGTGTGTGTGTGTGTGTGTGTGTGTGTGTGTGTGTGTGTGTGTGTGTGTGTGTGTGTGTGTGTACTCACCTAATTGTACTCACCTAATTGTGCTTGCGGGGGTTGAGCTCTGGCTCTTTGGTCCCGCCTCTCAACCGTCAATCAACTGGTGTACAGATTCCTGAGCCTATTGGGCTCTATCATATCTACATTTGAAACTGTGAATGGAGTCAGCCTCCACCACATCACTTCCTAATGCATTCCATTTGCTAACTACTCTGACACTGAAAAAGTTCTTTCTAACGTCTCTGTGGCTCATTTGGGTACTCAGCTTCCACCTGTGTCCCCTTGTTCGCGTCCCACCAGTGTTGAAAAGTTCGTCCTTGTTTACCCGGTCGATTCCCCTGAGGATTTTGTAGGTTGTGATCATGTCCCCCCTTACTCTTCTGTCTTCCAGTGTCGTGAGGTGCATTTCCCGCAGCCTTTCCTCATAACTCATGCCTCTTAGTTCTGGGACTAGTCTAGTAGCATACCTTTGGACTTTTTCCAGCTTCGTCTTGTGCTTGACAAGGTACGGGCTCCATGCTGGGGCCGCATACTCCAGGATTGGTCTTACATATGTGGTGTACAAGATTCTGAATGATTCCTTACACAGGTTCCTGAACGCCGTTCTGATGTTAGCCAGCCTCGCATATGCCGCAGACGTTATTCTCTTTATGTGGGCTTCAGGAGACAGGTTTGGTGTGATATCAACTCCTAGATCTTTCTCTCTGTCTGTTTCATTAAGTACTTCATCTCCTATTCTGTATCCTGTACCTGGCCTCCTGTTTCCACTGCCTAGTTTCATTACTTTGCATTTACTCGGGTTGAACTTCAACAGCCATTTGTTGGACCATTCACTCAGTCTATCCAGGTCATCTTGTAGCCTCCTACTGTCATCCTCTGTTTCAATCCTCCTCATAATTTTTGCATCGTCGGCAAACATTGAGAGGAACGAATCTATACCCTCTGGGAGATCATTTACATATACCAGAAACAGTATAGGTCCAAGGACTGACCCCTGCGGGACTCCACTTGTGACGTCTCGCCAATCTGAGACCTCACCCCTCACACAGACTCGTTGTCTCCTGTTGCTTAGGTATTCCTCTATCCACCGGAGTACCTTCCCTCTCACTCCAGCCTGCATCTCCAACTTTCGCACTAGCCTCTTGTGTGGCACTGTATCAAAGGCTTTCTGACAATCCAAAAATATGCAGTCTGCCCACCCTTCTCTTTCTTGCCTTATTTTTGTTGCCTGGTCGTAGAATTCAAGTAACCCTGTGAGGCAGGACCTGCCATCCCTGAACCCATGTTGATGCTGTGTTACAAAGTTCCTTCGCTCCAGATGCTCCACTAGTTTTTTTCGCACAATCTTCTCCATCAGCTTGCATGGTATGCAGGTTAGGGACACTGGCCTGTAGTTCAGTGCCTCCTGTCTATCCCCTTTCTTGTATATCGGGACTACGTTAGCTGCTTTCCAAGTATCTGGCAGTTCCCCTGTTGCCAGTGATTTGTTATACACTATGGAGAGTGGTAGGCTCAGTTCTCTTGCTCCTTCCTTTAGAACCCAAGGGGAGATTCCATCTGGGCCTATAGCCTTCGTCACGTCCAACTCTAGTAAACACTTCCTTACAGTGTGTGTGTGTGTGTGTGTGTGTGTGTGTGTGTGTGTGTGTGTGTGTGTGTGTGTGTGTGTGTGTGTGTGTGTGTGTGTGTGTGTGTGTGTGTGTGTGTGTGTGTGTGTGTGTGTGTGTGTGTGTGTGTGTGTGTGTGTGTGTGTGTGTGTGTGTGTGTGTGTGTGTGTGTGTGTGTGTGTGTGTGTGTGTGTGTGTGTGTGTGTGTGTGTGTGTGTGTGTGTGTGTGTGTGTGTGTGTGTGTGTGTGTGTGTGTGTGTGTGTGTGTGTGTGTGTGTGTGTGTGTGTGTGTGTGTGTGTGTGTGTGTGTGTGTGTGTGTGTGTGTGTGTGTGTGTGTGTGTGTGTGTGTGTGTGTGTGTGTGTGTGTGTGTGTGTGTGTGTGTGTGTGTGTGTGTGTGTGTGTGTGTGTGTGTGTGTGTGTGTGTGTGTGTGTGTGTGTGTGTGTGTGTGTGTGTGTGTGTGTGTGTGTGTGTGTGTGTGTGTGTGTGTGTGTGTGTGTGTGTGTGTGTGTGTGTGTGTGTGTGTGTGTGTGTGTGTGTGTGTGTGTGTGTGTGTGTGTGTGTGTGTGTGTGTGTGTGTGTGTGTGTGTGTGTGTGTGTGTGTGTGTGTGTGTGTGTGTGTGTGTGTGTGTGTGTGTGTGTGTGTGTGTGTGTGTGTGTGTGTGTGTGTGTGTGTGTGTGTGTGTGTGTGTGTGTGTGTGTGTGTGTGTGTGTGTGTGTGTGTGTGTGTGTGTGTGTGTGTGTGTGTGTGTGTGTGTGTGTGTGTGTGTGTGTGTGTGTGTGTGTGTGTGTGTGTGTGTGTGTGTGTGTGTGTGTGTGTGTGTGTGTGTGTGTGTGTGTGTGTGTGTGTGTGTGTGTGTGTGTGTGTGTGTGTGTGTGTGTGTGTGTGTGTGTGTGTGTGTGTGTGTGTGTGTGTGTGTGTGTGTGTGTGTGTGTGTGTGTGTGTGTGTGTGTGTGTGTGTGTGTGTGTGTGTGTGTGTGTGTGTGTGTGTGTGTGTGTGTGTGTGTGTGTGTGTGTGTGTGTGTGTGTGTGTGTGTGTGTGTGTGTGTGTGTGTGTGTGTGTGTGTGTGTGTGTGTGTGTGTGTGTGTGTGTGTGTGTGTGTGTGTGTGTGTGTGTGTGTGTGTGTGTGTGTGTGTGTGTGTGTGTGTGTGTGTGTGTGTGTGTGTGTGTGTGTGTGTGTGTGTGTGTGTGTGTGTGTGTGTGTGTGTGTGTGTGTGTGTGTGTGTGTGTGTGTGTGTGTGTGTGTGTGTGTGTGTGTGTGTGTGTGTGTGTGTGTGTGTGTGTGTGTGTGTGTGTGTGTGTGTGTGTGTGTGTGTGTGTGTGTGTGTGTGTGTGTGTGTGTGTGTGTGTGTGTGTGTGTGTGTGTGTGTGACCAAATTTAATCTTGTTCTGTGTCATGCATAATGTTCAGTGTTATGATAGGCACACGCACTAAGATGGACATTTTCAGGCGGTGAGTCGGTGACTGTGGTGAGGTTCCAGACGGAGGAATTAGCCACCACAGAGGCCCTTCTGGACGCACTCCCCGGGGTCATGCCCAACACCTCCCAGGTACAATACACATCCCCCAACACTAGTAATCACCCACAGTAATGATTCTCACACAGTATTGTGTGTCTCACAGTATTGTGTGTCTCACAGTAATGTGTGTCTCACAGTATTGTGTATCTCACAGTAATGTGAGTCTCACAGCAAAGTGTGTATCACAGTAATGTGTTTCTCACAGTAATGTGTTTCTCACAGTAATGTGTGTCTCACAGTAATGTGTGTCTCACAGTAATGTCTCACAGTAATGTGTGTCTCAAAGTAATGTGTGTCTCACAGTAATGTGTGTGTCACAGTAATGTGTGTCTCACAGTAATGTGTTTCTCATATTAATGTCTCACAGTAATGTGTGTCTCACAGTAATGTGTGTCTTACAGTAATGTGTTTCTCAAAGTAATGTCTCACACTTATGTCTCACAGTAATGTGTCTCACAGTAATGCCTTACACGTATGTCTCGCAGTATTGTGTGTCTCACAGTAATGTGTGTCTCACAGTAATGGCTCACACTTATGTTTCACAGTAATGTGTGTCTCGCAGTAATGTGTGTCTCACAGTAACGTGTGTCTCACAGTATTGTGTGTCTCACAGTAACGTGTGTCTCACAGTATTGTGTGTCTCACAGTAATGTGTCTCACAGTAATTTGTGTCGCACAGTAATGTGTCTCACAGTAATTTTTGTCTCACAGTAATGTGTGACTCACAGAAATGTCTCACAGTAATGTGTGTCTCACAGTAATGTCTCACAATAAATGTGTGTGTCTCAAAGTAATGCCTCACAGTAATGCGTGTCTCACATTAATGTCTCACAGTAAAATTTGTCACACAAAAATGTTTCACAGTAAAGTTTGTCACACAGTAATGTCTCACAGTAAAGTTTGTCACACAGTAATGTCTCACAGTAAAATATCCCAGTAATGTCTTAGAGTAAAGTATCACAGTAATGAGTCTCAAAACAATGTCTCACAGTAATGTGTATCCCAAAGTTAAGTCTCACAGTAATGTGTATCCCACAGTTAAGTCTCACAGTAATGTGTATCCCACAGTTAAGTCTCACAGTAATGTGTATCCCACAGTTAAGTCTCACAGTAATGTGTATCCCACAGTTAAGTCTCACAGTAATGTGTATCCCACACTTAAGTCTCACAGTAATGTGTATCCCACACTTAAGTCTCACAGTAATGTGTGTCTCACAGTAATGTGTGTCTCACAGTAATGTGTGTCTCACATTAATGTGTGTCACACAGATATGTGTGTCACACAGTATTGTGTCTCACAGTATTGCTTGTCTCACAGTAATGTGTGTCTCACAGTAATGTGTGTCACACAGTAATGTGTATCTCACAGTAATAAGACACTCATTAATGAAAGTCATCCAGTAATGGGTGTAACCTAATGATTATCACCAATTATCACTGTGTGATATTACTGGGTGATAGTAATAGGAGATACTGCTGGGAGTTTCTACTGTGGGATACAACTGGGTGATAATACTAGTAGTATCACAGAGATATATCACACATTAGTATCCTACATTAGTATCACACACTGGTATCACCCATTAGTATCACCCAGTTGTGTCACCCAGTAGTATCACCCAGTAGTAACACCCAGTAATATCACCCAGTAGTAACACACAGTAGTATCACCTAGTAGTATCACCCAGTAGTATCACCCAGTAGTGTCACTCAGTAGTAACACCCAGTAGTATCACCCAGTAGTATCACCCAGTACTATCACCCAGTAGTAACACCCAGTAGTAACACCCAGTAGTAACAGCCAGTAGTATCACCCAGTACTATCACCCAGTAGTGTCACTCAGTAGTAACACCCAGTAGTATCACCCAGTAGTATCACCCAGTAGTATCACCCAGTAGTATCACCCAGTAGTATCTCCCAGTAGTAACACCCAGTAGTAACAGCCAGTAGTATCATCCCAGTAATATCACCCAGTAGTGTCACCCAGTAGTATCACCCAGTAGTATCTCCCAGTAGTAACACCCAGTACTAACACCCAGTAGTAACACCCAATAGTAACTCCCAATACTATCTCCCGGTAGTATCACCCATTAGTGTCACTCAGTAGTAACACCCAGTAGTATCACCCAGTAGTATCACCCAGTAGTATCACCCAGTAGTATCACCCAGTAGTATCTCCCAGTAGTAACACCCAGTAGTAACAGCCAGTAGTATCATCCCAGTAATATCACCCAGTAGTGTCACCCAGTAGTATCACCCAGTAGTATCTCCCAGTAGTAACACCCAGTACTAACACCCAGTAGTAACACCCAATAGTAACTCCCAATACTATCTCCCGGTAGTATCACCCATTAGTGTCACTCAGTAGTAACACCCAGTAGTATCACCCAGAAGTATCACCCAGTAGTATCACCCAGTAGTATCTCCCAGTAGTAACACCCAGTAGTAACACCCAGTAGTATCACCCAGTAGTATCATCCCAGTAGTGTCACTCAGTAGTAACACCCAGTAGTATCACCCAGAAGTATCACCCAGTAGTATCACCCAGTAGTATCTCCCAGTAGTAACACCCAGTAGTAACACCCAGTAGTATCACCCAGTAGTATCATCCCAGTAGTGTCACTCAGTAGTAACACCCAGTAGTATCACCCAGCAGCAACACCCAGTAGTATCACACAGTAGTAACACTCAGCAGTAACTCCCAGTAGTATCACCCAGTAGTAATACCCAGTAGTATCACCCAGTAGCAACACCCAGTAGTATCACACAATAGTAACACTCAGCAGTAACTCCCAGTAGTGTCACTCAGTAGTAACACCCAGTAGTATCACCCAGCAGCAACACCCAGTAGTATCACCCAGTAGTATCTCCCAGTAGTAACACCCAGTAGTAACACCCAGTAGTATCACCCAGTAGTATCATCCCAGTAGTGTCACTCAGTAGTAACACCCTGTAGTATCACCCAGCAGCAACACCCAGTAGTATCACACAGTAGTAACACTCAGCAGTAACTCCCAGTAGTATCACCCAGTAGTAATACCCAGTAGTATCACCCAGTAATATCACACAGAAGTAACTGCCAGTAGTATCACACAGAAGTAACTGCCAGTAGTATCACACAGAAGTAACTGCCAGTAGTATCACACGGAAGTAACTGCCAGTAGTATCACACAGAAGTAACTGCCAGTAGTATCACACAGAAGTAACTGCCAGTAGTATCACACAGAAGTAACTGCCAGTAGTATCACACAGAAGTAACTGCCAGTAGTATCACACAGAAGTAACTGCCAGTAGTATCACACAGAAGTAACTGCCAGTAGTATCAATCAGTAGTTTGACCCATTAGAATCACCCAGTTTTATTCGATAATAACAACCAGTGTTTTCACCCAATAATTAAAACAGTAGTATCACCCAGTAGTAACCCTCAGTTACATCACCAAGTGATATAACTGAGGGTTATATATGTGCTCTGGTTATCGGTCTGGTGTGGCCTATCCAGGTTGCAAAGCCGGAGGGTAGGTTGAGACGGGTTGTGAGGGAGAAGCTGTCACCCATGCAGCAGGTCCCCACTTTCCACTTTGCCAAATGTCTCCAATGGAAACACAAACGCCAATACCGAGTGTGGCAGAGTGCTTCTGTAGCCTCCCTCAGCAGTCATAGTGAGATTAGGTCTGACCCAATGATTTTGGTCCAGCACCATCGCAGACCCATTCTGCTGGGTCTGCGATGGAGAAGGTAGAGTAATAATGCTGGGTCTGCGATGGAGAAGGTAGAGTAATAATGCTGGGTCTGCGATGGAGAAGGTAGAGTAATAATGCTGGGTCTGCGATGGAGATGGTAGAGTAATAATGCTGGGTCTGCGATGGAGAAGGTAGAGTAATAATGCTGGGTCTGCGATGGAGAAGGTAGAGTAATAATGCTGGGTCTGCGATGGAGAAGGTAGAGTAATAATGCTGGGTCTGCGATGGAGATGGTAGAGTAATAATGCTGGGTCTGCGATGGAGAAGGTAGAGTAATAATGCTGGGTCTGCGATGGAGAAGGTAGAGTAATAATGCTGGGTCTGCGATGGAGAAGGTAGAGTAATAATGCTGGATCTGCGATGGAGAAGGTAGAGTAATAATGCTGGGTCTGCGATGGAGATGGTAGAGTAATAATGCTGGGTCTGCGATGGAGAAGGTAGAGTAATAATGCTGGGTCTGCGATGGAGAAGGTAGAGTAATAATGCTGGGTCTGCGATGGAGATGGTAGAGTAATAATGCTGGGTCTGCGATGGAGAAGGTAGAGTAATAATGCTGGGTCTGCAATAGGTGAAGGTAGAGTAATAATTAAAACAATTATTATTATAATAATAATATAATTAATAATTATTACTCTTCCTTGTGCTGGGTCATGAAGGAAGGTGGCATCGGGTGAAAGAGGGCTGTGACGATCAGTGTCTGGAACCCGTAGGTGCGGGGCTCGGACGTTCACCTCCTGGGGCTCGTGAGGCCCAAGCTCTCCTTCAGGAGGCTGGGGTCTTTCTTGCCCTTGATGGGGTGGTTCTTCTCCGACCATGACCACGGCGGGCTCCGGGTTTGGAGTCCTTGTGCCTTCTTTCACCTACTTTGAGGTAAACTCTGAAGTTGGATCCCCTAGGGAAGTTTGTTGTTGCCTTCAACTGTTGCAACCTTGGTCTTTGTTCTGGCAGTTCCTGCAACTTGTCTGGAACCAATCATATTAGAATTTGGCTTTTTATTGGAGACTTTCGGTGCCATTGAAAGGGGGGGGGGTTGCATGGGTGACAGCTACGTAATATAATCGCTCGGCCGCTCGGGTAGGTCGTGCTAGGTCAGGCACGATTTTCCATTTCTAAATCCATGCTGTCTTTTTGTTACAAAGTCGATCCTCTCAAGATGCTCCATAATTCACAACCTGATTATTTTTTCCAGCACTCTATATGGAATCGTGTCAATGATACTAGCCTGTTGTTTAATGCCTCCTGCCATCTAATTTTTTAAATAATGTGAATACATTTGATTTTTCCAGACAACACGGACACTTCCTGTCTCAAATGTTTTATTCCAAATTTTAGACAATGTGTGGCAGAGTGCTTTTGTAGCCTCCCTCAGCAGCCATGGTGAGATTAGGTCTGACCCAATGATTTTGTACCGTCTAGGTCCCCCAGGATTTTTTCACCTCTTCCACCATGACCATAATACCATCCAGTATATCTTCTGGCCTTTCATCTTGCAACCTTGGTCTCCAAGGTGGTTCTAATACTTAGCTTTTGCAGAAACGTCATTTTCAAATTGCCTCTAGGGCTTCGCTCCTAATTCAGCTGTATTTATTCCTAGTTCATTTTAGTGTCTCTATTTTTCTCTGTTCTCATTTCTCTGTATTTTTTCCATGATTTTTTGTTCTTTCTTTAGCTTCCATGCATCGCCTATTGAACCATAGGTTTACTATTTTTTTTCAATCCACCTCTTTTATGAGTGGTATCAACTGTTCCGTTGCATTGACACAATTCACAACAATGAATTTCATCATCTCGTTTGCTGTCTTCATTTCCATTTCTCTTTCCAATTAAATTTCCCACAGAAAGTCCCTCATCCTGTTGTCGTCCCGCGTCTATAATCTCTCTTATTCATCAACGGGTTTCTTTGTGTAACCAATTCCTTCAGTTCCACTATGTATTAAAGCATGACAATGCCTTAAGCTTAAGCTGGTCGCAAGGCTCCTCGAGGCATCTCATACTAATTTTTTTCAACATCTGCTTCATTTTGTGAAAACACTATGTCTAGTGATGCTTTTAGATCGTCTCCTCTTATGTCTACCAGTTTTCCTCTTCGCGTCTCATCACCCACACGGGGATCCTCATTTATCCAGTCTATTTTCCTGTGGGGTGAAGTCCTCCAGTATTAGAATTTTAGCTCTCGTTTCCGTTGCTACTGTGGCTGCTTTTGCCATCACTTTTAGGCAATTTGCATTGCATGAATCGTATTCTTCAAAGGGCCTTCTTTTGTTTGGTGGGGATTATAAACCACTGCTACCACTATTTTCACGCTTCCCACTGTTGCTACTCCTAGTATATACTCTTGCTGGTTAGCTTCCTTTGTGTTTTTAGCTCTTCAAAGCTCTAACAACTGAGTAAGCAACTCCCTATCTGTGTAAACTATTTCTTCTGATTACTTGATACCCTCGGGGGGAAGATTGCATTTTCTAT
>NC_091210.1:26081909-26176909 GCF_040958095.1 Procambarus clarkii | reverse complement strand
GGAAGGGATGTGTGTAGTCGTGCTTGTCCTGGGAGAATGTGTGGTGCAACTGGGTGTTGTTGGGTCACAAAGTGCGACATGTGAGTTGGGGATATGTGAACTATGTTGGTTGTTATTCATGACAATCTTTACTGCGGGGATCTTAACATGATAATTCTCTTACTGAGACAGCCGTGAACTGGGTGGATCAGAAGGTGGAGATTGGTTGCTGCAAGTACCGACTCTTTATGGAGGTACCAGTCCCGGTGGTGCTCTTCACGTGGATCCATTTCTGCCTCGCACTGGATCTCCCCAGCCGCAAGTATTGGTTCCTCTACGACGATATAGTGAGTGCTTATGAGGCCATCCTTCTTCGAAATTATGTGTCTTGAAGCTCAGCAATACGTGTCTTGTTAATTTAGCTCGTGAGAATAAATGTTTCGAGTTCCAAGTGTTAGATAATTATAGTGAATATTGTGTTTACAGTTCAAGGAGGGAGCGCTGGAGGTGGAGGACTCAAGCACACTACAGATTGCTGGTGGCGGGCGACTGGTGGTAGCCCAAGACCTGGATTTCTTTGTGGACAGCTTTGACATTCGTCAGAGCGTTCATGGAGACCTGGCACATCTCTTAGTATTTTCTCATGCACTTCCTTCCTCTAGCCTCAGAGCCTTTGTCAGGTGTCAGCAGCTAAACACCACTTTTAGTCCAATCATCTATTTCAACATGAATATGTCTCTCTTTAAGGTGAGGGGTTCTGTAGAGGTCTCTGAGGCGCAGCTTAACTCACTCTGCCACAAAGATTCCAGTAGTCGAGTTATAATACCAGAAAGAATGAATTTTCAGTCCTCATACACAGTTTGCTCGAGACTGAAAGGATCAATAATCGTTCCCAATAGTAACGATGAAAACACAGAAATATTCAACGAATTCAATAAATTTAATGCCCTGTGTACTAACGACTTTGGAACGCTATTCTGGCTCGGTTTTAAGGGGGACCTGGAATCTGGTAAGTGGCTGACATTGACCTATAATCAGCCCTTAACCTGGAACAAACTGATCAAAGGTTATGATAAAGTAAAATTGGGACAGGTGTGTGCAAGTGTGGACAGCATCACGCCGTCGTACGACTGGTATGCCACACCTTGCCACACCGTGATGTGTCCCATATGTAACTTCACATCCACGCCCATCTTCAGGGTACGCGGCCTATGTGCAAACTCCATCCTCGACAAAATACTTTTTCTGAGAGATTATAAAAATAATAAACCGCAGTTTTCGGGGTCGTTTTATACGGTCATTTCTTGGGACACCGACATCATGACCTGGAAGCTGAGAAGTCGAGGCCACAGGAACCTCTCAGGCAGCATGCAGATCATGGTACCAAATGAATATCCTGTCGGTATTCACAAGTGGACTGTAACAGGCGACAAGTGCATGCATAGTGAGGTAAGAGTAATAACTGTAAAGTTTATCACAATTTTATGCATGCATTGATAAACTCACTAATTGATCACTGAATATATTGTTGTGTACTCCTAGATGGATATGTTGATAACTGCTTGTGGCGAGGGAGAATATACCTGTAGCGACGGCACGTGCATCGGGAAGACCAAGAGATGCGATCTGGTCGCCGACTGCCCGGACATGAGTGATGAACTCAACTGTAACATGGTACAAGTCCCCAATGGCTACTCCGTGGAGATGCCGCCCCCGAAGAAGAAAAATGAGCCAGTTCCTATTGAAATCTTCGTCGAAATCACTTCCATAAGGGAAATAGACATTCTGAGCTTCAAGATGGTGTTGGACATCATCCTCAGGATGTTCTGGCGAGATGGAAGACTGACAATGATAAACTTAAGAGAAGATGCTAATTCTAACAAAGTGCAGGATCACAAAGTTATATGGGTGCCGGTGGTGCAGGTGGAGGACGGGGCCCGGAGTCTGGCGGACCTGACGCTCAGGTCCGAGTCCTTGGTGGTGCAGCGGGAGGCAAGTCCGCTCCCTGATGATCACACAAGACTTCTCGAAGGTAAGACTTTCCCTGCTGATTGGGCATTGTGAGAATAATTTATTTTGATGAGACTTGTCATTATGTGATGCGTTGTTCTGATTGGTCACGCAGACGATATCTACCTGGGCTCGGAGAACACGCTGGAGCTGCGGCAGATGTACACGGTAGCCTTCACCTGCCAGTTCCTCCTGCAGCGTTACCCCTTCGACTCCCAGGAGTGCTCTATTACATTCAGCCTCGTCGATCTCCCGCCCTCCTTTGTCCTCCTCCTTCAGGTGGGTACTACATCATCCATGCTCAGATAAAGGCCCTGAGTGATCACACTAGACTATAGTGTGATCTATGGGAGTGATCACATTAAGCTACAGTGTGATCTATGGGAGTGATCACACTAGGTAATAGTGTGTGATCTATGGGAGTGATCACACTAGACTATAGTGTGAGATATGGGAGTGATCACACTAGGTAATAGTGTGTGATCTATGGGAGTGATCACACTAGGTAATAGTGTGTGATCTATGAGAGTGATCACACTAGACTATAATGTGATCTATGGGAGTGATCACACTAGACTATATTGTGTGTTGTAGGGGAGTGATCACACTAGACAATAGTGTTATCTATGGGAGTGATCACACTAGACTATAGTGTTATCTATGGGAGTGATCACACTAGACTATATTGTGTGATGTATGGGAGTGATCACACTAGACTATAGTGTTATCTATGGGAGTGATCATATTAGACTATAATGTCGGAAAATCCGACACCATTTAATATATCATACAGATAATAGCTGTGTTGTATAAACAAGTTACCCATAGAAAACGTAACTTGTAGTGGAATTACCGTCTATAGAAAACGGGATATCATCACCACATACTATTATAATTCACCAGCTATTCTGCTGGGAATTGTTCTTAAATACATTAGTCTTTGGACTTTACCATCATAAAAACATCTTATATAAATTAATTTAATTATCAATATTAAAGTAGAGTAAATGTGACCCTTCTATCACTTTCCGTCATCTGGACAAAGTAAGCCAGGCGTCAGGGAGGAAGGAGGGCAGCGATTGTTTATACTGAGACCAGAGGCTCACACGGGAGCAAATTCGGCTCCTGTTAAATTTACTTGGACGTAGTGTTATGGAACCCAAAGGTGTACCATTGTCAACACGCTGTCTACAAATTCAAGTTAAGTGTCTATCCGAAACCCGTTTATCATTCATTTATGGCCATTAATGTCAGGATATAGGGTGACCCGGTTAGAGATCACGTGGAAGCCTCAAACTAAAGGTAATTAAGCCAGGTCTTTAATGTTCCATGTACTGTATAGTGTTTTCTCTGATATAGCTTGTCATATATAGGATTCTGGCTTCACAGCTAGCGCACTTTTGACAGGTCAAGACGAGGATGCAAGATTATGTGCACCAGTTACTGGGTGATAGAAGCTACCTCAAAGAGGATAATTTGGTGTCTACACCCTAGTTATACCTGGTGGACTAACCTGCTGTACTATAAGATAAGGAACCTTTTCAATGTATGTAGTTACTGTAGTTTGATTGGCTGCATATATATTAATTTAATAACCCCCCCTAATGTGTAGAGGATCGATTTGTGAGATTAAGAGATTATTGCAGAAATACAGTCCACTTATCATTATACAAATTGCTATCGAAGTATATAAATTAACGTAAATATAAATTCATATAAATTAAATAAATATAAATCTCACAGGTCGGTTCCCACATTATTTGGTCATCTTCGAACCGGATGACGGATTATTTGATCCTTTGAACCCACATTTGGTCATCTTAGTACCGGATGAACCAGTTAACCAGTGGATTCATTAAATATACTAGTGCAGTGTTATTTAAACAAAGCCAGCAGTCAAGACGGCAGCGTAGCCTCGAGGGAGCTCAGGAGCCTCCCTCAGCCCAGTTCAGCTTCGTCAGCGGTTTCATGCACACCCACAGATATTTGGTGGCGTGTTATTTCGTGAAATGACAGCGCTAATATAGAATCCAGCCAAATTAGTGACTGTGTCTTCGCGAGATTGTTCACGGATTTCGTGGTGTTACATTTCGCGAGAGATTATCTACGAATTTTGTGGACTTTATTTCGCGAGGTCACTAATAATATTTAATACTTCTAGATAATATTAGAAGTTTCATAGAGACTAATTAAGAGGCTGTTATCAATAATTGTGTATATTATTTCTCCAAAATAGAGAATTATTTAATATATATTGCACTAGTGATCACAGTATAATATTTACTAATTGCCAACCCACAACAGGGTAGGATATGACTAGTTGAACTATTATTGTTCATCCTAGTCCCATTATTACAATAGTCAGTTGTACTATATTGAACAACCTAACACCATTAATGAAAGGTCCAGACCCTATTTTGGGTGTAATTTTTATCAACTCGAGTTGAGTTGTGTATATATAATAATTTACTTATGATCATTACACCTTTGAGTGATTAATTAGTGTCTCTACCATCCTAGGGTGATATAGAAGAGCTAACCTAAAGGTACTTCCAGTGACACTGGTTTATCACTCAAATCATTAGTGTGTATGATTGTATATATATAATGTGTATTAATTTTAAGTGCTAACCTCTAGTAGAGGTAGGATTACAGCCTAGTGAGTGCAGAATTTACCCTAGGCTATCATTAGAGTTTGTTCAGTATTATGAGCAGCCCAAGTACAAGTCCCACAAGGCTTCACCAACGAGCCAGTATGGATAATGCAGGGAGAATGAAAAGAACCCTTGCAGGTCTTAAAGGCCACTTAACAAGACAGATCAAGAAATGTGAAGATTTGTCACAACAATCACCAGTTGATTATGCTGACCTGGAAAGCTATTATCAAGCAGCTGCAGGTAAATTTGAGCAAATCAAATGTCAAATAGCAACATATGTGGCTGAACTTGCCAACACTAATTTATCAGAAACAGAAATAGACGACATTATGGTTGATCTTGCGAATTATGAAGATCAGACTCAGGCCACATTACAGCCTTATGTCAAATTAATTGCCCAGAACAAGGCAACAGCAACAACAACAACAGTTGCATCTAATACGAGTCAAGCAGAAGCTCGACTCCCTCCAATTAATTTACCCACTTTCTCAGGAAAAGATGAGGAAGATTGGGACGAATTTTGGAACAAATTCGTTGACCTTGTAGACTCAAAACAATCTTTACCAAAGAGTAGTAAATTCTCTTATTTGCAAGGCCAATTATCAGGTGAGGCTAAAACAGTAGTATCCCATCTGAGATTAACTAATGACGGCTATGATCTGGCAGTAAAACTCCTCAAGGATAATTATGCTGATCCAGAAGTAAGAACATCACATTTAGTTCATGAGCTGTTGCATTTACCCCCACCGGAGGCTTCAGCTGATTCACTCCAAGTCTTCAAGCTGGAGGTAGAATCATTGATCAATGCCCTCAGCCTGACAGCAGATACAAACGGGGCTGAGTGGGTCTTGAAAATAATTGTCCAGGAGAAAATACCTAGGGACATATTGAGACAAATGAGTGCTCATTACAATAAAAGCATCTTATCCATGAATGAAATATCTGAAGGTTTAAAGTCAGTAGTTCATCAATTACGAACACATGACAAATTAAAACCACCAAGTAAACCCTCAGAAACCAATAATAGTAAACCACAGAGTACCAAAGGTACTCCAAATCAATCTAGACAATATAATTCAACACCAAAGTGGAACAGTGGCAGTGTGGGCGTATATGCAGTTGGACCCTCCAAGCCTATAGTTACTGTGTCACCCAAGAACGTGACACCAAAGGGTACTGGAAGCTATGGAACATGTTTGTTCTGCAATGAGAAACATTCAATGTACCACTGCCCTAATTTTCCTGATAGTGACGCCCGTGTTGAGCGACTCAAAGATTTGCAACATTGCACGAGGTGCCTCAGGAAACATAACATCAACGACTGTGAGACCCAATTACACACCTGTAATAGGTGTAACAAAGGTCAGCACCATGCAGCATTATGCAGAGACACCAAAACAACGTCTCCAAACCCCAAGGTGGAAGATAGCATTCCCACCTCAGTACAGTACTGCAAGGTGCAACCAACAAAGAGTGTCCATTCGGCAAAGTCTAAAGGTAATACGACTTTGCCTACTGCCCAAATTACCATCCTGAATAAGAGGGCCAAGGTCCATACCCGTGGGTTGTTTGACCAAGGATCCCAGAGAACATATATTACTAAAAAGCTGGCAGATGAATTACAATTAAGGCCTGTAGCCCAGATGTCATTCAACATCTCAGGGTTTGTAACAGATGCAGGACCTCAAGTCTACCAGGTGGTACAACCATCAGTACGCTTAGGCAGGTACGTCTGTCGAGTACAAGCCATTGTGGTGGACAAAATACCAGTAGACCTACAAGTTCAAGGTCTGAGAGCAACAGCCAAATTCCTGAGAAATAGAGGAATAAAATTGGCAGATAATATTAAGTCTGATCACCTCACCGACTTCGGTCTCCTTGTTGGGACAGACTATTGTCATCGATTCATCGGTAGCCCTACTAAATATCAGGGTATAACCATGTTAAACTCTGCAGGAGGTAAATTACTCTCAGGCCCAGTATCAAGCCTGAGGAGACCTATGCCTGCAGATAAACAATACCAGTAGAAATCTAAATTTGTCAGCTGATTATATTTCTCCAGTAGCATTATACTAAGGAGATTACAGTTGACTATACCAACAGAGGTTGATGTTAGTATCATCATTTGAAGCTGAAGATGAGTTCATGAGGCCTCAGTGGCAAATCAGTGAACAGTAGCCTAAAACAGCTACAAGTCACTGCGACCAATGTCACTGAACCCACTGCAGTCTCAGAACCATACTTTACTTTAATGATGAGCTATTCAATCTTCTGAATCAATTAACTAAATTAAACCCCAATAAATCTGATGACTGATTTGATACATTTATTATTTAATCAAGATGTATTCCATGGGCCTCAGTGTTTATATATCAGTGACCAGTTACCTGAAGAAACTTCAAGTTATATCTGATGTCACTGATCTCACTGCAGTCCCTGAATCATACTTGACTGTAGTACTTGATCACATTCAGTCTTCTGGGTTAAATAATAAGTAATTAGGCTTGAATATTAGCCTTTCAAGAGTTAACAGGGAAATGAAATCGCATTAGACTTCTAACCCCTGCAACTCTAGTACGGGACATCCGTCCTGTACGAACAGACACACAAATGTGTGATTACTAACTACTAACATCAAATTAATCTAATAATTCGAAGGAGGAGTATCGGTGTTCGTCTGTTCTAAATAGGACTTCGACCCATGAGCAGCCCCTGGGGAATTATGTCGGAAAATCCGACACCATTTAATATATCATACAGATAATAGCTGTGTTGTATAAACAAGTTACCCATAGAAAACGTAACTTGTAGTGGAATTACCGTCTATAGAAAACGGGATATCATCACCACATACTATTATAATTCACCAGCTATTCTGCTGGGAATTGTTCTTAAATACATTAGTCTTTGGACTTTACCATCATAAAAACATCTTATATAAATTAATTTAATTATCAATATTAAAGTAGAGTAAATGTGACCCTTCTATCACTTTCCGTCATCTGGACAAAGTAAGCCAGGCGTCAGGGAGGAAGGAGGGCAGCGATTGTTTATACTGAGACCAGAGGCTCACACGGGAGCAAATTCGGCTCCTGTTAAATTTACTTGGACGTAGTGTTATGGAACCCAAAGGTGTACCATTGTCAACACGCTGTCTACAAATTCAAGTTAAGTGTCTATCCGAAACCCGTTTATCATTCATTTATGGCCATTAATGTCAGGATATAGGGTGACCCGGTTAGAGATCACGTGGAAGCCTCAAACTAAAGGTAATTAAGCCAGGTCTTTAATGTTCCATGTACTGTATAGTGTTTTCTCTGATATAGCTTGTCATATATAGGATTCTGGCTTCACAGCTAGCGCACTTTTGACAGGTCAAGACGAGGATGCAAGATTATGTGCACCAGTTACTGGGTGATAGAAGCTACCTCAAAGAGGATAATTTGGTGTCTACACCCTAGTTATACCTGGTGGACTAACCTGCTGTACTATAAGATAAGGAACCTTTTCAATGTATGTAGTTACTGTAGTTTGATTGGCTGCATATATATTAATTTAATAACCCCCCCTAATGTGTAGAGGATCGATTTGTGAGATTAAGAGATTATTGCAGAAATACAGTCCACTTATCATTATACAAATTGCTATCGAAGTATATAAATTAACGTAAATATAAATTCATATAAATTAAATAAATATAAATCTCACAGGTCGGTTCCCACATATAAAGTGATCTATGGGAATGATCACACTAGACTATATTGTGTGATGTATGGGAGTGATCACAATAGACTATATTGTTATCTATGGGAGTAATCATACTAGACTATAATGTGTGATCTATGGGAGTGATCAAACTAGACTATAGTGTGATTTATGGGAGTGATCACACTAGACTATAGTATGATCTATGGGAGTGATCATACTAGACTATAGTGTGTGTGATCTATGGGAGTGATCATACTAGACTATACTGATCATACTAAACATTCACTCTTCCCCTATCAATATAATTGCTTATTAAGTAACAATTGTTGTGATCTCGGACTGCCTGAGAAACGAGTCTACCCCTGAGAGTTATTCTGTCAGACCTGACCTAACTAAGGGGTCATAGGAATATAAACCTGGAAGTGTATATAGTAGACACTCGATTGAATTTGACAAGTAGATTAAAAGTATGGGCAGTGAATAAGAATACAAATAAATGACTTAACAAGAGATGTAGAGAGTTTGCTGGAGGCGTGAGGCTCGCTTTCTGAAGGTCTTGACCTCACTTGAGCTGAAAAAATCGTGAGGGGGAGGTCGCACTCCATCGAGCCCCTGCTGAAAAAGAACCCCTGTTTGATATACCTTCAAGAAGAAGGAAGTGGACAAACGTCTCGATTGAGGAATAAGTCTGTGGACGTGTCAGTTCAAGTCGTGGATTGCAGGGAGAGTGTGGAGCAGTCTCTACAGAGGTTTAGTAGGCGTCTGAGAGTGCCCTGGTGGCGACCGCTTAGTCAGTGAGCGCCGCGAGCAGACCAAATTCTGTGGTAAGCTCATTTTAACCAGTTAACGGTGATTGCCTATAGTTGGTTGTGTGCCTGGCGACAGTAGAAAGTGTCTATTGAAATATTAGGCATATTTTATTAAGGCAGAAAGCCTAAATAAGAGAATAGAGATGAGGGAGCCAGCTGGAGAGACGAGTGGCACGTCCTCTCCTGCCGGTTGCTTGTGGACCACCCAGAAGGTGGAGCGCTCCCAGGGAAGACAGAGAATGGACTTGCCTGGGCATGGGGGAGTCACCTCATGGCAGGCGGGAATGAGAGGGATGTCGAGTGGAGACATTTGTTATGTGTAGTTTATTTTAGTTATATGTTTGAAGAGAAACATCTTTATGGCGTGTCCATGGGATGCAGGTTTGTCAGGGGAAAGGAGCTGCCGAGAGAGCTTTGAGTCCAGTGGAGGGAGTTAGTGGATGAAACTCCAAGGCAGATGAAGGAACAGTGTACTCTAAGGAAGAGTACCCCACAGTAAGGAATAGGACCTAGAGGTGTTTGAGGAGAAACAGTGAAGAGAAATGTCACGTGCTTCTGTGGTACTAGTGGTGAAGCACCATTGCTGTTTAAGGAAAACTTCATGGTGTAGCAGCCGGAAGAGCTGTGGAAGACCCGGAGGTGAGTGATTGGATATTTTTGAATCAACGAATATTTATACTGATGTGTGTGTTGACGCAGCCATTGGCTGGATTCCTTGTGTATATTTATTTATATATATTGTAGGGCTGATAGTGCCATATAGTATTACTAGATTTAACCCACTTGGTGAGGATGGTAGCATAAGTGGCAAGCCAGTAGTTGGGTTAGCACTTGATATAAGCAGCTGACAGAGTCATGATAAGATTGGATGCAACCCGATTATAATAGCATAGAGTATTGGAGTCACATTATTGTATCTTGTATGTATGTTGTACATGTTCACTCTCTATGTAAATGTATATAATTTGCCAGTGTTTGCCCTTGTCCAAGTGAGGCTTCTCAGAAAATAGAAAAGAAAGAGAGAGAAAGAACCACAGCTGTGGACAGGGTGGTACAAAATTATAATTCGAAGAAAGGGGGGATTGAGGAGGTCATGCCAAAATAAGGAGAGAGTGGAGAGTCACAGTGGCTCCATTGGGTGTGTGTACGTGACAACGAGGCCAATGTTGGGGCCGCACCCCCTTAATGTGTGACACTGAGCCCCCTCTACAAAGTCAAGGAAGCGTACAGGGTGATCTCCTGGTCAAAATACAAGCACTCTACAGGTTTTGGTTGGTTGTACAGAAGGGACGTACGCACTCGACCTACAACAGCATCATAATACAATACAAATCTTGTGTGGCTTTTCACCCTAGGACCAAGGTGTATGCACCAACCAATGATGGTGTTACGTCAGTGGCGTGTGAGATCACAGGAGCGCTCAATGAAGGCTTAGATTAAACTAGTATTATCACCAAGGGGTCATAAGAGTAGTGGCATTTTTAACATTGCAGGATATGCAATGAGGTCTTGTATCAAATTATATCATTGCTTATTGTACTCTACCTCGCCAAACCCATCCATCGTAACCTAGCCTAATACACCCACAAGCACACACACACACACACACAAGGGAGGAGAGAGCCGTGGCGGCAGAAGCAAGGAAGAGGCGCAGGGCGAGAGGGGAAAACCAGGAAGTCACAGCTCCGAACACAACACTCCCAGAGGCGAGGGGGGAACCCACAACCAGCTACCCAGTAACACCAGAGGGGAGGACAACTCCGCCACCCTCCTCTGCATAGAAAATCACCCTACCCCAAACCCTCCCTGCCCCCACTCGAATGTTCAGCCAAATCTCCCTCCCCCCACATCCAATCCTCACCATTCTACCCCTCCCCTCCTGCCAAGTCCTCCCTCCCCCCCTTTCCTTCCTGTCCTCCCTCCCCTTTCACCTTATACCCTCCCTGTCCCTCTCCCTTCACTGGATCCCCTGCCCCTCATCCCAGTATCCTCTAAGACCCTGTTATCCACCTCACAGATCCTCACACCCGTGGAACAGCTTCCCCCACCAGCAGAACACTCACCAAGGAGGCGATTTGAGAAGGAACAGAAGAAAGTGAGCTTCAAAGCAATTTACACTAACATAGATGGAATTACAAATAAAGCAAATGAGCTTGAAGAATGGGTACTAGAGGAAAACCCAGACATAATAGCCCTCACAGAAACAATGCTAACAAAAATGTTAACAAACGCAGTGTTCCCACAGGACTATTATGTTATGAGGAAAGAGAGGGAAGGAAGAGGTGGGGGTGGTGTAGCTCTACGGGTTAGAAAAGGCTGGGATTTTGAGGAAATGGTTATTCAGGGCTGTGAAGGTTTCAGTGACTACATAGCAGGTACCATAACAAATGGAGGGAAAAAATTATAGTCGTAATCATATATAATCCACCACCAAATGACAGAAGACCTAGACAGGAATATGATAGAAACAACCTCACCACTATTAACATAATAGAAAGAGCAGCTTCTGTTGCAAGCAGGAATGGATCTGGACTACTAATTATGGAAGACTTCAACCATGGGTAGATAGATTGGGAGAACAGAGACCCGCATGTAGGACCAGAAACATGGAGAGCTAAGCTGCTGGACGTGGCAACAAGAAACTTTCTAAGCCAGCACATCAAAGAACCAACAAGATAGAGAGAAGATGAACCAGCAATGCTTGATTTGATATTTACCCTAAATGAGTGGGAGATAAGGGAAGTTAAGATGGAAGCGCCCTTGGGAATGAGTGACCACAGTGTATTGAACTTTGAGTACCTGGTAGAGCTAGGAATTATCTCCCCCAAAAAAGAACTAGGAATCAAAAGGCTGGCATACCGAAAGGGGAATTATGAACAGATGAGAAGTTTCCTAAGTGAAATACCTTGGGACACAGACCTCAGAGATAAGTCTGTACAGGGTATGATGGACTATGTTACCCAAAAGTGTCAAGAAGCAGTAAACAGGTTCATCCCGGCCCAAAGGGAAAAATCCGAGAAGCAACAGAAGAATCCATGGTATAATAGGGCATGTATGGAAGCGAAGAAACTGAACAAAAGGGAGTGGAAGAACTTCCGGAATAACAGAACACCAGAAAGCAGAGAGAGATACCAGAGAACCAGGAATGAGTACGTCAGGGTGAGAAGAGAAGCAGTGAAAAGTTTGGAAAATGATATAGCAAACAAAGCCAAGACCGAACCAAAGCTACTCCACAGTCACATCAGAAGGAAAACAACAATGAAAGAACCGGTATTGAAACTTAGAACAGGCGAGGACAGGTATACAGAGAATGACAGAGAGGTGTGTGAAGAACTCAACAAGAGGTTCCAGGAGGTCTTCACAATAGAACAAGGTGAGGTCACTGTGCTAGGAGAAAGGGAGGTAAACCAGGCGGCCTTGGAAGAGTTCGAAATTACGAGAGAGGAGGTCAAGAGACACCTGCTGGATCTGAATGTTAGAAAGGCTGTTGGTCCAGATGGAATCTCACCATGGGTACTGAAAGAGTGTGGAGAGGCACTTGCTTGCCACTCTCCATAGTGGCAAGCAAGGAAGTAAGTCACTGGAGACGGGAGACCTACCAGAAATATGGAAGATGGCGAATGTGGTCCCAATATACAAAATGGGCGACAGGCAAGAGGCACTGAACTACAGGCCAGTGTCTTGACTTGTATACCATGCAAGGTGATGGAGAAGATCGTGAGAAAAAACCTGGTAACACATCTGGAGAGAAGGGACTTCGTGACAAATTGCCAACATGGGTTCAGGGAGGGTAAATCTTGCCTTACAGGCTTGATAGAATTCTACGATCAGGTGACAAAGATGAAGCAAGAAAGAGAGGGCTGGGCGGACTGCATTTTCTTGGTTTGTCGGAAAGCCTTTGACACAGTACCACATATGAGGCTGGTACATAAGGTGCAGAGACAGGCAGGTGTAGCTGGAAAGGTGCTCCAGTGGATAAGGGAGTATCTAAGCAATAGGAAGCAGAGAGTTACGGTGAGGGGTGAGACCTCCGATTGGCGTGAAGTCACCAGTGGAGTCCCACAGGGCTCTGTACTCGGTCCTATCTTGTTTCTGATAAATGTAAATGATCTCCCGGAGGGTATCAGGGAGGGTAAACATGGGTTCAGGGAGGGTAAATCTTGCCTTACAGGCTTGATAGAATTGTACAGGTGACAAAGATTAAGCAAGAAAGAGAGGGCTGGGCGGACTGCATTTTCTTCGATTGTCGGAAAGCCTTTGACACAGAACCACATAAGAGGTTGGTAAATAAGGTGGAGAGACAGGCAGGTGTAGCTGGAAAGGTGCTCCAGTGGATAAGGGAGTATCTAAGCAATAGGAAGCAGAGAGTTACGGTGAGGGGTGAGACCTCCGATTGGCGTGAAGTCACCAGTGGAGTCCCACAGGGCTCTGTACTCGGTCCTATCTTGTTTCTGATAAATGTAAATGATCTCCCGGAGGGTATCAGGGAGGGTAAACATGGGTTCAGGGAGGGTAAATCTTGCCTTACAGGCTTGATAGAATTGTACGATCAGGTGACAAAGATTAAGCAAGAAAGAGAGGGCTGGGCGGACTGCATTTTCTTGGATTGTCGGAAAGCCTTTGACACAGTACCACATAAGAGGCTGGTAAATAAGGTGGAGAGACAGGCAGGTGTAGCTGGAAAGGTGCTCCAGTGGATAAGGGAGTATCTAAGCAATAGGAAGCAGAGAGTTACGGTGAGGGGTGAGACCTCCGATTGGCGTGAAGTCACCAGTGGAGTCCCACAGGGCTCTGTACTCGGTCCTATCTTGTTTCTGATAAATGTAAATGATCTCCCGGAGGGTATCTATTCATTTCTCTGAATGTTTGAGACGATGTTAAATTATGAGAAGGATTAAAACAGAAGAGGACTGTTTGAGGCTTCAAGAAGATCTAGACAAGCTGGAGGAATGGTCGAACAAATGGTTGTTAGAGTTTAACCCAACCAAATGTAATGTAATGAAGATAGGTGTAGGGAGCAGGAGGCCAGATACAAGGTATCATCTGGGAGTGGAAATTTTTCAGGAGTCAGAGAAAGATAAAGACTTGGGGGTTGATATCACGCCAGACCTGTCTCCTGCAGTTATCTAGAGGATAACATCAGCGGCATATACCAGGCTGGCCAACATACGAACGGCATTCAGAAACTTGTGTAAAGAATCATTCAGAACTTTGTATACCACATATGTCAGGCCAATCCTGGAGTATGCAGCCCAAGTATGGAGTCCATATCTAGTCAAAGATAAGACTACACTGGAAAAGGTTCAAAGGTTTGCCACCAGACTAGTACCCGAGCTGAGAGGTATGAGCTATGAGGAGAGACTACGGGAATTAAACCTCACTTCGCTGGAAGACAGAAGAGTTAGGGGGACATGATCACCACATTCAAGATTCTGAAGGGAATTGATAGCGTAGATAAAGACAGGCTATTTAACACAAGGGGCACACGCACAAGGGGACACAGGTGGAAACTGAGTGCCCAAATGAGCCACAGAGATATTAGAAAGAACTTGTTTAGTGTCAGAGTGGTTGACAAATGGAATGCATTAGGAAGTGATGTGGGGGAGGCTGACTCCATACACAGTTTCAAGTGTAGATATGGTAGAGCCCAATAGGCTCAGGAATCTGTACATCTGTTGATTGACGCTTGAGAGGCGGAACCAAAGAGCCAGAGCTCAACCCCCGCAAACACAACTAGGTGAGTACTAGGTGAGTACAACATACAAACACATACACACATACACACACGCACGCACACACGCACACACGCACACACACACACACACACACACACACACACACACACACACACACACACACACACACACACACACACACACACACACACACACACACACACACACACACACACACACACACACACACTGCAGACTGCATTTTCCTGGACTGCCAGAAAGCCTTTGATACAGTACCCCATCAAAGGCTGTTAAAAAAGTTTGAACTTTTTTAACAGGAGTAAAAGGGAAGGTGCTCCGGTGGATAAGGAAGTACTTAAGCAACAGGAAACAACGAGTAACTGTGAGGAAGGAGACATCAGATTGGCGGGATGTCACCAGCGAAGTCCCACAGGGCTCAATATTTGCACTCATCCTATTTCTAATATATGCAAACGATCTGTTGGAGGGTATAAACTCATTCCTCTTAATGTTTGCTGATGATGCAAAAATTATGGGAAGAATCAAGACAGATGAAGATAAACAGAGACAACAGGATGACCTGGACAAACTGAAGGAATGGTTTAGAAAATGGCTGCTAAAGTTCAACTTAGGAAAGTAGTAATGAAATTAGGCGAAGGGAGCAGGAGGCTGAACACAAGGTACCATCTGGGAGGTGAAATCCTGCGAGAGTCAAATAGAGAGATAGAGAAAAAGATCCGGGGGTTGATATCAGACCGAACCCGTCCCCAGAAGCCCACATCAAAAGAATATCATCAGCGGCATATGCTAGGTTGGCTAACATAAGAACTGCCTTTAGAAACTTGTGTAAGGAATCGTTCAGGACCCTGAATACCACTTATGTCAGACCAATCCTGGAATATGCAGCTCCAACCTGGAGTCCATACCTAGATAAACACAAGACAAAGTTAGAGAAGATTGAGTGGTATGTCACCAGGCTCGTCCCGGAACTGAGAGGAAAGAGCTACGAGGAAAGGGTAAAGAAGTTGAACCTCACGTCCCTGGAAAACAGAAGAGTAAGTGGAGAAATGAAAACCACCTACAAAATTTTCAGGGAAATTGACAGGGTGGACAAAGACACACTCTTCAGCACGGGTGGGACACGAACACGGGGACACAGGTGGAAATTTAGTACCCAAATGAGCGACAGAGACGTTATAAAGATTTTTTTCAGTGTCAGAGTAGTTAATAAATGGAACGGACTAGGAAGTGAAGTGTTGGAGACTGACTCCATACACAGTTTCAAGTGTAGATATGACAGAACCCATTAGGCCTAGGAATCTGTAAATCTGTTGATTGACGGTTGAGAGGCGGGACCCAAGAGCCAGAGTTCAACCCCCGCAAGCACAAATAGGTGAGTACAAATAGGTGAGTACACACAAACACACACACAAACACACAAACTCTCTCACACACACACACACACACACACACACACACACACACACACACACACACACACACACACACACACACACACACACACACACACACACACACATCCGTAGTTTAATAGGGAATGTATGAAAACGAAAGGAGCTGAAAAAAAGGGCACAGAGGATTTTCCGCAGTAACAGAACACCAGAAAGTAGAGAGAGATACCAGAGAACCAGGAACGAGTATGTTAGTGTGAGAAGAGGAGCTGAGAAAAGGTATGAAAAAGATATAGCTAATAAAGCCAAGACCGAACCAATGCTACTACAGCCACATCAGGAGGACGACCACAGTGAAGGAACAAGTGATGAAACTTGAGACGTGTGCGAAGAACTCAACAAAAGGTTCCAGGAGGGCTGCAAGGGCTACAAAAAGGGCAACTTCTGTTGTAAACCCCTACAAGGGCTTTACAACAGAACAGGGGGAAGTCACGGTGCTTGGAGAGGTGGCAGCATACCAGGCGACCTTGAAAAGGTTCGAAATTACAAGAGATGAGGTCAAGAAGCACCTATTGGAGCTGGACGTGAGAAAAGCTGTTGGGGGGGGGGGGATGGAATCTCACCATGGGTATTGAAAGAGTGTACAGGAGCACTTTGCTTGCCACTCTCCATAGTGTATAGTAGATCACTGGAAACGGGAGACCTACAGAAATATGGAAGACTGCTAATGTAGTCCCAATATACAAAAAGGGTGACAGACAAGAGGCACTGAACTACGGCCCAGTGTCCTTAACTTCTATACCATGCAAGGTGATGGAGCAGATTGTGAGAAAAAACCTAGTAACACATCTGGAGAGAAACAACTTCGTGACAACCAATCAACATGGGTTCAGTGAGGGTAAATCTTGCCTTACAGGCTTAATAGAATTCTACATTCAGGTGACAAAGATTAAGCAAGAAAGAGAAGGATGGGTGGACTGCATTTTTTTGGACTGTCGGAAAACCTTTGACACAGTACCCCATAAAAGGATGATGCATAAGCTGGAGAAACAGGCAGAAGTAACAGAACACACACACACACACACACACACACACACACACACACACACACACACACACACACACACACACACACACACACACACACACACACACCCACACACACACATCCTTCTCTTTCTTCACACGCGCGGAGAAGGTAGGAGACACACGCGATTAGTGAGGTCCGTGGAAATTCGTCAATTTCTCGGGACATTGAAGGAGTATAGAGGCTAGATCATAGTATTTGGCCTCTCGCAGTGTGTAGCTAGCAGGGTGCAACATAGCATAGTCATATCGCTAGCGATAGTGCGAAGATTTGGCGAAGAACCAAAAGTGAAGCTAGGGCATCACCCGTGCATGTAAGTGTGTGACCTGACCGGGTGGGACGACCCACCGTGGAACTACCTGATTGGGCTGTTGAGTGGTGACTGTGATCAGTGGTACAGTGAATTAGTGAACTGTCACATAACGATACAGTGACTGACTCCAGAGCTTTGTGTAGACAGAGAAGAACCGACCTCATCAATCTACCAGCACTTAGTGAATCACCTAGTGGGAGACAACGACGGATAACCATCGTCATCATACATCGATTACTCATCTGGTTGTGTGAGCGGGAGGCAGACTGGTATGTACCCCTCTCTGGTCAATTAATCAGGTGTACAGATTGAGGTAAAAGATTATCAAATTCTCGTTCAGGATATCATATATATTTAAAAATCTCAGAGTGGCTCATTTAGGCAGAGGTAACGCATAAGGGGTATCTTGACACATACAAGCACGCCCGCCCATGTACGTATATACGCACACAAGTGTGCACACGCTAAAACAGACACACACACACACACACACACAATTGTCCAGTCAGGGGAAAAGGCATTAACACCTGGGATAGGACCTTACTATCCCCCCCCTCTTGACCCCACCATCGGACCTGACCTGACTTAATCGCCATCTCCGCCCCCCCCCCCCAGTCCCCCGCATAGCCCATACACACACTCTTCCCCTCCCCACTCTCCCTCTCTCCCCCTCCCACTATCTCTCTCCTGCTCTCTCTCTCCTGCTCTCTCTCCTGCTCTCTCTCTCCTGCTCTCTCTCTCTCTCTCTCTCTCTCTCTCTCTCTCTCTCTCTCTCTCTCTCTCTCTCTCTCTCTCTCTCTCTCTCCCTCTCCCTCTCCCTCTCCCTCTCCCTCCCTCCCTCCCCCTCTCCCTCCCTCTCTTTCCTTCCCCCTCCCTTTCTGCCCACACACACACACACACACACACCTCCCCCCCCTCTCTCCCTCACCCACTCTCTCCCTCACCCACTCTCTCCCTCACCCGCTCTCTCCCTCACCCGCTCTCTCCCTCACCCGCTCTCTCCCTCTCCTCTCTCTCCCTCCCGCCTCTCTCTCTATCTCCTCCCCCCCTCCCCTTCTACTTTCTTCTCAATTCAGTGGAAGGGTCGGATCCCCCCCACCCACCCATTTATCTCTCCCTTTATCACTCCCTTTCTCTCTCTCTCTTTCTCTCTCTCTTCCTCTCTCTCTCTCTCTCTCTCCCTCCCCCATCCCAACAGAGTCAAGCATGACAGCCAGAGGTCCCAGGGGAACAGGAAAGAGCCAAGGTGACGAGATGAAGGAAATGTTTGCCCAGTTTCTGGAGGACATCAAGAGTGAGATGCAAGAAATGATGCAGGAAATGAAGAACGAAATAAGCAACCTGAAAAGAGAGCTGACAGCAGCAAAGGAGGAGATTAGAGCCCTCAAAGAGAATGGTATCGAGGCTGAGAATCAGAAAACCACCCAGGGAGAAGGAGGTAGTAGTTTTCTGGATGAGAATGCCACAATAAAAGCAACATTTGCAGAAATACTAAAAAAAAAATAACTGAAGTAATGACTGCAGTGATGGAGGTGGCCATGAAAGCAGCCACCTCGCAGGAGGCGGCACGCTCCACTAGCCAACTGCTGGAAAGGAACAGATCAGTGGTTGCTGTGGGTATTAAGGAGCAGGAAGGATCTAATAGGACAGAGTGGAGTGACAAGGACAAAGCAGCAGTGAATGAAGTACTAAAGGCACTAGACATGGAAGGGGCTGAGCATAGCATTGAGAAGGTTTTCAGGCTAGGTCGGTACAACAAAGACCGAGACCGAATGATAAAGATAGTGTTTGCAAACGAGAACACAAAGGAGAAGATCCTATCAAGGAAGAGCTCCCTGAAAAACGTGGGAAAATTAAAAAATGTATTCCTCCAGAGAGACATGACAAGGGAGGAGAGAGCCGTGGCGGCAGAAGCAAGGAAGAGGCGCAGGGCGAGAGGGGAAAACCAGGAAGTCACAGCTCCCAACACAACACCCCCAGAGGCGAGGGGGGAACCCACAACCAGCTACCCAGTAACACCAGAAGGGAGGACAACCCCGCCTCCCTCCTCTGAATAGAAAACCCCCCTACCCCAAACCCTCCCTGCCCCCACTCAAATGTTCAGCCAAATCTCCCTCCCCCCACACCCAATCCCCACCCTTCTACCCCTCCCCTCCTCCCGAGTCCTCCCTCGCCCCCTTTCCTTCCCGTCCTCCCTCCCCTTTCACCCCATACCCTCCCTGTCCCTCCCCCTTCACTGGATCCCCCGCCCCTCATCCCAGTATCCTCTGAGACCCTGTTATCCACCTCACAGGTCCTCACACCCATGGAACAGCCTCCCCCACCAGCAGAACACTCACCAAGGAGGCGATTTGAGAAGGGACAGAAGAAAGTGAGCCTCAAAGCGATGTACACTAACATAGATGGAATTACAAATAAAGCAAATGAGCGTGGAGAACTGGTACTAGAGGAAAACCCAGACATAATAGCCCTCACAGAAACAAAGATCACGAAAACGATAACAAATGCAGTGTTCCCACAGGACTATTATGTTATGAGGAAAGAGAGGGAAGGAAGAGGTGGGGGTGGTGTAGCTCTGCTGGTAAGAAAAGGCTGGGATTTTGAGGAGATGAATATTCAGGGCTGTGAAGGTTTCAGTGACTACATAGCAGGTACTGTAACAAATGGAGGGAAAAAAATTATAGTCGCAGTCATATATAATCCACCACCAAATGACAGAAGACCTAGACAGGAATATGATAGAAACAACATGGCCACCATTAACATAATAGAAAGAGCAGCTTCTGTTGCTAGCAGGAATGGATCTGGACTACTAATTATGGGAGACTTCAACCATGGGAAGATAGATTGGAAGAACAGAGACCCGCATGGAGGACCAGAAACATGGAGAGCTAAGCTGCTGGACGTGGCAACAAGAAACTTTCTAAGCCAGCACACCAAAGAACCAACAAGAATGAGAGGAGAAGATGAACCAGCAATGCTTGATTTGATACTTACCCTAAATGAATGGGATATAAGGGAAGTTAAGATGGAAGCGCCCATGGGAATGAGTGACCACAGTGTATTGAACTTTGAGTACCTGGTAGAGCTAGGACTTATCTCCCCCCAAAAAGAACTAGGAATCAAAAGGCTGGCATACCGAAAGGGGAATTATGAACAGATGAGAAGTTTCCTAAGTGAAATACCTTGGGACACAGACCTCAGAGACAAGTCTGTACAGGGTATGATGGACTATGTTACCCAAAAGTGTCAGGAGGCAGTAAACAGGTTCATCCCGGCCCAAAGGGAAGAATCCGAGAAGCAACAGAAGAATCCATGGTATAATAGGGCATGTATGGAAGCGAAGAAACTGAACAAAAAGGCGTGGAGGAACTTCCGGAATAACAGAACACCAGAAAGCAGAGAGAGATACCAGAGAACCAGGAATGAGTACGTCAGGGTGAGAAGAGAAGCAGAGAAAAATTTTGAAAATGATATAGCAAACAAAGCCAAGACCACACCAAAGCTACTCCACAGTCACATCAGAAGGAAAACAACAGTGAAAGAACAGGTATTGAAACTTAGAACAGGCGAGGACAGGTATACAGAGAATGACAGAGAGGTGTGTGAGGAACTCAACAAGAGGTTCCAGGAGGTCTTCACAATAGAATAGGGTGAGGTCACTGTGCTAGGAGAAAGGGAGGTAAACCAGGCGGCCTTGGAGGAGTTCGAAATTACGAGAGAGGAGGTCAAGAGACACCTGCTGGATCTGGAGATAGAAAGGCTGTTGGTCCAGGTGGGATCTCACCATGGGTACTGAAAGAGTGTGCAGAGGCACTTTGCTTGCCACTCTCCACAGTGTATAGTAAGTCACTAGAGACGGGAGACCTACCAGAAATATGGAAGACGGCGAATGTGGTCCCAATATACATAAAGGGCGACAGACAAGAGGCACTGAACTACAGGCCAGTGTCCTTGACTTGTATACCATGCAAGGTGATGGAGAAGATCATGAGAAAAAACCTGGTAACACATCTGGAGAGAAGGGACTTCGTGACAAATCGCCAGCATGGATTCAGGGAGGGTAAATCTTGCCTTACAGGCTTGATAGAATTCTACGATCAGGTGACACAGATTTAGCAAGAAAGAGAGGGCTGGGCGGACTGCATTTTCTTGGATTGTCGGAAAGCCTTTGACACAGTACCGCATAAGAGGCTGGTACATAAGCTGGAGAGACAGGCAGGTGTAGCTGGTAAGGTGCTCCAGTGGATAAGGGAGTATCTAAGCAGTAGGAAGCAGAGAGTTACGGTGAGGGGTGAGACCTCCGATTGGCGTGAAGTCACCAGTGGAGTCCCACAGGGCTCTGTACTCGGTCCTATCTTGTTTCTGACATATGTAAATGATCTCCCGGAGGGTATCGATTCATTTCTCTCAATGTTTGCGGACGATGCTAAAATTATGAGAAGGATTAAAACAGAATAGGACTGTTTGAGGCTTCAAGAAGACCTAGACAAGCTGAAGGAATGGTCGAACAAATGGTTGTTAGAGTTTAACCCAACCAAATGTAATGTAATGAAGATAGGTGTAGGGAGCAGGAGGCCAGATACAAGGTATCATCTGGGAGAGGAAATTCTTCAGGAGTCAGAGAAGGAAAAAGACTTGGGGGTTGATATCACGCCAGACCTGTCTCCTGCAGCACATATCAAGCGAATAACATCAGCGGCATATGCCAGGCTGGCCAACATACGAACGGCATTCAGAAACTTGTGTAAAGAATCATTCAGAACTTTGTATACCACATATGTCAGGCCAATCCTGGAGTATGCAGCCCCAGCATGGAGTCCATATCTAGTCAAGGATAAGACTAAACTGGAAAAGGTTCAAAGGTTTGCCACCAGACTAGTACCCGAGCTGAGTGGTATGAGCTACGAGGAGAGACTACGGGAATTAAACCTCACTTCGCTGGAAGACAGAAGAGTTAGGGGGGACATGATCACCACATTCAAGATTCTGAAGGGGATTGATAGGGTAGATAAAGACAGTCTATTTAACACAAGGGGAACACGCACAAGGGGACACAGGTGGAAACTGAGTGCCCAAATGAGCCACAGAGATATTAGAAAGAACTTTTTTAGGGTCAGAGTGGTTGACAAATGGAATGCATTAGGAAGTGATGTGGTGGAGGCTGACTCCATACACAGTTTCAAGTGTAGATATGACAGAGCCCGATAGGCTCAGAAATCTGTACACCTGTTGATTGACAGTTGAGAGGCGGGACCAAAGAGCCAGAGCTCAACCCCCGCAAACACAACAAGGTGAGAACACACACACACAAATACACACACACACACACACACACAGATACACACACACACACACTCACAGACACACACACAAACACACACACAAACACACACACAAACACACACACACACAGACACACACGCACATGCATACACACACACACAAACACACACACACACACACACACAAAGGAGCTGAACCTCACATCCCTGAAAAACAGAAGAGTAAGTGGAGACATGATAACCCCTACAAAATTCTTAGGGGAATTGACAGGGTGGACAAAGACAAACTCTTCAGCACGGGTGGGACACGAACAAGGGGACACAGGTGGTACCCAGATGAGCCACAGAGACATCAGAAAGAATTTTTTCAGTGTCAGAGTAGTTAATAAATGGAATGCACTAGGAAGTGATGTGGTGGAGGCTGACTCCATACACAGTTTCAAATGTAGATATGATAGAGCCCAGTAGGCTCAGGAATCTGTACACCAGTTGATTGACAGTTGAGAGACGGGGACAAAGAGCCAGACCTCAACCCCTGCAAGCACAATTAGGTGAGTACACACACACACACACACAATGGAAGACGTACCAGGGACATTGGGAAAAGTCAAAGAAACCAAATGAAGGAAATGTTAGCCCAAGTTTGGCAGGAACTCAGGAAGGAGGTGCATGAAATGAAGAATACTCACCTGTAAAGTGAGCTGACAACAGCAAAGGAGGAGATCAAATCCCTCACAGAGAGAAATAATGAGGCTGAGCATCAGATAATCATCCAAAGGAAAGGTGGATATCGTGCATTGGAAGGAAATGCCTCTGTCCTTGAAACATTTGCAGAAATCTTGAGAAAGAGCTCAGAAACAATGGCCACAGTGAGGGAGGTAGCCATGCAAACAGCTACCTCACAGGAAGCAGCAAGGTGCACCAGTCAGCAGCTGGAAAGAATAAGATCAGTAGTAGCTGTAGGCATCAAAGAACAGGAAGGATTCAATAGGCAAGAATGGAATAGTAAGGACAGAGAGGCAGTAAATGGGATACTAAAGAGGTTAAAGATGGAAGGGGCTGAACAAAACATTGAGAAGGTTTTTAGGTTGGGCTGGTACAACAAGGACTGCCTTTTGCAGATAATGTTTGTAAACAAGACCACAAAGGGTATTATTCTAGAAAGGAAGACTCGTCTGCAGTATGTGGAGGAATACAAAAAAGTATTCCTCCAGAGGGACAGGACGAAGGAGGAGAGAGCCAGGGCGACAGAGGCAAGGAAGAAGTGCAGGGAGAGAGAAGTAAACCAGGAAATCCCAGCCCCCAACACAACAGTCCCAAAGAAAAGAGGGGAACCCACAAACAGCATCCCAGCAGCACCAGACGGGAGGGCAGCATCGCCACCCTACTCTGCATTAAAACCCTTCCTACCCCTCACCCTACCTGCCCCCACTCGAATGCTCACTACCCCCCTCCCTCCCCTCCCCCACCCCATCCTGATCCTGTCACCCCTACCCCATTCCCACCATGTCCCCCCTTCATCCTTTCCCTCTACCCCTTCATCTCATACCCTCCCTATCCCTCCTCCCTTCTCACCCCGTATCCGTCATGTCCACCCTACCTCCTTACCCATACCCTCCCTGTCCTCCCTTCTCTTGAACCACCACCCCCCCCCCACCCCCCACACCAGAATTTTCTGAGACCCTGATAACCACCTCACAAATCTTCACACCAATAAGTGAGCTTCAAGGCAATGTATACTAACGTAGATGGGATTACGAATAAAACAAGTGAACTTGGAGAATAGTCACTAGAAGAAAACCAAGACATAATAGCACTCACAGAAACAAAGCTAATGGAAACCATACCAAATGCAGGTTTCCACAGGACTACTATGTAGTGAGGAAAGAGAGAGAAGGGAGAGGAAGAGGTGGTGAATCTTTGCTGATAAGAAAAGGCTGGAGTTTTGAAGAGATTGTTATTCAAGGCTGTGAAGATTTCAGTGACTACATAACAAGTATCATAGAAATTGGTGGATAAAAAATTATAATAGTAGTCATATATAACCCCCCCACCAATGGACAGAAAATTCAGAAATGAATATGATAGAAACAACATGGCCACCATCAAGATAATAGAGAGAGCAACTTCTGTAACTAGCAGGAACGGATTCAGACTACTAATCATGAGAGACTTCAACCACGGAAAGATAGATTGAAACAACAGAGACCTACGTGGAGGACCGGGCACATGGAGAGCTAAGCTGCTGGTCGTAGCGTAGCGTAGCGAAACTTTCTAAACCAACACATCAAGAGTCGGGAGCGACTCGGCCGAGCGGACAGCACGCTGGACTTGTGATCCTGTGGTCTGGGTTCGATCCCAGGCGCCGGCGAGATACAATGGGCAGAGTTTCTTTCACCTTATGCCCCTGTTACCTAGCAGTAAAATAGATACCTGGGTGTTAGTCAGCTGTCACGGGCTGCTTCCTGGGGGTGGAGGCCTGGTCGGGGACCGGGCCGCGGGGACACTAAAAAGCCCCGAAATCATCTCAAGATAACCTCAAGATAAGAGATCAAGGGACCGACAAGAATGAGAGGAGAGGACGAACAAGCTATGCTTGATCTGATATTTACCCTAGATGAGTCGTATATATGGGAAGTTAAGTTGGATGCCCCCCCCCCCCTGGGAATGAGTGATCACAGTGTATTGATCTTTGGGTCCCTGGTAGAGATGGGTATTATGTCCCCCAAAACAGAACTGGAAAACAAAGGGCTGGCGAAAAGGGAAATTATGAGATGAGAAATTTCTTTCGGATATACATGAGAAACAGAACTCACAACAAAGTCTGTACAAGACAGGATGGACTATATCACCCCAGAGTGTCAGGAAGCAGTAAACAGGTTTATCCTGGCCCGACAGGAAAAAACCGTGAAGTAAAAAAGAAGAATCCGTGGTTTATCAGGGCATGTATGAAAGCAAAGAGACTAAGCAAAAGGGCGTGGGGAACTTCCGAAATAACAGAACACCAGAAATGAGAGAGAAATACCAGAGAACCAGGAACGAGTATGTTAGTGTGAGAAGAAAAGCTGAGTAAAAGTATGAAAATGATATGGCTAATAAAGCCAAGACCGAACCAAGGCCACTCTACAGTCACATCAGGAGGAAAACAACAATGAAGGAACAGGTGATGAAACTAGGAACATGTGAGGACAGGTACACAGAAACCGACAAAGAGGTGTGAAAAACTCAACAAGAGGTTCCAGGACATCTTCACCATAGAACAAGGAGAGGTCACTGCGCTAGGAGAGGTGGCAGTAAACCAGGCGGCCTTGGAAGGGTTCGAAATTACAAGAGATGTCAAGAAGTACCTGTTGGATCTGGACGTGAGAAAGGCTGTTGGCCCGAACGGAATCTCAACACAGGTATTGAAAGTATGTGCAGGAGAACCTTGATTGCCACTCCCCATAGTGAATAGTAGATCACTGGAAACGGCCGACCTACCAGAAATATGGAATATGGCTAATAGAGTCCCAATATACAAAAAGTGTGACAGACAAGAGGCACTGAACTACAGGTCAGTGTCCTTAACTTGAATACCATGCAAGGTGATCGTGATAAAAAACCTAGTAACTCATCTGGAGAAAAGGGACTTTGTGACAACCTATCAACATTGGTTCAGAGGAGGGTAAATCATGCCCTACAGACTTAATAGAATTCTATAATCTGGTGACAAAGATTAAGTAAGAAATAGAAGGATGGGCAGACTCCTTATTTTTGGACTGTCGGAAAGCCTTTGACACAGTTCCCCATAAAAGGCTGATGCATAAGCTGGAGAAACAGGCAGGAGTATCTGGTAGGGCTCCCCAGTGAATAAAGGAGTACCTAAACAATAGGAAGCAGAGAGTAACAGTGAGACCTCAGATTGGCGTGAAGTAACCAGTGGAGACGAACAGGGCTCTGTTCTCGGACCTATCCTGTTTCTGATATATGTAAATTATCTCCCAGAGGGTATAGACTCATTCCTCACGCCAAAATTATGTGAAGGATTAAGACAGAGGAGGACAGCTTGAGGCTTCCAGAAGACCTAGACAAGCTGCAGGAATAGTCGAACAAATGTTTGTTAGAGTTTAACCTAAGTAAATGTAATGTAATGAAGATATGTGTAGGGAGCAGGATACCAGATACAAGGTATCAGTTTTTTAGATGAAATACTTCAAGAGTCAGAGAGAGAGAGAGAAAGACCTGGGGGTTGATATCACGCCAGACCTCTTCCCTGCAGCTCATATCAAGAGGATAACATCAGCGGCATATGCCAGGTTGGCTAACATATGAACGGCTTTTAGAAACTTGAGTAAGGAATTCAAGCCTTCAGCTTGAGGCTTCCAGAAGACCTAGACAAACTGCAGGAATGGTCGAACAAATGGTTGTTAGAGTTTAACCTAAGTAAATGTAATGTAAGGAAGATATGTGTAGGGAGCAGGATACCAGATACAAGGTATCATTTTTTAGATGAAATACTTCAAGAGTCAGAGAGAGAGAAAGACCTGGGGGTTGATATCACGCCAGACCTGTCCCCCTGCAGCTCATATCAAGAGGATAACATCAGCGGCATATGTCAGGTTGGCTAACATAAGAACGGCTTTTAGAAACTTGAGTAAGGAATCTTTCAGAACTTTGTATTCCACATATGTCAGACCAATCCTGGAATATGTGGCTCTAGCATGGAGCCCATATCTAGTCAAGCATAAGACTAAACTGGAAAAGGTTCAAAGGTGTGCGATCAGACTAGTAGCTGAACTGAGGGGTATGAGCTATGAGGAGAGAGTAGGGGAATTAAACTTCCGTCATTGGGAGACAGAAGAGTTACAGGGGACATAATCACCACATACAAGATTCTCAGAGGAATTGATATGGTAGATAAAGACAGACTATTTAACACAAGGGGCACACGCACTAGGGGACACAGGTGGAAATTGAGTGCTCAAATGAGCCATAGAGATATTAGAAAGATTTTTTTCAGTGTCAGAGTACTAGACAAATAGAATGCTTTAAAAAGTGTTGTGGTGGAGGCTGACTCCATACACAGCTTCATGTGTAGTTATGATTGAACCAGGAATACAGGTTCCTGAGCCAAGCCCAGTAGGCTCAGGAACCTGTACATTAGTTGATTAACAGTTGAGAGGCGGGAACAAAGAGCCAGAGCTCAACAACCGCAAGCACAACTAGATAAGTACAACTAGGTAAGTACACACACAAACTCACACACACGCATTCTACTATCTAACCCAAACCTAACCTAATAAATGGTTTAAGAATTGACCTTTTTATATATTTTATAATTTGAATAAATATTACTGGTATACATTCTAGTTTTTAACAAAAATATAAAGGGAAACACAATTACTATAAAGAAATCTCAGCAATTGTAAGGTGATGTATATTGGGACATTACACCTAAAGCAGTTTCCTCAGTCAGTTTGAGTGTAGTTTGTTCCCCATCCATTCTCCATTCCTTCCCCTCCATCACAACTTCAAGTGATCTGATGTTCCCATCACTGAAATATTTGAAAAACACTTAAATAATGAAATGACAATGTGAAAAAATAAAACAATAAACTATACCTACAAAATGAATGGTATGGTAAACAACACAGCTCAATTCCAATGCAATTCCCACAAAATAATTAAATTAAAATGAAAATAAATCAAAATCTATGAAAATTCCATTTATCAATGCAATCAGAAACATTGAATTTTAACATATTTAGTATAGCATGTGTGTTGCTCCTACATGCAACAGATGGCTCAGTTTTTCAAGAAAAGCATAATTTTACCTGTCACAGGTGCTATAAGTACATCTGTACTTATACTTATGAAATGAATGGTATATTAAACAACACTGTTCAATTCCAACACAATGTCACAAAATAATTCAATAAAAAATAAAATAAAACGATATCTATGAAAATATTATTTATCAATGCAATTGGAAACATTTAAATGGAATTCATGACATATTTAGTATAGCATGCATGTTGCTATTATGTGCAATAGATGGCGCTGTTTTTCATAAACGCATGTTTTTACCTGTCACAGGGGAGGCACCTATATAGTAGGTATTTAAAAAGACCCGCCTATTCAAATGCAACATTGTGTCAAAATTTCAAAGCAATCGGGAAAGAGGTTTCGAAGATTTTCCTCAGATGAAAAACACATGAAAAACACATTTTTTTTTTAGAAAAAGCATGTTTTTTTTTTACCATCACAGATGTGACATATATATAGTATGTATATAAAAACCTGCTCGGATGCAAATGGAACGTTGTGTGAAAATTTCAAAGCAATAGGTAAAGAAATTTCGGAGTTTAGCGGTTATGCACAAACCAACATTTCCACTTTTATTTTTATAGATATATATATGTTTGGGTGTGTACACGTGGCAACGAGGGAAGTGTTGAAGCCGCACCTCCTGAATGTGTGACGCTGAGCCCCTCTCCAAGAATAGGAAGCGTACAGGGTGATCTCCTGATTAAAGTGTAATCACTCTATAGAGGTTTTAGTTTTGTGGGTTGCCAGGAAGAGACAATCTATCAACCCACAACAACATAATAATATTATTACGACGACCCACAACGTAATAACAGTTAAAGATCTCTCGTCCAGAAGACGACTACATAAACCTAACTACACATGATTTTAACCAGGACCACCGAGACCTCCTGAATCTTGGCCTTAACTGCCAATTCATATCAAGATCTATTAAGCATCAAAAACGCTTTGAAATCGAAATGCTTCTGGACGACTTCCACAAGTTAGAAGGCAACAAAAAAGTCATCACTACTGACACACTTCAGGCTGAACTACTAACAGAAGCGGGGAAAAACAAGGAACATACTCATCCACAATCTTACTCCCACGACTCAAAGAAGCTGCAAAACAACTAAAAAATCTGAAAGATGTAACAATTAGACAAGCCGACAAGACAGCAGCATATGTATTGATTTGTACCCAAGAATACTTGAACAAAATTAGTGAAATCCTTAGTGATGACACTAAATTTCAACTAACCACGAGAAACCCTGTGGAAGACCTAAAACGCAAAGTGAACAAAAATATTACTGCAATCAACGCAAAGATAGGTAGTTTTCATTTCACTAAACTCCAAGGTGACTATGGCTTAGGATATGCCTATGGCAATGTTAAGACACGAACTAGGTAACCCACTACGCCCAATAATCAGCCAAATACCAACTCCAACCTATCACCTGGCAAAAAGACTCAACGAACTCCTACCTCCATACACTCCAAGCAACTATAGTCTACAGTCATCAGCAGATTTCGTAGAATTAATGACAACTACACAGCCCGATGGAATCATTGCTTCCCTGGACGTCGAATCCCTTTTTACCAACGTCCCAGTCGACACCACCATAGGAATGATACTGGGCAGAGTATACAGAGACGAGAGCACTCCTAAATTAGACATACCCAAGCCACACTTGAAGAGTCTTCTCGAAGCATTTACATAGGAAGCTCCTTTCATCAGTCCGCAAGGGGACTGAGTAGCACTGGACTTCCCCTTAGGAGTGTTATTTGCTAATTTTTATATGGGAACCATCGAGGACAGAGTTCAGCAGCAGACAAAAACCAACTGAATACTGCCGTTATGTAGATGACATATTCGTCATAGTAAAAGACTCAGACGAACTAATTGATCTAAAAAGCCATCTAGAGAGAGAGAGTCAGTACTCCCATTTACACATGAAAATAGTGAAAATAACAGTCTGCCATTCTTGGATGTACTAATAACAAAAACAAGGAACCTGTTTAAGCACCAGCGTGTGTACAAAACCTACCAACATAGGATTATGCCTGAATGGGTAAGAGTGCCCCCAAAGATTTAAAACCAGTGTTTTCCATGCTTATATTTGTCGAGCGCTTACACACTGCTATAATGGAGCAATGTGAGTAGAGAGTTTGAAAGAATAACTCAGGTATTGGTGAACAATGGTTATAGCAACACGGAAATAAACACTACTATAAGAAGACACTTGGACCGATGGTACAATCATGAACCTGGAACAGAAATTACAATACCTCCAATAAAATTATATTTCAAATTACCCATGCACAGTGAACATAAAAAGAATAATGAAAGAAATAATCCGTAAAGGAGTAAAAAGCATTACTCCTAACCAAAACATAGATCTGATCATATTCTACAAAACAGAGAAGACTACTGAACTTATCAAAAACAGCCCGAAGCCGACGGAAAACCATTTACAGCAGCCAAACGTTGTATACATGTACACTTGCCTCCAAGAAGGATGTAACCTTCAATATAAGTACATAGGTATGACGTCGACCAAGCTGACAAGGCGTTTGACCTGTCGTCTTCAATCTGGTGCCCCCAAAAATCACATGAGACAAGTCCATGACGTCACTCTAACAAGAGAAATCTATATAAATAAAAATGGAAATGTTCGTTTGTTCAAAATCGCTAATCTTCGAAAGTTCTTCACCGATTGCTTTGAAATTTTCACACAACATTCCATTCGCATCTGAGCAGGTTTTTAAATACATACAATATAGATGTCACGTCTGTGACGGTAAAAAAACGTGCTTTTTCTAATAAACTGTTTTTCATGTAAGGAAAATCTTCGGAACCTCTTCATCGATTGCCTTGAAATCTTGACACAACGTTGCATTCGAATAGGCGCAACTTTTTATATATCTACTATATACATACCTTACATGTGACAGAAAAAATCAAGCTTTTTTTGAAAAACTTGGCCATTTGTTGGACGTAAGAGCAACACACAATGTAATTCCCGAAAGTTCTTCACTAATTGATATAAAATTTTGACACAACGTTGTATTTGAATAGGAGCGTCTTTTTATATACCTACTATATAGATGCTACCCCTATGACAGGTAAAAAATTTGCGTTTTTGAAAAACAGCGCCATCTGTTGCACATAATGGGAACATGCACGCTATATTAAATATGTCACGAATTCCATTCCAATGTTTCCGATTACATTGATTAATTTGATTTTCATAGATTTCGATTTATTAAATTTTTTAGTGAATTATTTTTTGTGACATTGTTTTGGAATTGAGCTGTGTTGTTTATCATACCGTTCATTTTGTAAGTATAAGTATAGATGCCACACCTGTGGCAGGTAAAACTATGCTTTTCTTGAAAAACATTGCCATCTGTTGCATGTAAGAGCAACACGCATATTATACTTTGATATGTTACAATGCCATTTCAATATTTCTGATTACACTGATAAATTGAATTTTCATAGATTTTTATTTATTTTTATTTAATTATTTTGAGTGAATTGCATTGGAATTGAGATATGTTGTTTACCAGATCGTTCATATCGTGAGTGTAGTATATTTTTATATTTTTTCATATTTTCATTTCATTTTTAACTTTTTCTTATATTTCAGTGATGTGAACATCAGATCACTTGATGTTCCCAATTTTCTGATGGGAACATCAGACCATTTAGGAAGGCATCGGATGAGGGAGTGGGGAATGGTGGGGATTACGAGGGGACGGAAGTGAGAGATGGTGCGGAGGACGAGGGGACAAGGGGACAAGGGAGAGGGTTATGGTGGGGAAGGACGAGGGGACGGAGGAGTTTGGGATGGTGGGGGCGAGGGGATGGGGGAATGGAGAATGGTGGGGAGGACAAAGGGACAGGGGAGTGGGGCATGGTGAGAAGGAAGAGGGAATGGTGGAGTGGGGAATGGTGTGGAGGACGAGGGGACAGTGGAGTGGGGAATGGTTGGGAGGCCGAGGAGACAGGTGAGGGGGGAGGGAATGGTGGGGAGAACTGCGGAGGGGGGGGGGGCAGGGAAAGTTGCTGTGGCCGGATATTGCTAGTGTTGAATAAAAACACTTGTATAATAGACAAAACCCAAGATGTAAGAAAATTACAAATTCTTGAAGCAATCTATATATGAGTAGAACAACCTACCACAAATACTCAAATTACCGAACCATTAACTCTACCCACCATGAGAAAGAAGAACAAGACCAGAACGTCAAGATGCCAACATAGAAGACACTGCTCGACAAACAGCGCCCGTTATGCTTGATTATTCTTTGTATGTACCATATTGAACCTTCTGATTCTTAGCTTCTTTTCTCCTTCATGTCTACCCAATGTTTGTACCCAATTCTACCCTTTGTTTACACCACTGATCCTACTTTTCGATCCATTTCTATTCACCTGACTAACACTAGTATAAAATATAATGTTCTGTACAGTAACATCACTTGAGAATGAACCATGTAAGTTCGAAACTTCGTTAAATATTATAATAAGTGAAATGCATTCTTCAGTTATTCAATTCTTTTTCTTCCCTTCTTCCCCTTAAAACGAACATGAGTTTTGGTGAACTCCTATTCCAGCTGAACCCTGAAGCAAGAGCACTAGTAAGAGGCATAGAAGCTCGAAATCAGAAAATAGTTAATACGGAATATGCTGTCTTATTCAATGAGGTATGCATTGTATGACCGAAAAAGTAAGATTAATAATTCTAACACGAATTTTCTCAATCTTTCGTACATTTCTTTTCACTGTTGGAGGTAATTCAAAAATCAATTCTCCAAAATTCATTTTTATTTCTAGTCTGACGCGACACTTGAGCGCGTTTCGTAAAACTTATTACATTTTCAAAGACTTTACACATACACAACTGAATAGAACTTACATATCTCCGATTTGTTTATATCTACATTTGAGTGAGGTGGATGGGTGAGGTGGTATTTAATAGGGTATTAATTTCATCAACACAAGACAAAACACGAAACAATGGGTATTGAAATGGAAGTGATTGTAGAAAGCCTATTGGTCCATATATCTTGATGCTTCTATATTGGAGCGGAGTCTTGAGGTGGGTAGAATATAGTTGTGCATTAATTGGCTGTTGATTGCTGGTGTTGACTTCTTAATGTGCAGTGCCTCGCAAACGTCAAGCCGTCTGCTATTGCTGTATCTATCGATGATTTCTGTGTTGTTTACTAGGATTTCTCTGGCGATGGTTTGGTTGTGGGAAGAGATTATATGTACCTTAATGGAGCCCTGTTGCTTATGCATCGTTAAACGCCTAGAAAGAGATGTTGTTGTCTTGCCTATATACTGTTTTTCTTGGAGCTTACAGTCCCCAAGTTGGCATTTGAAGGCATAGACGACGTTGGTCTCTTTCAAAGCGTTCTGCTTTGTGTCTGGAGAGTTTCTCATGAGTAGACTGGCCGTTTTTCTGGTTTTATAGTAAATCGTCAGTTGTATCCTCTGATTTTTGTCTGTAGGGATAACGTTTCTATTAACAATATCTTTCAGGATCCTTTCCTCCGTTTTATGAGCTGTGGAAAAGGAAGTTCCTGTAAAATAGTCTAATAGGGGGTATAGGGGTTGTGTTAGTTGTCTCTTCAGAGGTTGCATGGCGTTTCACTTTCCTTCTTATGATGTCTTCGACGAAACCATTGGAGAAGCCGTTGTTGACTAGGACCTGCCTTACCCTACAGAGTTCTTCGTCGACTTGCTTCCATAGAAGCACCATACTGTCCCCCGAGCTCAAAGCGGCAGCTAAAAGCCTTCGTGAGAATAAGGAGATTGTCTAATAAGAGAGAATAAGTTGTCAGGAGAGGTGACAAGTCGCCAATATATGTCATTCTTAAAAAAGACGAATATCTGGCGAAAATGAACCTCATACTCTCTGACCAAACTAAGTTCCAAAGGGTAACGAAGGACACTACAGCCGAATTGAAAGCAAAGGTCAACAAACTGATCGAAACTGTGAACGCCAAGAAATCCGGACTTCACCTGCCAAAGATCATTGGGGAATATAAACCTGGATATGTGTATGGAAATGTCAAGACACACAAGCCTGGAAACCCACTTCGGCCAATCATTAGCCAGATACCCACACCCACGTACAGACTGGCGAAGCGACTCAACGGCCTGCTGACTCCTTATGTTCCTTGCGCCTTCAGCCTGAAGTCTCCAAAGGAATTTGTTGACTTACTGCGGGGCACACGGGCCACAGGGATAAGAGCCTCGTTGGACGTAGAATCGCTGTTTACCAACGTACCTGTGGACGAGACAATCGGGATGATATTCGACAGAGTGTATCGTGATCCAGCCTGTACTCCTCTTGACATACCAGAAAATATTCTGAGGAAACTACTCCAAGCTTGTAATAAAGAGGCACCCTTCTTGAGCCCGGATGGGCACATGTATAAGCAAGTAGATGGGGTCGCCATGGGTTCTCCCCTAGGTGTCCTGTTTGCAAACTTCTACATGGGTACCATCCAGCAAAAAGTCTTAGTCGACATGAACTTGAAACCGGCCATACAGGTATGTTGACGACATTTTTACACAGGTACCTGATGTCAGACATCTGCAGGAGCTGAAGGAGGCATTTGAGCAGAGTTCCGTGCTGCGTTTCACTTACGAGATGGAAAAGGATGGGAAGCTGCCCTTTCTAGATGTAACAGTCATGGAAAAGAGCGGAGGTTTCCACACTGCAGTCTACACTAAGGAAACGAACATAGGAATGTGCCTAAATGCCAACAGCTACTGCCCAGACAGGTACAAGAGCAAGATATTCGCCTACAGACAAAAATCAGTGGATACAACTGACGATTTACTATAAAACCAGAAAAACGGCCAGCCTACTCATGAGAAACTCTCCAGACACAAAACAGAACGCTTTAAAAGAGACTAACGTCGTCTATGCCTTCAAATGCCCACTTGGGGACTGTAAGCTCCAAAAAACCCAGTATATAGGCAAGACAACAACATCTCTTTCTAGGCGTTTAACGATGCATAAGCAACAGGGCTCCATTAAGGAACATATAATCTCTTCCCATAACCAAACCATCGCCAGAGAAATCCTAGTAAACAACACAGAAATCATCGATAGATACAGCGATAGCAGGCGGCTTGACGTTTGCGAGGCACTACACATCAAGAAGTCAACACCAGCAATCAACAGCCAATTATTGCACAACTATATTCTACCCACCTCAAGACTCCGCTCCAATATAGAAGCATCAAGAAATATGGACCAATAGGCTTTCTACAAACACTTCTATTCAATACCCATTGTTTCTGTTCTGTCTTGTGTTGATACTTTTAATACCCTATTAATATCCCCTAGTGTTCTGTCTTGTGTTAATGCCACATCACCCTTCCCACCTCACTCAAATGTAGATATAAAATCAGGGAAACGCAAGTTCTAATCAGTTGTGTATTTGTGAAGTCTTTGAAAATGTAATAAGTTTTACGAAACGCGCCCGTGTCGCGTCAGACTAGAAATAAAAATGAATTTTGGAGAAGTGATTTTTGATTTACCTCCAACAGTGAAGCGTAATGTACGAAAGATTGAGAAAATTCGTGTTAGAATTATTAATCTTACTTTTTCGGTCATATTTAATAATATACATATATATATATATATATATATATATATATATATATATATATATATATATATATATATATATATATATATATGTATATATATATATATATATATATATATATATATGTCGTACCTAGTAGCCAGAACTCACTTCTCAGCCTACTATTCAAGGCCCGATTTGCCTAATAAGACAAGTTTTCCTAAATTAATATATTTACTATAATTTTTTTCTCATGAAATGATAAAGCAACCCTTTTCTCTATGTATGAGGTCAATTTTTTTTTATTGGAGTTAAAATTAACGTAGATATATGACCGAACCTAACCAACCCTACCTAACCTAACCTAATCTATATTTATAGGTAAGGTTAGGTTAGGTAGCCAAAAAAAGCTAGGTTAGGTTAGGTTAGGTAGGTTAGGTAGACGAAAAAACATTAATTCATGAAAACTTGGCTTATTAGGCAAATCGGGCCATGAATAGTAGGCTGAGAAATGCGTTCTGGCTATTAGGTACGACATATATATATATATATATGTCGTACCTAATAGCCAGAACGCACTTCTCAGCCTACTATGCAAGGCCCGATTTGCCTAGTAAGCCAAGTTTTCATGAATTAATTGTTTTTCGTCTACCTAACCTACCTAACCTAACCTAACCTAACTTTTTCGGCTACCTAACCTAACCTTACCTATAAAGATAGGTTAGGTTAGGTTAGGTAGGGTTGGTTAGGTTCGATCATATATCTACGTTAATTTTAACTCCAATAAAAAAAATTGACCTCATACATAATGAAATGGGCAGCTTTATCATTTCATAAGAAAAAAATTAGAGAAAATATATTAATTCAGGAAAACTTGGCTTATTAGGCAAATCGGGCCTTGCATAGTAGGCTGAAAAGTGCATTCTGGCTACTAGGCACGACATATATATATATATATATGTATATATATACATATATATATATATATATATATATATATATATATATATATATATATATATATATATATATATATATATATATATATATATATATATATATATATATATATATATATATATTGTGACGGTGTTCCCCCCCTTGTAATTCTCCCACGCCTGCAGTAAGAGTCATGTCTACTTTTCCCAAGCGTTCTCTACGTTGCAGGCTACAATTTGATATATGGGAGAGAGTGAAGTGTTATCGGAGAGCCGAGAAATTTGTGAAATAGTAATATTTTGGCCTGTGGTTTAGGCCCTTTAGGGAGCCAAGATGGCGCTTGCCTCCCTTGTGAGGCAACCGTGTGACGTCAGTGGCACCGGATTGGTCACCGACAGCAATGTGGCACCGGGAGCCAATGAAAACTTCCCGTAGCGAAAGTGACGTCACGAAGGAAGGGGGTCCAGGCCGCGCGCCACTCTGGCGCCATCAGTCAGACACGACACGTCATAGAGGTCGGACGTGCGACGAGTGGTCCTGTCAGTTGGACAGTTGTTTCCCGCTCCCGTAGATTTACGCGTCACCTGAAGTCCGCCAGTACTCTGAGAAGTCTTCCCTAGTTCATGTGTTGAACCAGAAGAGGGAATTGACGGTTATTTGAGCAACAAGTGCTCCAGTCAGGTGCTGTGCAAGAAGCAGTGAAGCCGTGCAGTGACGTATGTGACGTCTGTGGCAATTCACCAGTTCGTGACAGCGTAGTGGCAGACAGAGCCACTGGGTAGCTGAGGAAGAGAGGACTATTTGGGGAAACCGGACGACTGTAGCTGAGACGTAGGCGACAGCCGTTGCTGGGAGAAGACGACGGCCAGGAGACCGACTCCAACCTTCAAGTAGTTAAGAAGGAGGATGGACCTGCAGCGAGGAGGCACGGAGACGACGCGGTAAACGGTGGGACGACGAGAGGCTCTGGTAGGACACGACGACGTGTGTGTGTGGGGGCATTCCCGACACGAGGACCAGGAGCTACATCTCGACTCTCATCGGAGGATAGGGTGAAGTAGGTGTTTCTAGTTCCCTCCCCATTCCCCTTTAGTTAGCTATGTTATTCGGCTATATTATCTAGCCTGAGGATTTTATATGTCGTGAGCAAGTCTCACCCATGTCACGATAAAGCACCAGTGTGCTAGACAGTACTATCAAGAGTACTTGTAATATTCATGTTGATTATTGGTGTGTACAGGCACCAGGAACAAGTGATAAATTTACTGTGTTGTGTATATCTTTCTATAGGTTTTGATATGAACATATAGTGGTAAATTATATATAATATTATTCCAGTATTTGAAAGTTAGGCTGTGTGCCCAGAAATCATTTATTTTCCATGTATTGATATTTGATGTATCTACATTATATATGCTATGTTCATGCAGTGATAAGTCGTTTGTGAGTACAGTGAATTATTGCGTTATCGCCCACGAGAGAAAGTACTGAAAACTCCAGTGTTAATAGTTCATAATATATTGCTGAGTGAAGAACAATGTAAAGCCATTACAGTGAGTCATTGTAGCATTGATTGTAGAAAAGACTGTTTGAGCCTGAGTACAGTGTAACTGAGTAATACGGTCTATTTGTGCCAATATCGAGTGTGCGAGTTTCTAGTAATATTGGAGAATTTAAAGAAACAGCGCGCGTGAATCTAGAAAACAAGCAAAGCTTTCGTGCGGAGAGGCCAGGCGATCAGCTGTTCTTGACACTTGATGAGGAGGGGAGGTGTTGCCTCCTAGTGATCGCATACTACTCGTGGGAATTACCGGCCGCGTCAGGATCAGTTGATTTATTTGTTGTTGTTTGGCCTTTGTGACATCTTTCATACATTTTAAGTAAAATACAAAACTATCTTTGTGTTTATATCATCCCCTCCATTGATCTTGTGGCTATATTATACTGGTAAGCATAGAGTGATAACAATAAGTACCTGCCTGATTCCTGATCTTTTGAGTGTGACCTTGCCAAGGCTACCACTAATTCCACCAGTCCACTGATGGTGTTACTGGCCACCTAAAACACCAGTTGGCGACCTTGTGGTTAACCGTAGAGCCCTATTGTTGGGGAGGGCACACGACAGTCAAGCGAACGAGTCGTGTTCCCACTCTTTCTTAATTAGAGGCCGTTAAGATTGACTGGGAGACTCTCCTGGCGTGCAGTGGCGCCGTGAGGATCGAGTGAAGACCCGCAGGGCTACGGTGAGTGACCTTGAGCATAACTATTGCTCACCCTAGAGTAAGATAAGAGTGAAGTGAGGGAAACCCCAACAATATATATATATATGTAATATATCTATATAAATTAAAATTGGAAATGTTCGTTTGTGCATAAACGATAATCTCCGAAAGTTCTTCACCGATTCCTTTGAAATTTTCACGCAATGTTTCATTTGCATCCGAGCAGGTTTTTATATCCATACTATATAGATGTAATTTCTGTGACGGTAAAAAAAAAATACTTTTTCTGAAAAACTGTGTTTTTCATGCAAGAAAAATCATCATAACCTCCTCACTGATTGCCTTGAAGTTTTGACACAACGTTGCATTCGAATAGGCGCGTGTTTTTATATATCTACTATATACATGCCTCACCTGTGACAGGAAAAAACATGTTTTCTTGGTAAAACAACGCCATCTGTTGGACATAAGAGCAACACACACTAGTCTCCACAAGTTCTTCATCGATTGCTTTGAAACTTTGACACAACGTTGCATTCGAATAGGCGCATATTTTTATATACCTACTATATAGATGCCACCCCTTTGATAGGTAAAAACGTGCATTTTTTTAAAAAAACAGCGCCATCTGTTGCACATAATAGCAACATGCGTGCTATACTAAGTATATCACGAATTTGATTTCATTGTTTCCGAGTGCCTTGATAAATTTCATTTTTATTGATTTCAATTTATTTAATTTTTTATTGAATTATTTTGTGTGACATTGTGTTGGAATTGAGCTGTGTTGTTTACCATACTGCTCATTTCGTAAGTATAAATATAGATTCCACACCTGTGACAGGTAAAACTATGCTTTTCTTGAAAAACAGAGCCATCTGTTGCATGTAAGAGCAACACAAATGCTATACTAAATATGTTACAATTCCAATTCAATGTTTCTGATTGCATTGATAAGTTGAATTTTCATAGATTTTAATTTATTTTCATTTTGATTTAACTATTTTGTGTGAATTGTGTTAGAATTGAGCTGTGTTGTTTACCATACCATTCATTTCGTGGTTATAGTTTTTTTGTTTTTTTTATTTTATTATATATATATATATATATATATATATATATATATATATATATATATATATATATATATATATATATATATATATATATATATATATATATGTCGTACCTAATAGCCAGAACGCACTTCTCAGCCTACTATTCAAGGCCCGATTTGCCTAATAAGCCAAGTTTTCATGAATTAATGTTTTTTCGTCTACCTAACCTACCTAACCTAACCTAACCTAGCTTTTTTTGGCTACCTAACCTAACCTTACCTATAAATATAGGTTAGGTTAGGTTAGGTAGGGTTGGTTAGGTTCGGTCATATATCTACGTTAATTTTAACTCCAATAAAAAAAAATTGACCTCATACATAGAGAAAAGGGTTGCTTTATCATTTCATAAGAAAAAAAATATAGTAAATATATTAATTCAGGAAAACTTGGCTTATTAGGCAAATCGGGCCTTGAATAGTAGGCTGAGAAGTGAGTTCTGGCTACTAGGTACGACATATATATATATATATATATATATATATATATATATATATATATATATATATATATATATGTCGTACCTAGTAGCCAGAACGCACTTCTCAGCCTACTATGCAAGGCCTGATTTGCCTAATAAGCCAAGTTTTCATGAATTAATTGTTTTTCGACTACCTAACCTACCTAACCTAACCTAACTTTTTCGGTTACCTAACCTAACCTAACCTATAAAGATAGGTTAGGTTAGGTTAGGTAGGGTTGGTTAGGTTCGGTCATATATCTACGTTAATTTTAACTCCAATAAAAAAAAATTGTCCTCATACATAATGAAATGGGTAGCTTTATCATTTGATAAGAAAAAATTAGAGAAAATATATGAATTCAGGAAAACTTGACTTATTAGGCAAATCGGGCCTTGCATAGTAGGCCGAGAAGTGCATTCTGGCTACGAGGTACGACATATATATATACATATATATATATATATATATATATATATATATATATATATATATATATATATATATATATATGTCGTACCTAGTAGCCAGAACGCACTTTTCTGCCTACTATGCAAGGCCCGATTTACCTAATAAGCCAAGTTTTACTGAATTAATATATTTTCTTTAATTTTTTTCTTATGAAATGATAAAGCTACCCATTTCATTACGCATGAGGTCAATTTTTTTTTTATTGAAGTTAAAATTAACGTAGATATTTGACCGAACCTATCCAACCCTACCTAACCTAACCTAACCTATCTTTAAACGTTAGGTTAGGTTAGGTAGCCGAAAAAGTTAGGTTAGGTTAGGTTAGGTAGGTTAGGTTGTCGAAAAACAATTAATTCATGAAAACTTGGCTTATTAGGCAAATTTGGCCTTGCATAGTAGGCTGAGAAGTGCGTTCTGGCTATGAAGTACGACATATATATATATATATATATATATATATATATATATATATATATATATATATATATATATATATATATATATATGTATATATATATAAAATACAAACAGGATAAACGACAATTATAAAGTACTAACCAAAATCTTATAAAAAACTCAAATATTAAATAAAATTAAATACCAAAAAATGTATTATATATCCTAAATAAAAGATTATATTAATGTACAATGTTAAGACTTGAAATAAGTAAGAAAGGGCAAAGACATATATATATATATATATATATATATATATATATATATATATGTCGTACCTAGTAGCCAGAACTCACTTCTCAGCCTACTATTCAAGGCCCGATTTGCCTAATAAGCCAAGTTTTCCTGAATTAATATATTTACTATAATTTTTTTCTTATGAAATGATAAAGCAACCCTTTTCTCTATGTATGAGGTCAATTTTTTTTTATTGGAGTTAAAATTAACGTAGATATATGACCGAACCTAACCAACCCTACCTAACCTAACCTAACCTATATTTATAGGTAAGGTTAGGTTAGGTAGCCAAAAAAAGCTAGGTTAGGTTAGGTTAGGTAGGTTAGGTAGACGAAAAAACATTAATTCATGAAAACTTGGCTTATTAGGCAAATCGGGCCTTGAATAGTAGGCTGAGAAGTGCGTTCTGGCTATTAGGTACGACATATATATATATATATATATATATATATATATATATATATATATATATATATATATATATATGTCGTACCTAGTAGCCAGAACGCACTTCTCAGCCTATTATGCAAGGCCCGATTTGCCTAATAAGTCAAGTTTTCATGAATTTATTGTTTTTCAACAACCTAACCTACCTAACCTAACCTAACCCAACTTTTTCGGCTACCTAACCTAACCTAACCTATAAAGACTATTGACTAGGACCTGCCTTACCCTACAGAGTTCTTCAGACATATATTATTAAATATGACCGAAAAAGTAAGATTAATAATTCTAACACGAATTTTCTCAATCTTTCGTACATTACGCTTCACTGTTGGAGGTAAATCAAAAATCACTTCTCCAAAATTCATTTTTATTTCTAGTCTGACGCGACACGGGCGCGTTTCGTAAAACTTATTACATTTTCAAAGACTTCACAAATACACAACTGATTAGAACTTGCGTTTCCCTGATTTTATATCTACATTTGAGTGAGGTGGGAAGGGTGATGTGGCATGTGATGAAGAACTCTGTAGGGTAAGGCAGGTCCTAGTCAATAACGGCTTCTCCAATGGTTTCATCGAAGACATCATAAGAAGGAAAGTGAAAAGCCATGCAACCTCCGAAGAGACAACTAACACAACACCTATACCCCATATTAGACTATTTTACAGGAACTTCTTTTCCACAGCTCATAAAACGGAGGAAAGGGTCCTGAAAGATATTGTTAATAGAAACGTTATCCCTACAGACAAAAATCAGAGGATACAACTGACGATTTACTATAAAACCAGAAAAACGGCCAGCCTACTCATGAGAAACTCTCCAGACACAAAACAGAACGCTTTAAAAGAGACTAACGTCGTCTATGCCTTCAAATGCCCACTTGGGGACTGTAAGCTCCAAAAAAACCAGTATATAGGCAAGACAACAACATCTCTTTCTAGGCGTTTAACGATGCATAAGCAACAGGGCTCCATTAAGGAACATATAATCTCTTCCCATAACCAAACCATCGCCAGAGAAATCCTAGTAAACATCACAGAAATCATCGATAGATACAGCGATAGCAGGCGGCTTGACGTTTGCGAGGCACTACACATCAAGAAGTCAACACCAGCAATCAACAGCCAATTATTGCACAACTATATTCTACCCACCTCAAGACTCCGCTCCAATATAGAAGCATCAAGAAATATGGACCAATAGGCTTTCTACAAACACTTCTATTCAATACCCATTGTTTCTGTTCTGTCTTGTGTTGATACTTTTAATACCCTATTAATATCCCCTAGTGTTCTGTCTTGTGTTAATGCCACATCACCCTTCCCACCTCACTCAAATGTAGATATAAAATCAGGGAAACGCAAGTTCTAATCAGTTGTGTATTTGTGAAGTCTTTGAAAATGTAATAAGTTTTACGAAACGCGCCCGTGTCGCGTCAGACTAGAAATAAAAATGAATTTTGGAGAAGTGATTTTTGATTTACCTCCAACAGTGAAGCGTAATGTACGAAAGATTGAGAAAATTCGTGTTAGAATTATTAATCTTACTTTTTCGGTCATATTTAATAATATATATATATATATATATATATATATATATATATATATATATATATATATATGTCGTACCTAGTAGCCAGAACTCACTTCTCAGCCTACTATGCAAGGCCCAATTTGCCTAATAAGACAAGTTTTCATGAATTAATTGTTTTTCGACTACCTAACCTACCTAACCTAACCTAACCTAACTTTTTCGGCTACCTAACCTAACCTAACCTATAAAGATAGGTTAGGTTAGGCTAGGTAGGGTTGGTTAGGTTCGGTCATATATCTACGTTAATTTTAACTCCAATAAAAAAAAATGACCTCATACATAATGAAATGGGTAGCTTTATCATTTTATAAGAAAAAAATTAGAGAAAATATATTAATTCAGGAAAACTTGGCTTATTAGGCAAATCGGGCCCTGCATAGTAGGCTGAGAAGTGCGTTCTGGCTACTAGGTACGACATATATATATATATATATATATATATATATATATATATATATATATATATATATATATATATATATATATATATATATATATATATATATATATAAAATACAAACAGGATAAACGACAATTATAAAGTACTAACCAAAATCTTATAAAAAACTCAAATATTAAATAAAATTAAATACCAAAAAATGTATTATATATCCTAAATAAAAGATCATATTAATGTACAATGTTAAGACTTGAAATAAGTAAGAAAGGGCAAAGACATATATATATATATATATATATATATATATATATATATATATATATATATATATATATATATATATATATATATATATATATATATGGCCACAGGTTCATACATTTTTGTTCCTACTCTTTCCGATATAACTGTGTTTGTATTTACTATTTTCACTAAAAAAACAGCGTAAGATTTTAAGGGTTGACGAATGTTAATCTTCTTGCTTGATAAACTGTTCAGTTGAGACAGTTTAAACACACGTCAATAAGCACACGTCAATATATATGAAAACAAAAAGTTTTAAGAATGTTTCACACATCAATCAAGCAACATTTACAATTTATTTAAATTATTTTAGGGAATAATACGTAAATTGTATATTTAAACTTGATATTAGTGTTGGGTGTCATACATAAGGAGTCAAATTGTGTTAAAAGAGCGATTTTTAGCAAAATTATGAAAACTAATTTTATCTGATCATAGAATAACTAAATGTATTTTGAATGTTTCATACATCCATTAAATATCATTCACAATTTATTAATGAATTTTACAAAAAAAGACAACCAATTTTATATATAAACACGTAAAAACTATTTGTAATACATTAGGAACAAAATAGTTTTAGAAAAACCGTATATTATAAAATATATATGCTTGGATTTTTGGTGTTAAAGTTTCTCAAATGGTCTCCTGCATCATTCTCAAGACAAGTTATTCGTACACCTAAGGCAAAACAAAAATTAAAGTTTTAAAAATGTTTTGTGTTTGCTGGGTGGGCGGGCGCTGGGCGGGTGCTGGATACGCGATGGATGGGCGATGGGTGGGCGCTGGGTGGGTGCTGGGTGAGCACCCGCCTAGCGCCCGCCCAGCGCCCGCCTAGCATCCACCCAGCTCCCTCCTAGTGTCCACCCAGAGCCCGCCTAGCGTCCACCCAGCAAGACAGTGGGGAAGATTATAGGGTGACAAGGGTAGAGTGGGGAAGGATTATAGGGTGACGAGGGTAGAGTGGGGGAAGGATTATAGGGTGACGAGGGTAGAGTGGGGAAGGATTATAGGGTGACGAGGGTAGAGTGGGGAAGGATTATAGGGTGACGAGGGTAGAGTGGGGAAGGATAATAGGGTGACGAGGGAGAGTGGGGAAGGAATATAGGGTGACTTGGGTAGAGTGGGGGAAAATTATAGGGTGATGAGGGCAGAGTGGGGAAGGATTATAGGGTGCTGAGGGTAGAGTGGGGGAAGGATTATAGGGTGACGAGGGAGAGTGGAAAAGGATTAAAGGGTGATGAGGGAGAGTGGGGGAAGGATTATAGGGTGAAGAGGGAGAGTGGGAAAGGATTATAGGGTGCCGAGGGAGAGTGGGGAAGGATTTTAGTGTGGCGATGGGAGAGTGGGGAAGGATTATAGGTGTCATCGCTAACTGTGTCAAGCGTGCACTATATAATTCTGATTGTAGTAGTTTACTGAGGTTATTATGCACGTCTCCGTGACTATGGTCGTGCTTGTGAGTACTTCATTGTCTCCCTCTGTGGCTTCATTGACGACTCACTCACTCACTCACTCTTTCTACTATGTGTATCATGTGTACAGTTTTGTGTGTGTGTGTGTGTGTATGTATACTAGGTTCCTTGGTCATCTAAGGATCATGGTATATGCAGCATACATAAGACGTTTAACTTCTAGTTGCCTATTTACTTTTAGGTGAGCCGAGGCATGAGGTAAAAGGATATGCTCTCAAGTTCTTTCTGTTCCAATAGATCACTGCTAGCCTTTCCCTACAAGTGTTTCCCTTCAAAACGACACAACAGTCTTTGGCGTCCAAGTCCCCAATTACTGCTGGGTGAACCGGCCCCAATTGTTACAGATAATTGCCTTGTCAATACTCTTTCCGATATAACTGTGTATGTATTTAATATTTGTACTCAATAGTAAACTGAATACAATTACTATTACGTACTATTTGTACTGTACACACCTAGTTGTACTCACCTAATTGTGCTTGTGGGGGTTGAGCTCTGGCTCTTTGGTCTCGCCGCTCAATTGTCAATCAACTGGTTTACAGATTCCTGAGCCTACTTGGCTCTATCATATCAACATTTGAAACTGTGTATGAAGTCTGCCTCCACCACATCACTGCATAGTGGATTCCATCTGTTAACTACTCTGACACTAAAAAAGTTCTTTCTAACGGCCCTGTGGCTCATTTGAGTACTCAGTTTCCCCCTGTGTCCCTTTGTTCGCATACCACCTGTGTTAAACAATTTATCTCTATCTATCCTGATGTAACAAACTAGGTTTGTTGTAGGAATTATTCAGTATGGTTTCTCATAGACTATGGGGGTTTGGAAAGTTTGGAGTCAAGTGGTAGTGACCTGACTCTGGAAGCACGAGTCATCTCTCCTGGGATTAGCGGTTTAGGTCACAAAATGGCCAGCTTCTTTGTCTTAAGCAACGTATAATGAATTATTTTACAGAATTCAGTAATTTAGAGAAATCCAAGCCTTCATTCAAATTGTATTCAATAGTATTCCTGTTTAAAGTATCAAGAGTATTCTCAATTGTCGGAATATTGAGTAAGTCATCAACAGTGACTACACTAGCAGGGACTAGCTTTGGATGCGGAGCAACCTTGACGCCCCCGCGGTCACGGGTCACCAAAGTCTTCCACATTTAGTAATTCTCAAAGGTCAAATAGCCATTTTGTAATCGGAAATAGCCTTTTCCTAAGATGCCTGTGCAATTACCTTCAATTTGAAAGAGTTCAACCATCTGGGTTGTTCAGTGCAACAGAGATTAGTTGTTCAACATAGACCCTGCTAGTAAACATAGTGAGCCTGGCGTAGGAATACCCCTAGCTCTCACCAGCTGTGAGGGAGGCAGAGTGAGGGAGATTCAGTGTGGGCAACTCCATCTCCACCTCTCCCCACGATCAGCACTACATCTAGCTGGTTGCAGTAAAAGGTAGAGTCTGCTATAGTTTTGTATAGGAAAATTGTTCATATCATGCCTCTAGGGAGTGTTAACTATAGGGAGTGCTTTTATTTAGATTTAGATAAAATAAACCAATTAGTTTGTAATTTGCATTTCATTATTTCCATATGTCTCATGTCCTTGTCACGTGGTCTCCACGAGTCTGAGTTTAGTTGGGCCGCAAGCCTAAAAAAGCGTAAGAGTTCAGTTATCCCTTTGTTTGCTATAATTCCCCACACTTAACGTAGATTCTTCCCTCCTATTCCAAATAACTGGGGATCAAGCCCCAAGGTTTAATGAGTGCTTAATCGGTCCAGACCCCGGTTATTGGTCTTCGTGTTAATGGTCTGGTGGTGGCAGCAGAAGAAGATTCTAGAGTTTTCTGGGAGTCTAGTACCACGTCGTGAGGCTGTAGAATCTTAGCCGGTCAAAACGGCTAAGTCCAAGAGGCGTGGGATTCGGCTTAGAGTAGCTCTGGGGTCCCTCGGTAAAAGAGAAGAAAACAGAATACAGGCAGGGGTGAAGAGGTTTGAAGAGTAGATCAGAGACGACCCCCCCCCCCCCCCGTGTTACACTATCAATTCCTCTGAAAATGTTGTAGATAGTGATCATGTCTTCCATTACTCTTTTGTCTTTTAGCTTTTTCTCGTAACTCATGCCTCTTAGTTCTGGGACTAGCCTAGTGGCATGCCTCTGAACTTTTTCCAGCTTCGTTTTGTGCTTGACAAGGTACGGGCTCCATGCTGGGGCCGCAAACTCCAGGATCGGTCTTACAAGTGCTGTGTACAAGATTCTGAATAATTCCTTGCACAGTATCCTGAAAGCTGTTCTGATGTTAACCAGCCTCGCATATGGCACAGATGTAATTCTTTTTATGTGTTCTTCAGGAGACAGGTTTGGTGAGATATCAACTCGTAGATCTTTTTCTCAGTCCATTTCATGAAGTCCTTCATTTCCCATTCGGTATCCTATGACTGGCCTCCTGTTTCCACCGCCTAGTTTCATTACCTTGCATTTACTCGGGTTGAACTTTTGTAGCCATTTGTTTGACCATTCATTCAGTCTGTCTAGGTCATCTTGTAGCCTCCTACTATCATCCTCTGCTGTAATCCTCCCAATGATTTTTGCATCATCAGCAAACAATGAGAGGAACGATTCTATACCCTTTGGGAGATCATTTACATACATCAGAAACAGTTTGGGTCCAAAGGCTGAACCCTGAGGGACTCCACTGGCAACGTCTCGCCAATCTAAGGCCTCACCCCCTACAGTGGCTCACTGTCTTCTATTGCTTAGGTACTTCCTTATTCAATGGAGTACCATCCCTTTCGCTCCTGCCTGCAGCTCTAGCTTTTTCACAAACCTCTTGTGTGGTACTGTGTCGAAGGCTTCCTGCCAATCCAAAAATATGCAGTCTGCCCATTACTCTCTTTCTTGCCTGACTTTTGCTGCCTGGTCGTAGAATTCAATTAATCCTGTGAGGCAGGACTTGCCATCCCTGAACCCATGTTGATGCTGTATTACAATGTTCTTTTACTCCAGATGTTCCACAAGCTTTTTTTTGCACAATCTTTTCCATCAGCTAGCATCGTATGCAAGTTAGGGACACTGGCCTGTAGTTTACTGCCTCCTGTCTATCCCCATTCTTGCATATCTGGACTTCATTAGCCGTCTTCCAAATTTTCGGCAATTCCCCTATTACCAGTGATTTGTTATACACTATGGAGAGTGGTAGGCACAGTGCTTCTGCTCCGTCTTTTGGTATCCATGGGAAGATTCCATCTGGGCCAATAGCCTTTGTCACATCCAACTCTAGCAAGAGCTTCTTTAAATCCCCACTGGTAATCTCAAACTCTTCTAGGGGTTCCTGGTTAACTATTATCTATATCTCTTGAACCTCCATATGCTCTAATGTGAAGACCTCCTGGAATTTCTTATTCAATTTTTTTGCACCCTTCTTTGTCGTTTGTAGTGAATCTGACTGCCCCCTATCCTCAATTTCATTACCTGTTCCTGTACTGTTGTTTTTCTCACTGCCCCTATCCTCCATTTCATTACCTGTTCCTTTACTGTTGTTTTTCTCCTGATGAGGTTGTGCAGCAATTTAGGTGGAATCTTTGCCTTGCTTGCGATGTTATTTTCGTATTGAACTTTTGCCTCACTTCTCAGCCTGACATATTCATTCCTGACATTATGGTATCTTTCTCTGCTCTCAAGTTTCCTATTATATCTATAGTTTCTCCACGCCCTTTTTCTTTGCTGCTTAGCTAGCCTACATCTCTAATAAAACCATAGGGTTCTCATCTGCATTTCGTTGTTTTTCATTTGGACCGGGATAAACTTGTCTACTGCATCCTAACCCTTCTGTGTGATATAGTCCATCATGTCGTGGGCCGTCTTTCCTCTGAGCTCTGTTTCCCATGTTATAAATGTTAGGAATTTCCTTATCTCCTTATAGTTTCCCTTTCGGAATGCCAGCCTTTTGTTTTCAGTTCCCTTCCTCTGAGCTCTGTTTCCCCATGATATATCTGTTAGGAATTTTCTTATCTCCTCATAATTTCCCTTTCGGAATGGCAGTCTTTTGTTTTCACTTCCCCTCCTCGAGTTCTTTAACCCTTTTTCAACCATATACTCAAATGTCAGTATACTGTGGTCGCTCCTTCCTACTGGGACCACGAAACTGATACCCCTTATGTCGGAGTCGTTCAGAGTGAAGACTAGGTCAAGTCTCGCTGGTTCATCATTTCCTCTCATTCTTGTGGGTTCTGTTATGATCTCAGCCTGCAGGAGAAACGAGTCTCCCTCCTTGAGAGTTATTCAGCAAGCCTGACCTAACTAGAAGGTCTAGCAAATATTGAGGTGATAACCCATATGTAAAATAGTTGCTTGGATATGATGAACAATTTAAGATTATGGGCAGTGAAGAAGAAAACAGATAAATGACTGGCTAGGAGATGTGGACATTTTGCTCGAGGCGTGAGGCTCGTTTCTGGAGGGCTTTGACCTCACTTGAGGCCAGACATCGCAGGGGGAAAGCCGCGCTCCGTTGAGCTCCTGTCAGAATGGAACCCCTAGTGATATATTTCCAAGAGAAGAGAAGTGTGCAGACGTACAAGCTGTGGAATCGAGCTGGGGAAGTGTGGTCTCAAGTCCTGGGCGACGAGGAGTGTTTATTAAACCGCCCAGAGGCATTATTGTGGGCCGTGGAAGCGCCCTGACTAAGCTCCGTCAGAGGGAGGAGCGCCCTCGACGAGACAATCTGTGGTAAGCACGATTTAAGCCAGTTCATAGTGATTGCTTGTAGTTGGTCGTGTGCCCAGCGACAGTATCAATGTTTATTGATAAGTTAGACATGTTTTAATAAGGCAGAAGGCCTGAAATAAGAGAGTGGAGAGGGAGGAACATGGAGCGACATCCATCTCCTCTGAGCACTGGCAGGCAACTGAGGGAGCCTGGCTCCTGACGGTGGAAGACCCTCCCAGCGTGAGTGCGCCGCCGGGCAAGGTGGAGTATGGACCCGCCCAAAATGGGGGAGTCCACTCTTACAGTATATAGAGGACAGATAGAGGTTTGAGGCAAACATATTGTGTGATTATTTTTGTTTATGAGTTAAAGGGGAGACATTTTTATTGGAGTGTCGATGGGTTGCAGGTTTGTCTATGGGGAAGAAGTTGCTGAGAACTTCGAAGCCAGCACAGAGGGAGTAGTTGATGAGACTCCAAGGTAGTGGAGGCGAGGACCTCGAGCTGTGAGGAGAAACAGTGAAGAGGAGTGTCACGTGCTTCTGTAGAGGTGGTGAAGCACCATAGTTGCTCGAGGCAACTTCATGGTGTAGCAGCCAGGAGAGCTGTGGAGGACCCTAGCAGAAGGGTGAAGCACCGTAGTTGCTCAAGGAAAACTACATGGTGTAGCAGCCTGGAGGAGCTGCAGAGGATCCTGGTAGTTAAGCCCGGAAGAACCTGAAGAGAGCAGGGTAGTGAACTTCCAGAGGTGGAAGGGAAGTTCTGGTGGATTACTTGTAGGGAGTTGATAGTGTTTGATTGTCATTAGTGTGCAAGACGCAGTGAGAGGTGAGTGATTGTTGGCATTCTTATGTCAAGGAGTGTTTTATACTGAAGTTTAGAGTTACAGTCGTAGGCTGGATTACCTACGGATGTATGTGTTCTAGGACTGATAGAGTGATCGATTGATCATTGTTGTGTATCAAAGAACATTTATAATGATAGATGTTATTGCATTCACATGCTGATTTTCTTTGTACACATTTATAGATACATATATATATTCTCTTGCTGATGGTGCAACAGTGTATGTAGACTTGATCAACTTGAGGAGGTTGATAGTATCAGGTGGTGAACCAGGAGCTGGATACCACTTGATAAGCTGATGATAGAGTTCTGATGGTGTTGGAGTGCAACCTGATTGTAATAGTATAGAGTATAGGATTCATTATTATTATATGTGTGTATGTATTGTGTATGTGCTTCGTCCAGTAAATGTATTCCAATTTGCTGGTGTTTGCCTTTGTCCTAGTGAGGCTTCCCATGAAATAGTACAGAAGAAGAGAGAGAGAGAGAGAGAAAAAAAAAAAAAGAACCAAGAACCACTGCTGTGGACAGGGTAGAAGGTAATACTAATAAGTCAAAAGTGGATTGAGGAGATCATATCACCTAAGGAGAGAGTGGGGAGTCACAGCGGCTCGAGTGGGTGTGTGCACGTGACAACGAGGCTAAGTATTGGAGCCACATCCCCTAAACGTGTGACGTTGAGCCCCTCCCCAAGAGCCAGAAGCGCCATGGGTGATCTCCTGGTAAAGTATAAGCACTCTCCCAAATTTTGGGTTGGGTTGTCCATAGAGAAGGATCAACGACGACAACACAACCATCACACAAACTCTAATAGTTCCCTAGGCATGCTGGCTTAAGAAGTCTCTTTTCGCCACCTCCAATAGTTTAGCTGTGTGTACTCACCTAGTTGTACTCACCTAGTTGTGTTTGCGGGGGTTGAGCTCTGGCTCTTTGGTCCCGCCTCTCAACCGTCAGTCAACAGGTGTACAGATTCCTGAGCCTATTGGGCTCTATCATATCTACACTTCAAACTGTGTATGGAGTCAGCCTCCACCACATCACTTCCTAATGCATTCCATTTGTCAACCACTCTGACACTAAAAAAGTTCTTTCTAATATCTCTGTGGCTCATTTGGGCACTCAGTTTCCACCTGTGTCCCCTTGTGCGTGTTCCACTTGTATTAAATAGACTGTCTTTATCTTCCCTATTAATTCCCTTCAGAACCTTGAATGTGGTAATCATGTCCCCCCTTACTCTTCTGTCTTCCAGCGAAGTGAGGTTTAATTCCCGTAGTCTCTCCTCGTAGCTCATACCTCTCAGCTCGGGTACTAGTCTGGTGGCAAACCTTTGAACCTTTTCCAGTTTAGTCTTATCCTTGACTAGATATGGACTCCATGCTGGGGCTGCATACTCCAGGATTGGCCTGACATATGTGGTATACAAAGTTCTGAATGATTCTTTACACAAGTTTCTGAATGCCGTTCGTATGTTGGCCAGCCTGGCATATACCGCTGATGTTATCCGCTTGATATGTGCTGCAGGAGACAGGTCTGGCGTGATATCAACTCCCAAGTATTTTTCCTTCTCTGACTCCTGAAGAATTTCCTCTCCCAGATCATTCTCCCAGATGTTACCTTGTATCATGCCTCCTGCTCCCTACAACTATCTTCATTACATTACATTTGGTTGGGTTAAACTCTAACAACCATTTGTTCGACCATTCTTTCAGCTTGTCTAGGTCTTTTTGAAGCCTCAAACAGTCCTCTTCTGTTTTAATCCTTCTCATAATTTTAGCATCGTCCGCAAACATTGAGAGAAATGAATCGATGCCCTCCGGGAGATCATTTACATATATCAGAAACAAGATAGGACCGAGTACAGAGCCCTGTGGGACTCCACCGGTGACTTCACGCCAATCGGAGGTCTCACCCCTCACCGTAACTCTCTGCTTCCTAATGCTTAGATACTCCCTTATCCACTGGAGCACCTTTCCAGCTACACCTGCCTGTCTCTCCAGCTTATGTGCCAGCCTCTTATGCAGTACTGTGTCAAAGGCTTTCTGACAATCCAAGAAAATGCAGTCCGTCCAGCCCTCTCTTTCTTGCTTAATCTTTGTCGCCTGATCGTAGAATTCTATCAAGCCTGTAAGGCAAGATTTACCCTCCCTGAACCCATGTTGGTGATTTGTCACGAAGTCCCTTCTCTCCAGATATGTTACCAGGTTTTTTCTCACGATCTTCTCCATCACCTTGCATGGTATACAAGTCAAGGACACTGGCCTGTAGTTCAGTGCCACTTGCCTGTCGCCCTTTTGTATATTGGGACCACATTCGCCGTCTTCCATATTTCTGGTAGGTCTCCCATCTCCAGTGACTTACTACACACTATGGAGAGTGGCAAGCAAAGTGCCTCTGCACACTCTTTCAGTATCCATGGTGAGATCCCATCTTGACCAACAGCCTTTCTAACATCCAGATCCAGCAGGTGTCTCTTGACCTCCTCTCTCGTAATTTCGAACTCTTCCATCCCGCCTGGTTTACCTCCCTTTCTCCTAGCACAGTGACCTCACCTTGTTCTATTGTGAAGACCTCCTGGAACCTCTTGTTGAGTTCTTCACACACCTCTCTGTCATTCTCTGTATACCTGTCCTCGCCTGTTCGAAGTTTCAATACCTGTTCTTTCACTGTTGTTTTCCTTCTGATGTGACTGTGGAGTAGCTTTGGTTCGGTCTTGGCTTTGTTTGCTATATCATTTTCAAAACTTTTCTCTGCTTCTCTTCTCACCCTGACGTACTCATTCCTGGTTCTCTGGTATCTCTCTCTGCTTTCTGGTGTTCTGTTATTCTGGAAGTTCCTCCACGCCCTTTTGTTCAGTTTCTTCGCTTCCATACATGCCCTATTATACCATGGATTCTTCTGTTGCTTCTCGGATTTTTCCCTTTGGGCCGGGATGAACCTGTTTACTGCCTCCTGACACTTTTGGGTAACATAGTCCATCATACCCTGTACAGACGTATCTCTGAGGTCTGTGTCCCTAGGTATTTCACTTAGGAAACTTCTCATCTGTTCATAATTTCCCTTTCGGTATGCCAGCCTTTTGATTCCTAGTTCTTTTTTGGGGGAGATAAGTCCTCGCTCTACCAGGTACTCAAAGTTCAATACACTGTGGTCACTAATTCCCAAGGGCACTTCCATCTTAACTTCTCCTATATCCCACTCATTTAGGGTAAATATCAAATCAAGGATTGCTGGTTCATCTTCTCCTCTCATTCTTCTTGGTTCTTTGATGTGCTGGCTTAGAAAGTTTCTTGTTGCCACGTCCAGCAGCTTAGCCCTCCATGTTTCTGGTCCTCCATGCGGGTCTCTGTTTTTCCAATCTATCTTCCCATGGTTGAAGTCTCCCATAATTAGTAGTCCAGATTCATTCCTGCTAGCAACAGAAGCTGCTCTTTCTATTATGTTAATGGTGGCCATGTTGTTTCTATCATATTCCTGTCTAGGTCTTATGTCATTTGGTGGTGGATTATATATGACTACGACTATAATTTTTTTCCCTCCATTTGTTACGGTACCTACTATGTAGTCACTGTGTGTGTGTGTGTGTGTGTGTGTGTGTGTGTGTGTGTGTGTGTGTGTGTGTGTGTGTGTGTGTGTGTGTGTGTGTGTGTGTGTGTGTGTGTGTATGTACTCACCTAGTTGTGTTTGCGGGGGTTGAGCTCTGGCTCTTTGGTCACATCAATCAACAGGTGTACAAATTCCTGAGCCTATTGGGCTCTATCATATCTACACTTGAAACTGTGTATGGAGTCAGCCTCCACCACATCACTTCCTAATGCATTCCATTTGTCAACCACACTGACACTTAAAAAGTTGTTTCTAATATCTCTGTGGCTCATTTGGGCACTCAGTTTCCACCTGTGTCCCCTTGTGCGTGTGCCCCTTGTGTTAAAAAGCCTGTCTTTATCTACCCTATCAATTCCCTTCAGAATCTTGAATGTGGTGATCATGTCCCCCCTAACTCTTCTGTCTTCCAGCGAAGTGAGGTTTAATTCCCATAGTCTCTCGTCGTAGCTCATACCTCTCAGCTCGGGTACTAGTCTGGTGGCAAACCTTTGAACCTTTTCCAGTTTAGTCTTATCCTTGACTAGATATGGACTCCATGCCTGGGCTCCATACTCCAGGATTGGCCTGACATATGTCGTATACAAAGTTGTGAATGATTCTTTACACAATTTTCTAAATGCCGTTCGTATGTTGGCCAGCCTGGCATATGCCGCTGATGTTATCCTCTTGATATGGGCTGCAGGAGACAGGTCTGGCATGATATCAACCTTACCTTGAGGTTACCTTGAGGTGCTTCCGGGGCTTAGCGTCCCCGCGGCCCGGTCGTCGACCAGGCCTCCTGGTTGCCGGACTGATCAACCAGGTTGTTGGACGCGACTTCTCGCAGCCTGACGTATGAGTCAAAACCTGGTTGATCAGGTATCCTTTGGAGGTGCTTATCCAGTTCTCTCTTGAACACTGTGAGGGGTCGGCCAGTTATGCCCCTTATGTGTAGTGGAAGCGTGTTGAACAGTCTCGGACCTCTGATGTTGATAGAGTTCTCTCTCAGAGTACCTGTTGCACCTCTGCTTTTCAACGGGGTTATTCTGGGTTATACTGCACATCCTGCCATGTCTTCTGGTCTCATGTGATGTTATTTCTGTGTGCCGGTTTGGGACCAGCCCCTCTAATATTTTCCACGTATAAATTATTATGTACCTCTCCCGCCCGTGCTCAAGGGAGTACAGATTTAGACTCTTTAGTCGGTCCCAATAGTTTAGATGTTTTACTGAGTGGATTCTAGCAGTAAAGGATCTCTGCACGCTCTCCAGGTCAGCAATTTCTCCAGCTTTGAAACGGGCTGTCATTGTGCAGCAGTACTTCACTCTAGGAAGCACAAGCGTTTTGAAAAGTATCATCATCGGTATAGCATCTCTAGTGTGAAAAGTTCTTGTTATCCAACCTGTCATTTTTCTTGCAGTTGTGACGGCTACTTTATTGTGTTCTTTAAAGGTAAGGTCTTCCGACATGAGTACACCCAGATCCTTTACATTGCCTTTCCGTTCTATGTTATGATTTGCCTGAGTTTTGTACGTGGTTTCCGTTTTTATATTTTCGTTTTTTCCATAGCGCATGAGCTGGAACTTATCTTCGTTAAACACCATATTATTTTCTGTAGCCCATAGAAAGACCTGATCTACATCTGACTGGAGGTTTGCCGTGTCCTCTATGTTACCTACTCTCATGAAGATCCTAGTGTCATCTGCAAAGGATGATACAGTGCTATAGATTGTGTTCTTGTCTATGTCCGATATGAGGATGAGAAAAAGTACTGGAGCAAGCACAGTACCCTGGGGGACTGAGCTCTTCACGGTTGATGGGCTGGATTTTATTTTGTTGACTAACCAAGTCTATCAACCCCCAAGTCTTTTTCTTTCTCTGACTCCTGAAGAATTTCCTCACCCAGATGATACCTTGTATCTGGCCTCCTGCTCCCTATACCTATCTTAATTACATTACATTTGGTTGCGTTAAATTCTAACAAGAATTTGTTCGACCATTCCTTCAGTTTGTCTAGGTCTTCTTGAAGCTTCAAACAGTCCTATTCTGTCTTAATCCGTCTCATAATTTTGGAATCGTCCGCAAACATTGAGAGAAATGAATCTATACCCTCCGGGAAATCATTTACATATATCAGAAACAAGATAGGACCGAGTACAGACCGCTGTGGGACTCCACTAGTGACTTCATGTCAATCTGAGGTCTCACCCCTCACCGTAACTCTCTGCTTCCTATTGCTTAGGTACTCCCTTATCCACTGGAGCAGTTTACCAGCTACACCTGCCTGTCTCTCCAGCTTATTATTTACCAGCCTTTTATGCGGTACTGTGTCAAAGGCTTTCCGACAATCAAAGAAAATGCAGTCCGCTCAGCCCTCTCTTTCTTGCTTAATCTTTGTCACCTGGTCGTAGAATTCTATTAAGCCAGTCAGGTAAGATTTACCCTCCCTGAACCCATATTGGCGGTTTGTCACGAAGCCCCTTCTCTCCAGATGTGCTACCAGGTTTTTTCTCGCGATCTTCTCCATCACCTTGCATGGTATACAAGTCAAGGACACTGGCCTGTAGTTCAGTGCCTCTTGCCTGTCGCCCTTTTCGTAAATTGGGACCAAATTCCCCCTTCTTCCATATTTCTGGTAGGCCTCCCGTCTCCAGTGCCTACTATACACAATGGAGAGTGGCAAGCAAAGTGCCTCTGCACACTCTTTCAGTACCCATGGCGAGATCCCGTCTGGACCAACAGCCTTTCTAACATCCAAGAGACACCTGCTGGATCTGGATGTTAGAAAGGCTGTTGGTCCAGACGGGATCTCGCCATGGGTACTGAAAGAGTGTGCAGAGGCACTTTGCTTGCCACTCTCCATAGTGTATAGTAGGCACTGGAGACGGGAGACCTACCAGAAATATGAAAGAAGGGGAATTTGGTCCCAATTTACGAAAAGGGCGACAGGCAAGAGGCACTGAACTACAGGCCAGTGTCCTTGACTTGTATACCATGCAAGGTGATGGAGAAGATCGCGAGAAAAAACCTGGTAGCACATCTGGAGAGAAGGGGCTTCGTGACAAACCGCCAATATGGGTTCAGGGAGGGTAAATCTTACCTGACTGGCTTAATAGAATTCTACGATCAGGTGACAAAGATTAAGCAAGAAAGAGAGGGCTGAGCGGACTGCATTTTCTTTGATTGTCGGAAAGCCTTTGACACAGTACCGCATAAAAGGCTGGTAAATAATAAGCTGGAGAGACAGGCAGGTGTAGCTGGTAAACTGCTCCAGTGGATAAGGGAGTACCTAAGCAATAGGAAGCAGAGAGTTACGGTGAGGGGTGAGACCTCAGATTGACATGAAGTCACTAGTGGAGTCCCACAGGGGTCTGTACTCGGTCCTATCTTGTTTCTGATATATGTAAATGATTTCCCGGAGGGTATAGATTCATTTCTCTCAATGTTTGCGGACGATTCCAAAACTATGAGACGGATTAAGACAGAATAGGACTGTTTGAAGCTTCAAGAAGACCTAGACAAACTGAAGGAATGGTCGAACAAATTCTTGTTAGAATTTAACGCAACAAAATGTAAAGTAATTAAGATAGGTATAGGGAGCAGGAGGCCAGATACAAGGTATCATCTGGAAGAGGAAATTCTTCAGGAGTCAGAGAAAGAAAAAGACTTGGGGGTTGATAGACTTGGTTAGTCAACAAAATAAAATCCAGCCCATCAACCGTGAAGAGCTCAGTCCCCCAGGGTACTGTGCTTGCTCCAGTACTTTTTCTCATCCTCATATCAGACATAGACAAGAACACAATCTATAGCACTGTATCATCCTTTGCAGATGACACTAGGATCTTCATGAGAGTAGGTAACATAGAGGACACGGCAAACCTCCAGTCAGATGTAGATCAGGTCTTTCTATGGGCTACAGAAAATAATATGGTGTTTAACGAAGATAAGTTCCAGCTCATGCGCTATGGAAAAAACGAAAATATAAAAACGGAAACCACGTACAAAACTCAGGCAAATCATAACATAGAACGGAAAGGCAATGTAAAGGATCTGGGTGTACTCATGTCGGAAGACCTTACCTTTAAAGAACACAATAAAGTAGCCGTCACAACTGCAAGAAAAATGACAGGTTGGATAACAAGAACTTTTCACACTAGAGATGCTATACCGATGATGATACTTTTCAAAACGCTTGTGCTTCCTAGAGTGAAGTACTGCTGCACAATGACAGCCCGTTTCAAAGCTGGAGAAATTGCTGACCTGGAGAGCGTGCAGAGATCCTTTACTGCTAGAATCCACTCAGTAAAACATCTAAACTATTGGGACCGACTAAAGAGCCTAAATCTGTACTCCCTTGAGCACGGGCGGGAGAGGTACATAATAATTTATACGTGGAAAATATTAGAGGGGCTGGTCCCAAACCGGCACACAGAAATAACATCACATGAGACCAGAAGACATGGCAGGATGTGCAGTATAACCCAGAATAACCCCGTTGAAAAGCAGAGGTGCAACAGGTACTCTGAGAGAGAACTCTATCAACATCAGAGGTCCGAGACTGTTCAACACGCTTCCACTACACATAAGGGGCATAACTGGCCGACCCCTCACAGTGTTCAAGAGAGAACTGGATAAGCACCTCCAATGGATACCTGATCAACCAGGTTTTGACTCATACGTCAGGCTGCGAGAAGCCGCGTCCAACAACCTGGTTGATCAGTCCGGCAACCAGGAGGCCTGGTCGACGACCGGGCCGCGGGGACGCTAAGCCCCGGAAGCACCTCAAGGTAACCTCAAGGTAAGGTTGATATCATGCCAGACCTGTCTCCTGCAGCCCATATCAAGAGGATAACATCAGCGGCATATGCCAGGCTGGCCAACATACGAACGGCATTCAGAAAATTGTGTAAAGAGTCATTCACAACTTTGTATACGACATATGTCAGGCCAATCCTGGAGTATGGAGCCCAGGCATGGAGTCCATATCTAGTCAAGGATAAGACTAAACTGGAAAAGGTTCAAAGGTTTGCCACCAGACTAGTACCCGAGCTGAGAGGTATGAGCTACGACGAGAGACTATGGGAATTAAACCTCACTTCGCTGGAAGACAGAAGAGTTAGGGGGGACATGATCACCACATTCAAGATTCTGAAGGGAATTGATAGGGTAGATAAAGACAGGCTTTTTAACACAAGGGGCACACGCACAAGGGGACACAGGTGGAAACTGAGTGCCCAAATGAGCCACAGAGATATTAGAAACAACTTTTTAAGTGTCAGTGTGGTTGACAAATGGAATGCATTAGGAAGTGATGTGGTGGAGGCTGACTCCATACACAGTTTCAAGTGTAGATATGATAGAGCCCAATAGGCTCAGGAATTTGTACACCTGTTGATTGATGTGACCAAAGAGCCAGAGCTCAACCCCCGCAAACACAACTAGGTGAGTACTAGGTGAGTACACACACACACACACACACACACACACACACACACACACACACACACACACACACACACACACACACACACACACACACACACACACACACACACACACACAAACACACATACACACACACACACACACACACACACACACACACACACACACACACACACACACACACACACACACACACACACACACACACACAGTGACTACATAGCAGGTACCGTAACAAATGGAGGGAAAAAAATTATAGTCGTAGTCATATATAATCCACCACCAAATGACATAAGACCTAGACAGGAATATGATTGAAACAACATGGCCACCATTAACATAATAGAAAGAGCAGCTTCTGTTGCTAGCAGGAATGAATCTGGACTACTAATTATGGGAGACTTCAACCATGGGAAGATAGATTGGAAAAACAGAGACCCGCATGGAGGACCAAAACATGGAGGGCTAAGCTGCTGGACGTGGCAACAAGAAACTTTCTAAGCCAGCACATCAAAGAACCAACAAGAATGAGAGGAGAAGATGAACCAGCAATCCTTGATTTGATATTTACCCTAAATGAGTGGGATATAGGAGAAGTTAAGATGGAAGTGCCCTTGGGAATGAGTGACCACAGTGTATTGAACTTTGAGTACCTGGTAGAGCGAGGACTTATCTCCCCCAAAAAAGAACTACGAATCAAAAGGCTGGCATACCGAAAGGGAAATTATGAACAGATGAGAAGTTTCCTAAGTGAAATACCTTGGGACACAGACCTCAGAGATACGTCTGTACAGGATATGATGGACTATGTTACCCAAAAGTGTCAAGAGGCAGTAAACAGGTTCATCCCGGCCCAAAGGGAAAAATCCGAGAAGCAACAGAAGAATCCATGGTATAATAGGGCATGTATGGAAGCGAAGAAACTGAACAAAAGGGCGTGGAGGAACTTCCGGAATAACAGAACACCAGAAAGCAGAGAGAGATACCAGAGAACCAGGAATGAGTACGTCAGGGTGAGAAGAGAAGCAGAGAAAAGTTTTGAAAATGATATAGCAAACAAAGCCAAGACCGAACCAAAGCTACTCCACAGTCACATCAGAAGGAAAACAACAGTGAAAGAACAGGTATTGAAACTTCGACCAGGCGAGGACAGGTATACAGAGAATGACAGAGAGGTGTGTGAAGAACTCAACAAGAGGTTCCAGGAGGTCTTCACAATAGAACAAGGTGAGGTCACTGTGCTAGGAGAAAGGGAGGTAAACCAGGCGGGATGGAAGAGTTCGAAATTACGAGAGAGGAGGTCAAGAGACACCTGCTGGATCTGGATGTTAGAAAGGCTGTTGGTCAAGATGGGATCTCACCATGGATACTGAAAGAGTGTGCAGAGGCACTTTGCTTGCCACTCTCCATAGTGTGTAGTAAGTCACTGGAGATGGGAGACCTACCAGAAATATGGAAGACGGCGAATGTGGTCCCAATATACAAAAGGGCGACAGGCAAGAGGCACTGAACTACAGGCCAGTGTCCTTGACTTGTATACCATGCAAGGTGATGGAGAAGATCATGAGAAAAAACCTGGTAACATATCTGGAGAGAAGGGACTTCGTGACAAATCACCAACATGGGTTCAGGGAGGGTAAATCTTGCCTTACAGGCTTGATAGAATTCTACGATCAGGCGACAAAGATTAAGCAAGAAAGAGAGGGCTGGACGGACTGCATTTTCTTGGATTGTCGGAAAGCCTTTGACACAGTACTGCATAAGAGGCTGGCACATAAGCTGGAGAGACAGGCAGGTGTAGCTGGTAAGGTGCTCCAGTGGATAAGGGAGTATCTAAGCAATAGGAAGCAGAGAGTTACGGTGAGGGGTGAGACCTCCGATTGGCGTGAAGTCACCGGTGGAGTCCCACAGGGCTCTGTACTCGGTCCTATCTTGTTTCTGATATATGTAAATGATCTCCCGGAGGGCATCGATTCATTTCTCTCAATGTTTGCGGACGATGCTAAAATTATGAGAAGGATTAAAACAGAAGAGGACTGTTTGAGGCTTCAAAAAGATTTAGACAAGCTGAAAGAATGGTCGAACAAATGGTTGTTAGAGTTTAACCCAACTTAATGTAATGTAATGAAGATAGTTGTAGGGAGCAGGAGGCATGATACAAGGTAACATCTGGGAGAATGATCTGGGAGAGAAAATTCTTCAGGAGTCAGAGAAGGAAAAATACTTGGGAGTTGATATCACGCCAGACCTGTCTCCTGCAGCACATATCAAGCGGATAACATCAGCGGTATATGCCCAACCTGTCCTCTTAAAAAGAACGTCAACATTTGCCGTTTGACTCTACGGCTGTTTTTGGACGTTATTTTGTGTAAAACTACGTCTATTATCGCTTCCATGGACTATCTCTTGTTATACAATGAAATACCACACTCTTATTATTCTATAACTCACTGACTATGCTCTGATATTTGTTCTTCAAGTAAAAATATATATATTTTTGCCTTAATTAGGCCATAATCCAGAAAATTCCAGCCTATCGATCTTTATATTTAGGAAAACATCTAATAAATTTGGAAATGAATTTTTCGTTTGCCGACAGTTTCCTGTTACTATTTAACCCTCCATGCTTTAATGTCGCTGGTCATTGTGACTTTCCCAGGATTTATATAGGTTTCGTAGTAGCATTTAGTGAGACTACAGTAATTTAACGAATGGGAAACCTCTATAGTTGTCGTAAATTAATAATAATCATTTATCAAATAATAAATTAGCAAACATATGCAACATTTTATGTTACGACTTTTCGGGTAGGCCGTTCTGTTTGTTTACAATCCCAATGGTTCAAAATACACAATACTTTTAATATATAAGTGACTAAGTATGCTCTAATATATGGTCCTCAATGAAAATTATCGTTTTTTTTGTTAATTTGTCCATAATGAATAAGATTCCTTACTGTTGATCTTTATATTAAGAAAAACATCTAAACAAATTGGTATTGTGTTTTCGTTCAGATAAAGTTTCCAGATACAATTTCCTAGTTATCAATTAATGTAGGTGGTTATTTTAATTCGCGGCTACCAGGGGCTTTCTCCCATTATACAATATAAATGTACTCACTAACTATTCTCTGGTATCTGTTCTTCAAGTAAAATTACCTATTTTTTTGTTTAATTAGTCCATAATTCATAAAATTCCTTCAGGTCGATCTTTATATTTAGGAAACCATCTAATCAATTTGGAATTTAATTTTTCGTTCACCTACAGTTACCAGCTACTATTTCATTGTTATATTTTATGTCGCTGGTCATTACGATTTTCCAAGAATTTAAACAGCTAAACAGCAAGTAGCATCTTGTTAGAGTACAGGAATTTACCTATGGAGAACCTCGATAGCTGCCGAAAATTATTAATGATTATATATGTAATTTAAAATAATGAATTATATACCATTTCTTATGTTACGTCTTTGGCGGGTAGGCGGTTCTGCGGGTTTACAACCGAATTGTTTAAAAATCACACTATTTTAAATGTATGAGTCACTAGTATGCTCTGATATATGTTCTGCAATGAAAATAAAGATTGTTTTGTTGTTAATTACTCCATAAATGTGTAATGTGTTAATTCAGTCTAAAATCTTTTTGCAACGTTTATATGCGATATACGTAGCTGGAAACTACCTAATATTTAAAAATAATAGTTACAACATTCTATTAATATATAATGTTGAAATAAATATCACACAAAGTCTGTATATCTGTTTTCAGATGTCTTACAAATTTTCTTTTAAAATAGTATTAATGATTTTTATGAATCTTCAGTAAAAATTATGTTAATTATTATTAATCTAATTGTTATTATTTTAAGTAAAAGAATTGCAAGTATTCGAATAACCACGGGTCTCTGTTTGTGTATGAATGCACGGATTTGTTTTTGTTATGAGATGGACGCCTTAGAAAGCATGGTGTAGGCCACCTGTGGCTCGCATCCGATCCCACGATCGTCGTCGCCCCTAAATCAACACAACAGGTATTTAGTATTTACGATTATAATAAGTAATATTTCTTTTATAATAATATTGCAGCAGGTGGTGTAGTGGTAGGACACTCGCCTGGCGTTCCGCGAGCGCTATGTCATGGGTTCGTATCCTGGCCGGGGAGGATTTACTGGGCGCAGTTCCTTAACTGTAGCCTCTGTTTAACGCAACAGTAAAATGTGTACTTGGATGAAAAAACGATTCTTCGCGGCGGGGATCGTATTCCAGGGTCCTGCCCGAAACGCTACTCGTACTAGTGGCTGTACAAGAATGTAACAACTCTTGTATATATCTCAGGTTAGGGGCTAGGCATTTACACTCTTAGGTCAGCAAACTAGCTAGAAGGTTAGACCATTAGACTCCACTGGTCAATCGGGGCCCTGCATGACTCAGCTTATCCTAACCTAGCCCAGCTTAAACCTTCTTAGCATAGTTCATTATAGCTGTGCATAGTGCTTGCACAGTCTTGCTTATCCTAGTTTACCTCTTCCTAGCCTACCGTAGCCAAGCCTATCCCAGTATACCCTTACCTAGTCTTGCCTTGCTTTTAAACATGACCAGTCCTTCCTACCCTAGCCAAGCCCTGACCAGCTTAGCCAAGCCAATCCCTGCCTAGATTTAGCATAGCCTTGCCTTTTTATTAATATATAGAGGGTACCACCTCTGGTTGAGTTTGTAGGAACCCTCCACTTGTCAGACCATAGAGAAATGATTTTTTTTTAATTTAATTTATATAAAAAATATATCTATATTTATATATATATATATATATATATATATATATATATATATATATATATATATATATATATATATATATATATATATATGTCGTACCTAGTAGCCAGAACGCACTTCTCAGCCTACTATGCAAGGCCCGATTTGCATAATAAGCCAAGTTTTCATGAATTAATTGTTTTTCGACTACCTAACCTACCTAACCTAACCTAACCTAACTTTTTCGGCTACCTAACCGAACCTAACCTATAAAGATAGGTTAGGTTAGGTTAGTTAGGGTTGGTTAGGTTTGGTCATATATCTACTTTAATTTTAACTCCAATAAACAAAATTGACCTCATACATAATGAAATGGGTAGCTTTATCATTTCATAAGAAAAAAATTAGAGAAAATATATTAATTCAGGAAAACTTGGCTTATTAGGCAAATCGGGCCTTGCATAGTAGGCTGATAAGTGCGTTGTGGCTACTAGGTACGACATTATATATATATATATATATATATATATATATATATATATATATATATATATATATATATATATATATATATATATATATATATATATATGTGTGTGTGTGTGTGTGTGTGTGTGTGTACTCACCTAGTTGTGCTTGCGGTGGTTGAGCTCTGGCTCTTTGTCCCGTATGTATTTATTCATATATATATATATATATATATATATATATATATATATATATATATATATTTTATATATCATGCCTGAAATGCTGCGTGTACTAGTGGCTTTACAAGATAGTTCTCATAAAGATAGCATTTTGTGGTTATTCTCTATATCTGGTTTACCTAACAGTAAATAAGTACCTGGGAGTTAGACAGCTGCTATGGGCTGCTTCCTAGGGATGTGTGTGTGTGTTTGTATTCATGTTGAATTTTACAAAGTAGGAAGAGATGTTTGTAAAAAAAAAATCAAATATTTTTGAAAGTATAAATAGATTTGATATTTTTCTTTAATTGTTTATTTCTGCTGTCTCGCCTCCTTTATAAAATGGCATCATTCTTGCTTTTTTAAGGATATCAGGAAAAGTAAGGCACTCGAGAGATTTGTTAACTCCTTTCTAGTGTTGCCTAGCCCAGCCCAGCCTAGACAAGGCAGGCTGGGCATCCTAGCCTAACGCAGCTTAGCCCCCACCTACATGTAGCATCCCAGTCCATCCTAAGTGATCATTACCTTACTGGCTGTGTTTTCTCTTCAGCCCTGAATGTAATGTGGTGGAACATAAGCAGATACATATCAGGTCTTAGAGAATCTGTACTTCATACATTTCTTAATAATGTCTCACAAATATTTAAATAATTAAAAAAATTGTATAATAACTTCATATTATTCTTGCAATTTATTTTTGCATTTTTTTTATACAAAATTTACATTTTAAAAGATTACCTCTATTTTTAGATTGATGACTTGAAGACTATAGTGCCATCCACAGCAAATAATGGTCTTAAAATATCTCCTAGCAATGACGAGACCAATTTTCACAGAGATCAAATTTTTGCAAAGCAGTAGTCACAGGTAAATATATATTATATATATAATATTATATATATAAAATTAACTACTTCATTGCTCAAAGCACCTTCAGACATTCTGAGAGTTGTGCTATTTTATTAATTAATTAATTAGGCTATATTTTAATGTTTTGTAATGTTTTCATTACTTTTTTTGTTTTGAAATATAAATTGTTGAGTTTTGAAACATTTTGACATTAACTATACCTGAATATTTATAAACAAAAAATACCAGAACTATGTCCTTGATAATTGCACTAAGAAGTCTTTGCCAAAATCAGGTGCTCAGTGCAGTAGTTAAAAACTTGAAAGTTGTACCACCTCTGGTGCAAGATTAGGGACCCATAGCCTCAGAGAAGAAAATAGAGAGTACTCAGAGAAGGCCTTGAATAATAGGCAGGCTGTTTGTGTGTGTTTCGACGGTAAGCTTGCTGACACCATATGTAATTACCTAAGTGTAGTTACAGGATGAGAGCTACGCTCGTGGTGTCCCGTCTACCCAGCACTCTTTGTCACATAATGGTTTGAAACTACTGACGGTCTTGGCCGCCACCACCTTCTCACTTAACTTGTTCCAACCGTGTACCACTCTGTATGCGAAAGGAAATTTTTATATATTTCTTTGGCATCTTTGTTTAGTTAGTTTAAATCTATGACCTTTTGTTCTTGAAGTTCCAGGTCTCGGGAAATCTTCCCTATCGATTTTATCAATTCCTGTTACTATTTTGTACATAGTGATTTTATCACTTCTTTTTGTTGTCTTCTAGTTTTGGCATATTTAATGCCTCTGACCTCTCCACATAGCTCTTGCCCTTTAGTTCTGGGAGCCACTTAGTAGCATGTCTTTGCACCTTTTCCAGTTTGTTGATGTGCTTCTTAAGATATGGGCACCACACAACCGCTGCATATTCTAGCCTTGGCCGAACAAAACTCGTGAACAATTTCTTTAGTATTTTGCCATCCATGTATTTAAACAAAATTCTGAAGTTAGAAAGCGTGGCATAGGCTCCTCACACAACGTTCTTTATGTGGGCCTCAAGTGATAGTTTTCTATCTAGAATCAACCCTAGACCTCTTTCTTTTATCAGAATTATATAAAGATTTCTCACATAATTTGTAGGTTGTGTGGGATCTATGTTCTATTCCACATTCCATAACATGGCATTTATTCACATTAAATTTCATTTGTCAAGTGGTGCTCCATATACTTATTTTGTCCAGGTCTTCTTGAAGGGCATGACAATCATCTAAATTTCTTATCCATCCCATTATCTTAGCATCATCAGCAAACATGTTTATATAATTCTGTATTCCAACTGGTAGATCATTTATGTAGACAATGAACATTTCTGGTGCATGTACTGTGGTACTCCACTTGTGACACTTCTCCAGTCCGATTGCCTCTGATTACTGCCCTCATTTTTCTATCAGTCAGAAAATTTTTCATCCCTGTTAGAAGCTTACCTGTCACCCATCCAAAATTTTCTAGTTTCCAGAACAACCTCATATGTGGAACTCTATCGAAAGCCTTTTTTATGTCTAGATAGATGCAGTCAACCCAACTACCTTTTTCCTTTAAAATCTCTGTGGCTCAATCATAGAAACTGAGTAAATTCGATACACAGGATCTTCCAGATCGAAAACAATACTGTCTGTGTGATATTATATAATTTCTCTCCAGGTGTTCTACCCATTTAGTTTTTATTATTTGTTTTTTTTCAATCTTTTCACTGTTACACTTGTCAATGATTCAGGTCTATAACTGAGAGAGGTGGGGTCTTCCCTGTTGCCACTTTTGTAGATTGGAACTATGTTAGCCTTTTTCCACATGTTTGCTATGACTCCTGTACACAGGGATGCCTGAAAGATCAGGTGAAGTGGAAGGCTGAGCTCAGATGCACATTCTCTCAGAACCCATGGTGAAACTCCATCTGGACCAACTGCTTTGTTCTTACTTAGCTACTTTAGCATATTTTCCACTTCATCTCTAGACACTTCTATACGCTCTATGATGTTCTCAGAAATTCTTATTGTGTCTGGTTCTCTTAAGATTTCATTTTGTATAAACACACTTTGGAACTTTTGGTTTAATGTTTCACACATTGCATTATCATTTTCTGTGAATCTGTTTCCTATTTTCAACCTCTGGATATTATCCTTTACCTGCAATTTGTTGTTTATGAATTTGTAGAATAGGCCCAGTTCTGTTTTACATTTATCCATTATCCCTTTTTAAAAATTTCTTTCTGCCTCTTCCCTTACTGCTGTATAGTTGTTTCTCGCATCTTTGTATCGCTGGTATGATTGGGGGTTTGGCTTCTTTCTATATTGATACCTGCTTGATGGGGTTCTGCTCTTCTACTCCCCAAGCCCGGCCCGAGGCCAGGCTCGACTTGTGAGAGTTTGGTCCACCAGGCTGTTGCTTGGAGCGGCCCGCAGGGCCACATACCCACCACATCCCGGCTGATCCGGAACTTCTCTTAGAAAACAGTCCAGTTTTCTCCTGAAGATGTCCACGGTTGTTCCGGCAATATTTCTTATAGTCGCTGGGAGGACGTTGAACAACCGCGGACCTCTGATGTTTATACAGTGCTCTCTGATTGTGCCTGTGGCACCTCTGCTCTTCACTGGTTCAATCTTGCATTTTTTTTCCATATCGTTCACTCCAGTACGTTGTTATTTTACTCTGTAGATTTGGGACCTGGCCCTCCAGTATCTTCCATGTGTATATTATTTGGTATCTCTCTCATCTCCTTTCTAGAGAGTACATTTGGAGAGCTTTTAGACGATCCCAATAATTTAGGTGTTTTATCTCGTCTATGCGTGCCGTATATGTTCTCTGTATTCCCTCTATTTCAGCAATCTCTCCTGCTCTGAAGGGGGAAGTGAATACTGAGCAGTACTCGAGACGGGACAACATAAGTGACTTGAAGAGTACAATCATTGTGATGGGATCCCTGGATTTGAAAGTTCTCATAATCCATCCGATCATTTTTCTGGCCGACGCAATATTTGCTTGGTTATGCTCCCTAAACATTAGATCGTCGGACATCATTATTCCCAAATCCTTGACATGCTGTTTTTCTACTATGGGAAGATTCGATTGTGCTTTGTACCCTGCATTATGTTTCAGATCCTCATTTTTGCCATAAATGAAATTTATCACTGTTAAACATCATGTTATTTTCTGCTGCCCAATCGAAAACTTTGTTGGCATCTGCTTGTAGTTTTTCAATGTCTTTCATTCCATTTTTGTGTCTTTTGGTCTGTGGCCCTCTCTCAATTTCTGTTGAACCAATCCTGTTTTCTGGCCCTGCATCTCTGTTTTGGTATGAATGTTTGTGTGCCTTCATTGTATATTTTGCAAAATTTGGCATACATTTAATTTACTTCCCTGTCTAGCAACAAGTCTGCCTAATTACTTATTAAAAAATTTTTGAAGTTCCCCATAGTGACCTCTCTCTCTCTTGAAATCAAGTTTATCAACTGTTTCAATGTCCCCATTTTCTGTGTGTGTGTGTGTGTTTGGAGGCTAAGCTTGCTGATACCATGTGTGTGTGTGTGTGTTTGGAGGCTAAGCTTGCTGATACCGTTTGTGTGTGTGTGTGTGTGTTTAAAGGCTAAGCTTGCTGATACCATGTGTGTATTTGGAGGCTAAGCTTGCTGATACCATGTGTGTGTGTGTGTTTGGAGGCTAAGCTTGCTGATACCATGTGTGTGTGTGTGTGTTTGGAGGCTAAGCTTGCTGATACCATGTGTGTGTGTGTGTGTGTTTGGAGGCTAAGCTTGCTGATACCATGTGTGTGTGTGTTTGGAGGCTAAGCTTGCTGATACCATGTGTGTGTGTGTGTGTGTGTGTGTTTGGAGGCTAAGCTTGCTGATACCATGTGTGTGTGTGTGTTTGGAGGCTAAGTTTGCTGATACCGTGTGTGTGTGTGTGTGTGTTTGGAGGCTAAGCTTGCTGATACCATTTGTGTGTGTGTGTTTAGAGGCTAAGCTTGCTGATACCGTTTGTGTATGTGTGTGTGTGTTTAGAGACTAAGCTTGCTGATACCATGTGTATATTTGGAGGTTAAGCTTGCTGATACCATGTGTGTGTGTGTTTGGAGGCTAAGCTTACTGATACCATGTGTGTGTGTGTTTGGAGGCTAAGCTTGCTGATACCATGTGTGTGTGTGTGTGTTTGGAGGCTAAGTTTGCTGACACCATATGTGTACTCACCTATTTTTACTCACCTGTTTAAATAATAATAGGGGTGTGTACCACCTCTGGTGCAATTGTAGGGACCCACAGCCTTGAAGAAAATAAAGAGTATTCAGAGAAGACCTTGTGGATTCTCACTGAACACTAATCTTTTCTTCTCCTACCACCCCTCTTATTTTGTTTTATGCTGTATTCTATTATATACCATATAAATACATAGCCAAATGGCAATATTTATTATGTCTATACAAAAAGAAGACATCCACTTTATTTTTTTTGTCTCCTTTGTTTCTATGTGGATTTTGTTGTGACTAATGATTCTCCTCCTTTCCCATCAACAGGTCTTCCTCACTGGGCTTGCTCGGCTTTTGTGTTACTGTGAGGGTGCCATCATCGTTTACCCTTCAAGACTGACTCATGCTGGCATTGCATTTGTGGACTTCCCTTCACAGTACACAGTCCTTCTCCATATGGTGATTGTCCAGGGCAAGCAGGGTGTGACTGCCATCTTGGAGAAGCAGGGTCTTTTAATATGAAGAATCTTCCGTCTTCTCTACTTACGCCAGCTTGTGCCAGCTTGTGCCAGCCTTGCATTCTTGTTACTTCATGGCCCTTGGGCCTTTTTTATTTATTTTACATAATAAATTTTTTTATTAATACCCGTGTTTCACAAGAGATCCTTAACATTTTAAGCACCAATTGTATTGACTAATGTACGTCTTGTAACCTTTAAGACATAAATAGACAAGACATAGATAAATGAGTGAATAATACTGAGTGACTAGGTTAGGGCGAGGAACATAGTACAGTGTCTGACTTTGGAAGAATGCCTACTGTTTTAGAAACCTTATTGCCATGATCATAATCGTATGGGTTAAAAAGCATTTGTTGTCACTCCTACACTGTGGCTTGTTGAGCTTGAAACCTTTGCTCCTTGTTCGTGTTACATCTGACCTTTTGAAGAAATTGTATGAATCAATATCCTCCAAATTGTTCAGTATTTTAAAGGTTTCGCTCTATTACTTTCTCATTTGCATATATCTAGATTTAGATTAGATGTTTTATTCAGGTAAAGGTACATACATTGCAGATGAGTTACAAAGGGAAAGACAATGACTAGAGTTCACTAGCTCTATTGGAAGAGAAACGTCTGCAAGACAAGTGTGGGCAAAAATTCAGGTAGCAGCGGCTCACAACGACCCCCAACGGCTTCATTTTGTATCTTTTCCAACTTGCCCATCCTACCTTTACCAAAACAAGAAATGACAGGTGCAGCATAATCAATAAGAAATCTCACTGTACTCAAGTACATCATTCGTAGCACTTGGACTCCCACTCCTTTCCACAGCATGCCAAGGCCTTCAGAGTTTGTAATCTCTTCCGACATTGACTCAACAGTCTGTTCATCTCAGTTTCCAAACTCTCATGGGTATATCCAACATATATGCCCAAATATTTATATATATTAACTCTCTCTATATTTTTACCGTTTATTTCCAATATAATGGGCCTCCGATTTCTACATTCAAACTTTAGTTTTGTCTTCATTAACCACTAGTCCCATGTGGTGACACAGGTTTCCGAAATTGTCCAACACTGTTTGAACCTTTGAAATATCTTTGCCCTGAAACAAAATATCATCAGCATATATGATTGGAGTTACCCAATTTGAGTATTTCTCAGATGCTATCTTATTCATTAGTACATTAAACAGGGTGAGACTCAACACTCCTCCCTGAGGTGTGCAGAGTTCTTGACCTTGATACCTTGAACCTTGAACCATACAACCTTGATACCACACCTGAGCCTTCTTTTCCTGAAGATAATCCCCCTATCCAGCGCAATAATCTCCCTTCAACACCAAGACCAGCTAATTCATATAAAATAACCTCTTTGTTGGCTTTATCAAAAGCTCCTTATAAATCAATAAAAATTCTATAATAATCATTACCATTAGCTAGACATTTAATAATACAGTCAGAGGTACTTTTTCCTCTGAGGAACTCGAAAAATTATTAGACAGCTGATCACCTATTATATACAAAAGTTTATTTAAAATGATCCTCTCCATCATTTTACAAAAACACGAGGTTAAAGACACAGGTCTATACTCTCCATTGGCTTTAGGGATAAGGATGATCATAGTTCTTTTTCATTTACTGGGAATTCTGCCCTCTTTATAACTAATATTAAAGAGGTCTAACAGCGGGCTTTTCGTCATAATGGCAAGTTCATTAAGTATTTCATAAGTTACTCCATCCTCCCCAGGGGGCGGTAGATTTCCCAACTTTAATCGCCGTTATTAGTTCTTCTCTGGTAATACCTGTGCAAGTGACATCACCACTGTTACCTGCTGTAAGTATAAAATCCTTTCTTAGATCTTTCCAAGAATCAAACGACTCACTCGTTACAGCGGGTAATTAAATGAACTAAGTTTGGCAGCTTCCGCCCATTTATTTACGAGACCTTTTGCAATTCCTTACGGGTCAGGATGTGCAACAAAATTATGCTTTTTACCCCTTATTTCATTTATGTCTTGCCAGATTTCCTTCAAGTTTGTTACTCCTAACTTTCTCTGCAAACTCCTGCCAATACTTGCTCCAAATTTCCTTTCTCTTCTCCGCACACTTTTATGGGGGGATGCTTTTCTATACCAGATGTTTTCCGGTTCAATGATGCATTAAATACATCTACCTCCTTAATTAAAACTTAATAAAATGCTTCTGCCGAAACTGGCTTATAAGTATCATACCAAGACTTAATATGACCAACAAGACCCCTTAATTCTCCCTTATTAAACTTTAAGCTTTTCCTCTGAAGGCAGGCATGCTTTTTATCTAGTTTAAGCTGTATTTGTAATGCAAAATCTCTTAGCATTTCATCCACAGTAAGACAATTCCCCTCTATGCCCTCAGCATTTATCAAACAAGCATAATCTAATCTCCCTCCCCTCAGATGAGTAGGAGAGGGCTCGCCCAGCAGTTGAACATCTTCATGTTCAACATGTTCATCTTCATGTTCAGAATGTTACCATCCCTATCCCCAGTTTCCTGGAGTGCTACTATGTTAATATTCTCTAAGAGTATAATAGTGTACATCCACCGCTCTAGTTTTTAATCCATTAACGTTCCAAGATAATATTATCAATCTACTTTCATCCATGATTAATAAATTAAAACTACCTTTGCCCTGTCCGTCACATTCCATGAGATACGAGAGTACCTTAGAAACTTCCTTCCAACTCCGTAATATTTTTTCTTTCTCCTCACTTGCACAACTACTACTAACATCGAAGGTAATAGTATTCATATCTATTTTCTTTGTTATTTCTGTATACCTTTTTACTTTAACGAAGGTACCCCCCAGGTGTAGGGAGGAATGATCTTTTCCAGGTATATTTTGAAAATCAGCATCGTTTTGCCACGTACCGCTTCGGTGGGTAGGCGGTTCCATGAGTTAATAACTCTGTGGGTGAAAAAGTATCTCCTGTAACTGGTAACTGGCTATTCAGACGAAGGACTTCGGGTAGATGTAGTTTACATGGACCTGAACAACGGTCGTAGTCTGCTGTCTGCTCTGTGTCGAGGCTGTAGCGTCTTGGGTCGATTAGAACTGTACACGCCGAGTGCTACATTCTTGACTGGAGATTGTACTGTGTGCTATTCGATTGATTGATGAAGATTAAGCCACCCAAAAGGTGGCACGGGCATGAATAGCCCTTAAGTGGTGGCCCTTTTGAGCCATTACCAGTATCAAGAGCTGATACTGGAGATCTGTGGAGGTGCGAATGCACCCTGCATGACGGGAGATGTCTCCTTTGTGAATGTGTTAAGATGAAGATGAAGCCACCCAAAAGGTGGCATGGGCATGAATAGCCCGTAAGTGGTGGCCCTTTTGAGCCATTACCAGTATCAAGAGCTGATACTGGAGATCTGTGGAGGTGCGAATGCACCCTGCATGACGGGAGATGTCTCCTTTGTGAATGTGTTAAGATGAAGATGAAGCCACCCAAGAGGTGGCACGGGCATGAATAGCCTGTAAGTGGTGGCCCTTTTGAGCCATTACCAGTATCAAGAGCTGATACTGGAGATCTGTGGAGGTGCGACTGCACCCTGCGTGACGGGAGATGTCTCCTTTGTGAATGTGTAAAGATGAAGATGAAGCCACCCAAGAGGTGGCACGGGCATGAATAGCCTGTAAGTGGTGGCCCTTTTGAGCCATTAACAGTATCAAGAGCTGATACTGGAGATCTGTGGAGGTGCGACTGCACCCTGCGTGACGGGAGATGTCTCCCATGTGCTATTCTCAAGTCGCTTGCTTATGTACGGTGACAACACCTCACAGTAAGATATAGAAGGGTGGAAAACCGTTACCTGTAAATAGGGATAGGATTAATGCTTGTGTAATTAGTTATGCCATTATGATGATGAGATAATGGAGTATAAGGATTACTCGATCACTACATCACCTTCAACTATTACCAGGGGAACTATTCCATGGTCCAGCGATTTTCTGAAAAGGAATTTCACTGGCAAGCATAGTGAATTGAGAGCATAAGAATAAAGGTAACTGCAGAAGGCCTATTGACCCATACGAGGCAGCTCCTATCTATAACCACCCAAACCCACTCATATACATGTCCAACCCACGCTTGAAACAATCGAGGTCCCCATGCACCTCCACCACGTTACGCGGTAATTGGTTCCACAAATCAACAACCCTGTTGCCAAACCAGTATTTACCCAAGTCTTTCCTAAATCTAAACTTATCCAATTTATACCCATTGTTTTGTGTTCTGTCTTGTGTTGATACTTTTAATACCCTACTAATATCCCCTTTGTTATGTCCATTCATCCAATTGTAAACCTCTATCATATCACCCCTAACTCTTCGCTTTTCCAGTGAATGCAATTTAAGCTTTGTTAATCTTTCTTCATATAAAAGATTTATATTTTTGGGAATTAACTTAGTCATCCTACTCTAGACACGTTCAAGTGAATTTATATTCATTCTATAATATGGCGACCAAAACTGAACTGCATAATGTAAATGGGGCCTAACCAGAGCAAGATATAGCTGAAGAACCACACCAGGTGTCTTGTTACTAACACTTCGATTAGTAAATCCCAGTGTCCTATTTGCCTTATTACGAGCATTCATGCATTGATCCTTTTGTTTTAAATTCTTACTAATCATAACTCCCAGATCCCTTTCACAATCCGACTTCGCAATCTCAACACCATCTAGCTCGTATCTTGTAACTATCATCATTACCTAGTCTCAAAACTTTACATTTATCAGCATTAAACTGCATCTATCAATCTTTTGACCATTTCAAAACCCTATTTAGATCAACTTGAAGTGATAGCGAGTCTTCTTCCGTGTTAATTTCCCTACCTATTTTTGTATCATCTGCAAATTTGCAAATGTTGCTACTCAACATAAGAACACAAGAACACAAGAACAAAGGCAACTGCAGAAGGCCCACCGGCCCATACGAGGCAGCTCCTACCTACAACCACCCAATTAATTTGCCAGTTCCTTTACGACTTGGGACTTAAATCCATTTACACTTTGGGCTTCTGAGTCTTTTAGTTTGTCAATGCTCTTCCTGATTGTGTCGCGTGTAATTGGTATTTCTCTTAATTCATTCTCCTTACCTCCGACAAACATTTGTGTTGGTGATGGGATGTCATTCAAGCTTTCTAGTGTGAACACTGATGTTAGGTATTCATTGAGAGTGTTTGCCGCCCTTTTATGATACAACTTAAAATTGTTAGTCTCATCTTTTATGGGTCCTACGGAGTCAGTTCTTTGTTTGGGTTTTACTTCGTATATATTTGCCCGAAACGCTATGCGTATTAGTGGCTTTAGGTATTGTATTTTAAATTTTAAAATTTTGCCCCGAGGAGTACTTAGCTGTATCATTAGCAAGGTAATTAACTATAGTTTGCTGTGCTCCGTCCTTTAACAAATCCATTGACCCCTCCCCTAACCTGCCTATTTTGTGCAATAGTCGGTTTAGGATGATCCTTTCAAGCATCTTCCAAGTGCATTACATGAGACTGATAGGTCTGTAATTGTCAGGGTCATTGGGTTTCGGTATTGGGACCATTATTGCATGTTTCCATTGTGTGGGCAACACTCCACATAGGAATGACATGTTAAACAGGTGGAGTAGTAGATTGCCAGACACTTCACACAGTGCATTGAGTATGTCGTAGGTGACGCCATCTTCACCAGGTGCTGTACTTTTACCCTTTTCATAGCCCCCTTTACTTCCTGGGCTGTAATTGGTTCCCCATACTCGTCATCACTAGATTGTGCTCTTTTTATCCTAATCCTTCTGTCATTTGTCGGAGGAGCTGTTCCCTGCTTACTTCTGCAGGGAGGGAGGAGGATGATGCTGCATCACTCCACTTGTGAATTAGTTCTTCAGCCTTACCCTGGGGGTCGTTGTGAGCCGCAGGCCGGGCTCTGCTCCCCTTAGCTACGTTAATTTTTGCCCACACTTGTCTTGCAGACGTTTCTCTTCCAATAGAGCTAGTGAACTCTAGTCATTGTCTTTCCCTTTGTAACTCATCTGCAATGTATGTACCTTTACCTGAATAAAAAATCTAATCTGAATCTATATCTAATCTATATGCTTAGATATATGCAAATGAGAGAGTAATAGAGCGAAACCTTTAAAATACTGAACAATTTGGAGGATATTGATTCATACAATTTCTTCAAAAGGTCAGATGTAACACGAACAAGGAGCAAAGGTTTCAAGCTCAACAAGCCACAGTGTAGGAGTGACAACAAATGCTTTTTAACCCATACGATTATGATCATGGCAATAAGGTTTCTAAAACAGTAGGCATTCTTCCAAAGTCAGACACTGTACTATGTTCCTCGCCCTAACCTAGTCACTCAGTATTATTCACTCATTTATCTATGTCTTGTCTATTTATGTCTTAAAGGTTACAAGACGTACATTAGTCAATACAATTGGTGCTTAAAATGTTAAGGATCTCTTGTGAAACACGGGTATTAATAAAAAAATTTATTATGTAAAATAAATAAAAAAGGCCCAAGGGCCATGAAGTAACAAGAATGCAAGGCTGGCACAAGCTGGCACAAGCTGGCGTAAGTAGAGAAGACGGAAGATTCTTCATATTAAAAGACCCTGCTTCTCCAAGATGGCAGTCACACCCTGCTTGCCCTGGACAATCACCATATGGAGAAGGACTGTGTACTGTGAAGGGAAGTCCACAAATGCAATGCCAGCATGAGTCAGTCTTGAAGGGTAAACGATGATGGCACCCTCACAGTAACACAAAAGCCGAGCAAGCCCAGTGAGGAAGACCTGTTGATGGGAAAGGAGGAGAATCATTAGTCACAACAAAATCCACATAGAAACAAAGGAGACAAAAAAAATAAAGTGGATGTCTTCTTTTTGTATAGACATAATAAATATTGCCATTTGGCTATGTATTTATATGATATATAATAGAATACAGCATAAAACAAAATAAGAGGGGTGGTAGGAGAAGAAAAGATTAGTGTTCAGTGAGAATCCACAAGGTCTTCTCTGAATACTCTTTATTTTCTTCAAGGCTGTGGGTCCCTACAATTGCACCAGAGATGGTACACACCCCTATTATTATTTAAACAGGTGAGTAAAAATAGGTGAGTACACATATGGTGTCAGCAAACTTAGCCTCCAAACACACACACACACACATGGTATCAGCAAGCTTAGCCTCCAAACACACACACACACACATGGTATCAGCAAGCTTAGCCTCCAAACACACACACACACACACACATGGTATCAGCAAGCTTAGCCTCCAAACACACACACACACACACATGGTATCAGCAAGCTTAGCCTCCAAACACACACACACACACACATGGTATCAGCAAGCTTAGCCTCCAAACACACACACACACATGGTATCAGCAAGCTTAGCCTCCAAATACACACATGGTATCAGCAAGCTTAGCCTCTAAACACACACACACACACACAAACGGTATCAGCAAGCTTAGCCTCCAAACACACACACACACACATGGTATCAGCAAGCTTAGCCTCCAAACACACACACACATGGTATCAGCAAGCTTAGCCTCCAAACACACACACACATGGTATCAGCAAGCTTAGCCTCCAAATACACACATGGTATCAGCAAGCTTAGCCTCTAAACACACACACACAAATGGTATCAGCAAGCTTAGCCTCCAAACACACACACACACACACGGTATCAGCAAGCTTAGCCTCCAAACACACACACACACATGGTATCAGCAAGCTTAGCCTCCAAACACACACACACACACACACATGGTATCAGCAAGCTTAGCCTCCAAACACACACACACATGGTATCAGCATGCTTAGCCTCCAAACACACACACACACACACAGAAAATGGGGACATTGAAACAGTTGATAAACTTGATTTCAAGAGAGAGAGAGGTCACTATGGGGAACTTAAAATTTTTTTTAATAAGTAATTAGGCAGACTTGTTGCTAGACAGGGAAGTAAATTAAATGTATGCCAAATTTTGCAAAATATACAATGAAGGCACACAAACATTCATACCAAAACAGAGATGCAGGGCCAGAAAACAGGATTGGTTCAACAGAAATTGAGAGAGGGCCACAGACCAAAAGACACAAAAATGGAATGAAAGACATTGAAAAACTACAAGCAGATGTCAACAAAGTTTTCGATTGGGCAGCAGAAAATAACATGATGTTTAACAGTGATAAATTTCATTTATGGCAAAAATGAGGATCTGAAACATAATGCAGGGTACAAAACACAATCGAATCTTCCCATAGTAGAAAAACAGCATGTCAAGGATTTGGGAATAATGATGTCCGACGATCTAATGTTTAGGGAGCATAACCAAGCAAATATTGCGTCGGCCAGAAAAATGATCGGATGGATTATGAGAACTTTCAAATCCAGGGATCCCATCACAATGGTTGTACTCTTCAAGTCACTTATGTTGTCTTGTCTCGAGTACTGCTCAGTATTCACTTCCCCCTTCAGAGCAGGAGAGATTGCTGAAATAGAGGGAATACAGAGAACATATACGGCACGCATAGACGAGATAAAACGCCTAAATTATTGGGATCGTCTAAAAGCTATCCAAATGTACTCTCTAGAAAGGAGATGAGAGAGATACCAAATAATATACACATGGAAGATACTGGAGGGCCAGGTCCCAAATCTACACAGTAAAATAACAACGTACTGGAGTGAACGATATGGAAAAAAATGCAAGATTGAACCAGTGAAGAGCAGAGGTGCCACAGGCACAATCAGAGAGCACTGTATAAACATCAGAGGTCCGGGGTTGTTCAACGTCCTCCCAGCGACTATAAGAAATATTGCCGGAACAACCGTGGACATCTTCAGGAGAAAACTGGACTGTTTTCTAAGAGAAGTTCCGGATCAGCCGGGATGTGGTGGGTATGTGGCCCTGCGGGCCGCTCCAAGCAACAGCCTGGTGGACCAAACTCTCACAAGTCGAGCCTGGCCTCGGGCCGGGCTTGGGGAGTAGAAGAGCAGAACCCCATCAAGCAGGTATCAATATAGAAAGAAGCCAAACCCCCAATCATACCAGCGATACAAAGATGCGAGAAACAACTATACAGCAGTAAGGGAAGAGGCAGAAAGAAATTTTAAAAAAGGGATAATGGATAAATGTAAAACAGAACTGGGCCTATTCTACAAATTCATAAACAACAAATTGCAGGTAAAGGATAATATCCAGAGGTTGAAAATAGGAAACAGATTCACAGAAAATGATAATGCAATGTGTGAAACATTAAACCAAAAGTTCCAAAGTGTGTTTATACAAAATGAAATCTTAAGAGAACCAGACACAATAAGAATTTCTGAGAACATCATAGAGCGTATAGAAGTGTCTAGAGATGAAGTGGAAAATATGCTAAAGGAGCTAAGTAAGAACAAAGCAGTTGGTCCAGATGGAGTTTCACCATGGGTTCTGAGAGAATGTGCATCTGAGCTCAGCCTTTCACTTCACCTGATCTTTCAGGCATCCCTGTGTACAGGAGTCATAGCAAACATGTGGAAAAAGGCTAACATAGTTCCAATCTACAAAAGTGGCAACAGGGAAGACCCCACCTCTCTCAGTTATAGACCTGAATCATTGACAAGTGTAACAGTGAAAAGATTGAAAAAAAAAAATAATAATAAAAACTAAATGGGTAGAACACCTGGAGAGAAATTATATAATATCACACAGACAGTATTGTTTTCGATCTGGAAGATCCTGTGTATCGAATTTACTCAGTTTCTATGATTGAGCCACAGAGATTTTAAAGGAAAAAGGTAGTTGGGTTGACTGCATCTATCTAGACATAAAAAAGGCTTTCGACAGAGTTCCACATAAGAGGTTGTTCTGGAAATTAGAAAATTTTGGATGGGTGACAGGTAAGCTTCTAACATGGCTGAAAAATTTTCTGACTGATAGAAAAATGAGGGCAGTAATCAGAGGCAATCGGACTGGAGAAGTGTCACAAATGGAGTACCACAGTACATGCACCAGAAATGTTCATTGTCTACATAAATGATCTACCAGTTGGAATACAGAATTATATAAACATGTTTGCTGATGATGCTATGATAATGGGATGGATAAGAAATTTAGATGATTGTCATGCCCTTCAAGAAGACCTGGACAAAATAAGTATATGGAGCACCACTTGGCAAATGAAATTTAATGTGAATAAATGCCATGTTATGGAATGTGGAATAGAACATAGATCCCACACAACCTACAAATTATGCGAGAAATCTTTATATAATTCTGATAAAAGAAAGAGGTCTAGGGTTGATTCTAGATAGAAAACTATCACTTGAGGCCCACATAAAGAACGTTGTGTGAGGAGCCTATGCCACGCTTTCTAACTTCAGAATTTCGTTTAAATACATGGATGGCGAAATACTAAAGAAATTGTTCACGAATTTTGTTCGGCCAAGGCTAGAATATGCAGCGGTTGTGTGGTGCCCATATCTTAAGAAGCACATCAACAAACTGGAAAAGGTGCAAAGACATGCTACTAAGTGGCTAAACGAACTAAAGGGCAAGAGCTATGTGGAGAGGTCAGAGGCATTAAATATGCCAAAACTAGAAGACAACAAAAAGAGGTGATAAAATCACTTTGTACAAAATAGTAACAGGAATTGATAAAATCGATAGGGAAGATTTCCCGAGACCTGGAACTTCAAGAACAAAAGGTCATAGATTTAAACTAACTAAACAAAGATGCCAAAGAAATATACAAAAATTTCCTTTCGCATACAGAGTGGTACACGGTTGGAACAAGTTAAGTGAGAAGGTGGTGGCGGCCAAGACCGTCAGTAGTTTCAAAGCATTATGTGACAAAGAGTGCTGGGAAGACGGGACACCACGAGCGTAGCTCTCATCCTGTAACTGCACTTAGGTAATTACATATGGTGTCAGCAAGCTTACCGTCGAAACACACACAAACAGCCTGCCTATTATTCAAGGCCTTCTCTGAGTACTCTCTATTTTCTTCTCTGAGGCTATGGGTCCCTAATCTTGCACCAGAGGTGGTACAACTTTCAAGTTTTTAACTACTGCACTGAGCACCTGATTTTGGCAAAGACTTCTTAGTGCAATTATCAAGGACATAGTTCTGGTATTTTTTTGTTTATAAATATTCAGGTATAGTTAATGTCAAAATGTTTCAAAACTCAACAATTTATATTTCAAAACAAAAAAAGTAATGAAAACATTACAAAACATTAAAATATAGCCTAATTAATTAATTAATAAAATAGCACAACTCTCAGAATGTCTGAAGGTGCTTTGAGCAATGAAGTAGTTAATTTTATATATATAATATTATATATATAATATATATTTACCTGTGACTACTGCTTAGCAAAAAATTGATCTCTGTGAAAATTGGTCTCGTCATTGCTAGGAGATATTTTAAGACCATGATTTGCTGTGGATGGCACTGTAGTCTTCAAGTCATCAATCTAAAAATAGAGGTAATCTTTTAAAATGTAAATTTTGTATAAAAAAAATGCAAAAATAAATTGCAATAATAATATGAAGTTATTATACATTTTTTTTTAATTATTTAAATATTTGTGAGACATTATTAAGAAATGTATGAAGTACAGATTCTCTAAGACCTGATATGTATCTGCTTATGTTCCACCACATTACATTCAGGGCTGAAGAGAAAACACAGCCATTAAGGTAATGATCACTTAGGATGGACTGGGATGCTACATGTAGGTGGGGGCTAAGCTGCGTGAGGCTAGGATGCCCAGCCTACCTTGTCTAGGCTGGGCTGGGCTAGGCAACACTAGGAAGGAGTTAACAAATCTCTGGAGTGCCTTACTCTTCCTGATATCCTTAAAAAAGCAAGAATGATGCCATTTTATAAAGGAGGCGAGACAGCAGAAATAAACAATTAAAGAAAAATATCAAATCTATTTATACTTTCAAAAATATTTGATTTTTTTTTTTACAAACATCTCTTCCTACTTTGTAAAATTCAACATGAATACAAACACACACACACATCCCTAGGAAGCAGCCCATAGCAGCTGTCTAACTCCCAGGTACTTATTTACTGTTAGGTGAACCAGATATAGAGAATAACCACAAAAAGCTATCTTTATAAGAACTATCTTGTAAAGCCACTAGTACACGCAGCATTTCAGGCATGATATATATATATATGAATACATACATACGGGACAAAGAGCCAGAGCTCAACCACCGCAAGCACAACTAGGTGAGTACACACATACACACACATTATATATATTTATATATATATATATATATATATATATATATATATATATATATATATATATATATATATATATATATATATATATTATGTGTATATATATATATATATATATATATATATATATATATATATATATATATATATATATATATATATATATATATATATATATATTGTGACGGTAACGCGTTGGTGTTCGGCTGTTTAAGGCTAGGGGTATGGCCTCGTCACATAGTTATAAAAAAAAATAGAAAACTGGAACTTCGTCTGTGGTAAGGTAAGGAGAAGACACACAAAACACAAGTAAATTTTAACAATGAAATTTTAATTACGTTAAATAAATCAAAACATGAAAAAATGGACAAACAAATTCTTATAATAAAATCAATCAAAATAATAAGAATAATTAGATGACACAATGAAAAGTTACGTTAAGGCAAAATAACAAGAAGTGCAATACAAAAGTAAATGGGAGGTGCTGGAATATTGGCTTTAAGCCACCACTTCTCTCAGTACACGCTAGCGTCTAGCCGGGAGGAGTGGTGACAACGAGAGCACTGAACATTCTGAGGTCTGAGGTTGGGGCGACCCCAGACATCAAGTAGTATGGGGGGGGCGAGTGCAGGTGCAGCCAGACCGGCGACCAAACAGCGGAGCCGGTAGCGATCAACATGTAGTTTGGTGGTTTGAGTCCGAACAGGTGGCTGGCTGCATACGTTTTGCTCACCCTGGCAAGCCTTGCTGGTGTTGTTGTTGTTGTTGGACATGTCTTCCATAGTCGTTTTATATAATTTCAATGACGTGTTTGTGGAGGGAAGAGCAGGCTCAATCTCTTGAAGGAGATTATTGTCACAACTCTCCCCCGAAGCCTGCGGTTCTGGAAGAAGTACGTCGTTATGTGGTGGAGTAATGGATGGAGTCGCTTCTACTTCATAAACTCTGGAGAGGGCATCGGCTATGGTGTTGTCAGAACCCTTGATATAGCGGATCTCCAGGTTGAAGTCTTGTAAATACAGAGCCCATCGTAGAAGACGCTGGTTGGTGAATTGGGCTTGATGTAGGAAGCGGAGAGGGTTGTGGTCTGAGAAGATGGTGGTAGACCTGGCGCCTTGTAGGTACGGAGCGAAGTGTTGGAGGTTCAGGACGATGGATAGTAGCTCCTTTTCAATAGTGCTGTAGTTCCTCTGGTGTGGTTTCAGTTTGTAGCTGTAGTAGCTGACAGGTAGAACCTCCTCGCCTCGTTGTTGCATCAGGACACCACCAACGCCGGTACCACTGGCGTCGACATGAAGGACGAAAGGCTTGGTGATATCTGGAGAGGCGAGAATGGGGTTAGAACAGAGGAGGAATTTGAGTTGTTCAAAAGCAACGGTTTGCTGTATGGTCCAATTATACCGTTGCTTGGGACTGGTTAATAGAATTAGAGGTGTGGCGACTGTACTGAAATTCCTCACAAACCTACGGTAGTAAGAGGCAAGACCAAGGAAGCGCAGGAGCTGCTTCCTGGTGGTAGGCTGTGGATACTGTTGGATGGCTTGAGTGTGTGAGTCTAACGGAGCTATGCTGCCACTCCCAATAACATGACCCAGATAACGCACTTTACCTTTCGCGAAAGTGGACTTGCCCAGGTTGATGGTGAGGCCGGCTGTCATGAGCTTTGAGAACAGACGTCGCAGCTGGAGCAGATGTTCACTCCAGGAGTTGGAGGCTACGACGATATCGTCCAGGTAGGCGTATGTGTTATCCAAGCCCTGGATGACACGGTTGACAGCTCTTTGAAAGGTGGCCGGGGCATTACATAGTCCGAAAGGAAGGCGTTCATATCTGAAAAGTCCAAAAGGAGTGATGAAGGCAGATATCTCTTTAGCGCGCTCCGTTAGACACACTTGATAGTACCCCTTAAGCAAGTCCACTTGGGACAAGTACTGGGCACTACCAATGGCATCAAGGATGTCATCTATCCTTGGCAAGGGGTAAGCATCCTTGACAGTGACAGAGTTCAGTTTACGGTAGTCAGTGCACAACCGCACCTTACCTTGGGGTTTGGGCACCAAGATACAGGGTGAGGCCCAGGGGGACTCACAAGGTGTAGCCAGTCCATGATCCAAGAGGTATTGCACCTCAGCACGCATGACTTCCTTCTTGCTCGGGCTGATTCGGTAGAAGGGTTGACGAATCGGCCGGGTGTCGGGGAGCAGTTGGATGTCGTGCTGGGTAACATTACACTCTTGGGGATCATCTCTGAACAACTCTTGATGTTCTCTGAAGATCTTGACGAGAGGTGCACTATGATTATCCTGAAAGTATTTGGGAAGATCATTAAGGATTTCGGAATTAGAAAGCGCTGACTCCTTGTCAGTGCTTTCGGGAGGAGAAGCTGGGAAGGTCTCACTGTGGATGTAGGGTTCTGTGAATGTGGAATAGTTAGTCAAGACAGTGGGAGGAGTACCATTATATTGCTTCAGGAGGTTGACGTGGCACAGCTGGGTCTTCCGCCGCCTATCTGGAGTTTCTATGACGTAGTTGTTGTTGTTTCTGCACTCTTTGACGCAGTAGGGTCCTGAAAATCTGTTTTGTAAAGGTGAACCTGGGATAGGAAAATAGGCAAGGACGAAGTCTCCCGGCTTGAATTTTCTTACTTTGCTGGTCTGGTCGTAATGAGTCTTCATTCTCACCTGGGCTTTCAATAGATTATCATGGGCAAAGCGGTGGACTCTCTCTAGAATGTGTTGAAGGTTTTGAAGAAACTGGGGCACATTCTGATGCTCACTGAAGGTGGCATCTCTGAGAGAGTCTTTGAAAGCCTTAAGGGGAGTACGGCACTTACGGCCGTAGAGCATCTCATAAGGAGATACTCCTAGGGACTCATTGGGGAGACTTCTGAAAATACACATTATTAGGTCAATCTGCTTATCCCAATCCTTTGAGGTTTCACTACAAAACTTTTTCAAGAGTGCTTTGATGGTCTGATGACTACGTTCAAGAGAACCCTGTGAAGCAGGATGATAGGGGCTGGACAATACCTGTTTGATGTTGAACTCCTCCAGTGTCCTTTTGAAGAGATCACTGGTGAAGTTGGTGCCACAGTCACTTTGAATCTCCCTGGGAAATCCGTATTGAGTGAAGATCTTCAATAGATGTTTGATAACCGTAGCAGCCGTGATGTTCTTCACTGGAACTGCTATGGGAAATCTGGTGGTAGGACACAGGATGGTTAGGATGTAGGCGTTACCTGAACTGGTCCGAGGTAAAGGACCAACACAGTCTATTATGAGTCTGTGGAAAGGTTCCGCAGGCACCTGTATGGGAATCAGTGGTGCTCTGGGAATGGAGACGTTCGGTTTGCCTGCCATCTGACATGTATGACACTGTTTTACGTACTGTTTGACGTTATTTACCATACCTGGCCAGTAGTAGTCTTGACGAATCCCATGGTAAGTCTTGTTGAAGCCGTAGTGGGAGAATGCTCCGTGGGCCAGGTGTAGAATAGTGGGCCGCAGGCTGGTGGGAATCACAAGTTGTTCGATGTTGGCCCAATCGTCCTCCTCCTTCAGTTTACTGGGTCTATATCTGCGGTAGAGCAAGTCGTTCTCTAGGAAGAACCCAGGAATACTGTCGGGTTGAGTCTCAGCCTGGAAAAACAATGGTGTTAAAGTAAGATCTTCCCTCTGCAACTTACGGAACTCCAACTTGGTCAGATGCGGGGGGAGTTTCTGAGGGTCTTGAGGGACAGCGGTAGCAGTCAAGTCAGCTGGCTGTGGACGTGCGGCTTGTGCACGGGTGGTCACGAGAACCGGAGGAGAAACTTCATCACTCTCTTGAACCTCTGCTGGAACATACTCAAGAATAGGGTTTATTGGCACAGAGTTACACACCTGGGGTTTGTCCATGACGATCAGGTTGGTCGGTTGCAGGTCTTCTGCCAAGTCGTTGCCTAGGAGAAGTTGCACTCCAGGCATGGGAAAAGGCTTTTCCCTGACGGCGACTTGGACTTCTCTGTTCACGTAGGGACAATCCAGGTGGACTCTGGCGAGAGGGTATGGAGTGGTAGCAGTGAGGTCAGTGATGAAGACTGTTTCCCCGGTGTAGACTATGTTGGGCACAGCCGACTTCAAGATGATCGATTGTAGAGCCGCTGTGTCCCTCAAGATCTTCAATTTGAAACGTCCCTCCGGATTTGAACCGTTGGCAGAGACAGTTCCAGTATACAGGTGGTTACTGAAAAGAGAAAGATCATTAACATTAACACCAACATTCATCACAGGCTTACCGGACTTAGGAGGAGTTGGTTTGGGTCTTTGTTGGTCAGTGGTTCCCTTGTATTGAGACTTACCACACTTGTCTATGGTATGTCCATAGAGTCTACAATACTTGCAGTACAGTTGTGAACCAGCTTGATCGGGGCTCACCTTCTCGTAACTGTACCACGACTTCTTACTGGAGGATGGTTCGGGTGTCAGCCGGTGGATGAGGCTGTAAGTGTCAGCCGACTTAGCACACTTCAGGTAGTCGGTTTCTTCTTTATCTGCTAAGTAGAGGCGGACAGGAGGTGGCACACGTCTCAAGAATTCTTCAACAAGCATCAGGTTGACGAGTTCTGTAAAAGTAGAGACATGTGCTGCTTCCAGCCATTTCATGAAATACCTCCGTTTCGTGTTAGCAAACTCAAGGAAGGTAGTGGTACTTGCCTTCAGGTGGTCACGGAATTTCCTTCTATAACTTTCTGTGGAAAGTAGGTAGGCGTCCAACACTGCTTGTTTCAGAGTGTAGTAGTCATTCTCAGACGCCAAAGTACTGAGTGTGACTGCAGCTCTACCTGTAAGATGGACTCTGAGAAGTGTGGCCCATTGGTCGACAGGCCAACTGAGTTGATTAGCAAGGGTTTCAAAGGTGGTGAAAAACACATCAACTTCTGCTTCTACAAAGGATGGCATTAACTTACTTGCATGTGATATATTAAAACTGACGGGAAGATTGGCAGTAGCTTGCTGGCGTTGAGTGAAGTGGGAAGTTTCCAAGGCGATTTCACGTTGACGACACTCTAGAGCCAGAGTCGCTTGTTGCTTGTCATGTTCGCGTTGTATTTCCAACTCGCGTTGTTTGGTTTCAAGCTGTACTCGTTCACGTTCACGGAGTAATGCGACCTCACGTTCGTGTTCGTCTCTCCTCAAAGCGGCTTCGCGTTCGTGTTCTTCCCTTCGTATGGCAGCTGCTTCTCTTTGCTGCTCACGTTCAATCTTGGCCAGCTCTAGTTTAAGTTTCATCGTTGCCAAGTCAGTTTTCTCTGCAATATAGTAAGTTTCAGAGTCTATCTTACCTTGCTCTAAATAGTAATCCAGCAACAGGTTGTGTAGGTCATTTTTGTTGGCTTGGTAGGGAACTTCTAGTTGATACTCATGTGCAAGAGTTTGTAATTCAGTCCTCTTGGCACGACTTAAAGTTCCTATTTCACCTGCTGGATTTGCACGGAAAGTTTGGAGACGAAACATGGTGAAATTAGCAAATAAAGGTACACGAATATTCAATAGTGAAATGTCAGAAACAGGACAACGTGGCAACTGGTACCTATCCTGTGTGATCTTTAACAATTAACGTTAAGTGAAAGATATTAAATGATTAAATTAAATCAAGGGCGCAGGAAATCTTGTACCCGGTACTCATGTAAGAGAATAAGGGCAAGAAAATCCTACTAACAAATGAAACAAAGTTTCGAAAACAAATGAAACAGTTAAATGCTTCAAAAGTAAAATTGGTAGTCCAAGGATGTAGGCATACCTTGCCAAGTCTCTATAGGACATAAAGCAAGTTTTTCCTACTGAATTTAATATGATACTTACAGAATTAGCGAACTTTTGTGCTCTGAAAAAATAAGCTAATTCCCTACCGTTGTATGTATCATCATCTCTGACTGACGTGTAGGGGTGCGAGGTGTCAACTTGTGACGAGAACTGCTGCTGAGGTCCCAATTCAGCAACTAAAGTTCGAGCTAGAGGAACTATGGCCCTCTTTGTCCTCCTACAGTCAGATTGCAGAAGATTGGGTACTCTTGACCCGGGGCAGACCACAGTACCAGGGTACCAATATGATGATCTGTCAGAATGAGAAATATTCAAGGGACATAGATGGTAAACACGAGTAATAACACGGAGGGAGAGATGACCAATTAAGAGTATGACTGCGGCCTACAGTCACCACGTAATCCAAAGTTGTCTCACCTTCACTATATGTTACTCTCGTAATGCACAATACACCGCACCTTATAAAAAATGAAATTGAATATGAAAAATAGTAAAGCTACGTTAACAAAGTTAAATACGCTTACCATAAATTACCACTTGGCACCAGTACCTGAGTGAAGCTCCTAGGACAGGCCCCCATATAACTTGTGACGGTAACGCGTTGGTGTTCGGCTGTTTAAGGCTAGGGGTATGGCCTCGTCACATAGTTATAAAAAAAAATAGAAAACTGGAACTTCGTCTGTGGTAAGGTAAGGAGAAGACACACAAAACACAAGTAAATTTTAACAATGAAATTTTAATTACGTTAAATAAATCAAAACATGAAAAAATGGACAAACAAATTCTTATAATAAAATCAATCAAAATAATAAGAATAATTAGATGACACAATGAAAAGTTACGTTAAGGCAAAATAACAAGAAGTGCAATACAAAAGTAAATGGGAGGTGTTGGAATATTGGCTTTAAGCCACCACTTCTCTCAGTACACGCTAGCGTCTAGCTGGGAGGAGTGGTTACAACGAGAGCACTGAACATTCTGAGGTCTGAGGTTGGGGCGACCCCAGACATCAAGTAGTATGGGGGGGCGAGTGCAGGTGCAGCCAGACCGGCGACCAAACAGCGGAGCCGGTAGCGATCAACATGTAGTTTGGTGGTTTGAGTCCGAACAGGTGGCTGGCTGCATACGTTTTGCTCACCCTGGCAAGCCTTGCTGGTGTTGTTGTTGGACATGTCTTCCATAGTCGTTTTATATAATTTCAACGACGTGTTTGTGGAGGGAAGAGCAGGCTCAATCTCTTGAAGGAGATTATTGTCACAATATATATATATATATATATATATATATATATATATATATATATATATATATATATATATATATATATATATATAGAGTGTCAGACCATGGAGGAATGATTTTTTTTAATTTAATTTATATAAAAAATTATTCCTTCTGAAGATGTATTAATATATGAAAGTACTTAAGGAAATTCCTGTTTCAATTCTTCCTCCGTGGTCTGACACTGTCACATTTTTCATCAAGTGTTAATTTTTGTGATTTACACACACGTGACATGTTTACACACACATTATTTATAATATATATATATATATATATATATATATATATATATATATATATATATATATATATATATATATATATATATATATATATATATACATATGGAACCCTCAACCCTATAAGTGGAGAGTTCCTACAAACTCAACCAGAGGTGGTACCCTCTATATATTAATAAAAAGGCAAGGCTATGCTAAATCTAGGCAGGGAGGGCTTGGCTAGGGTAAGAAGGACTGGTCATGTTTAAAAGCAAGGCAGGGTTAGGCTAGGCAAGACTAGGTAAGGGTATACTGGGATAGGCTTGGCTACGGTAGGCTAGGAAGAGGTAAACTAGGATAAGCAAGGCTGTGCAAGCACTATGCACAGCTGTAATGAACTATGCTAAGATGGTTTAAGCTGGGCTAGGTTAGGATAAGCTGAGTCATGCAGGGCCCCGATTGACCAGTGGAGTCTAATGGTCTAACCTTCTAGCTAGTTTGCTGACCTAAGAGTGTAAATGCCTAGCCCCTAACCTGAGATATATACAAGAGTTGTTACATTCTTGTACAGCCACTAGTACGAGTAGCGTTTCGGGCAGGACCCTGGAATACGATCCCCGCCGCGAAGAATCGTTTTTTCATCCAAGTACACATTTTACTGTTGCGTTAAACAGAGGCTACAGTTAAGGAACTGCGCCCAGTAAATCCTCCCCGGCCAGGATACGAACCCATGACTTAGCGCTCGCGGAACGCCAGGCGAGTGTCCTACCACTACACCACCTGCTGCAATATTATTATAAAAGAAATATTACTTATTATAATCGTAAATACTAAATACCTGTTGTGTTGATTTAGGGGCGACGACGATCGTGGGATCGGATGCGAGCCACAGGTGGCCTACACCATGCTTTCTAAGGCGTCCATCTCATAACAAAAACAAATCCGTGCATTCATACACAAACAGAGACCCGTGGTTATTCGAATACTTGCAATTCTTTTACTTAAAATAATAACAATTAGATTAATAATAATTAACATAATTTTTACTGAAGATTCATAAAAATCATTAATACTATTTTAAAAGAAAATTTGTAAGACATCTGAAAACAGATATACAGACTTTGTGTGATATTTATTTCAACATTATATATTAATAGAATGTTGTAACTATTATTTTTAAATATTAGGTAGTTTCCAGCTACGTATATCGCATATAAACGTTGCAAAAAGATTTTAGACTGAATTAACACATTACACATTTATGGAGTAATTAACAACAAAACAATCTTTATTTTCATTGCAGAACATATATCAGAGCATACTAGTGACTCATACATTTAAAATAGTGTGATTTTTAAACAATTCGGTTGTAAACCCGCAGAACCGCCTACCCGCCAAAGACGTAACATAAGAAATGGTATATAATTCATTATTTTAAATTGCATATATAATCATTAATAATTTTCGGCAGCTATCGAGGTTCTCCATAGGTAAATTCCTGTACTCTAACAAGATGCTACTTGCTGTTTAGCTGTTTAAATTCTTGGAAAATTGTAATGACCAGCGACATAAAATATAACAATGAAATAGTAGCTGGTAACTGTAGGTGAACGAAAAATTAAATTCCAAATTGATTAGATGGTTTCCTAAATATAAAGATCGACCTGGAGGAATTTTATGAATTATGGACTAATTAAACAAAAAAATAGGTAATTTTACTTGAAGAACAGATACCAGAGAATAGTTAGTGAGTACATTTATATTGTATAATGGGAGAAAGCCCCTGGTAGCCGCGAATTAAAATAACCACCTACATTAATTGATAACTAGGAAATTGTATCTGGAAACTTTATCTGAACGAAAACACAATACCAATTTGTTTAGATGTTTTTCTTAATATAAAGATCAACAGTAAGGAATCTTATTCATTATGGACAAATTAACAAAAAAAAACGATAATTTTCATTGAGGACCATATATTAGAGCATACTTAGTCACTTATATATTAAAAGTATTGTGTATTTTGAACCATTGGGATTGTAAACAAACAGAACGGCCTACCCGAAAAGTCGTAACATAAAATGTTGCATATGTTTGCTAATTTATTATTTGATAAATGATTATTATTAATTTACGACAACTATAGAGGTTTCCCATTAGTTAAATTACTGTAGTCTCACTAAATGCTACTACGAAACCTATATAAATCCTGGGAAAGTCACAATGACCAGCGACATTAAAGCATGGAGGGTTAAATAGTAACAGGAAACTGTCGGCAAACGAAAAATTCATTTCCAAATTTATTAGATGTTTTCCTAAATATAAAGATCGATAGGCTGGAATTTTCTGGATTATGGCCTAATTAAGGCAAAAATATATATATTTTTACTTGAAGAACAAATATCAGAGCATAGTCAGTGAGTTATAGAGTAATAAGAGTGTGGTATTTCATTGTATAACAAGAGATAGTCCATGGAAGCGATAATAGACGTAGTTTTACACAAAATAACGTCCAAAAACAGCCGTAGAGTCAAACGGCAAATGTTGACGTTCTTTTTAAGAGGACAGGTTGATATGCCAGGCTGGCCAACATACGAACGGCATTCAGAAACTTGTGTAAAGAATCATTCAGAACTTTGTATACCACATATGTCAGGCCAATCCTGGAGTATGCAGCCCCAGCATGGAGTCCATATCTAGTCAAGGAAAAGACTAAACTGGAAAAGGTTCAAAGTTTTGCCACCAGACTAGTACCCGAGCTGAGAGGTATGAGCTACGAGGAGAGACTACGGGAATTAAACCTCACTTCGCTGGAAGACAGAAGAGTAAGGGGGGACATGATTACCACATTCAAGGTTCTGAAGGGAATTAATAGGGTAGATAAAGACAGTCTATTTAATACAAGTGGACCACGCACAAGGGGACACAGGTGGAAACTGAGTGCCCAAATGAGCCACAGAGATATTAGAAAGAACTTTTTTAGTGTCAGAGTGGTTGACAAATGGAATGCATTAGGAAGTGATGTGGTGGAGGCTGACTCCATACACAGTTTGAAGTGTAGATATGATAGAGCCCAATAGGCTCAGGAATCTGTACACCTGTTGACTGACGGTTGAGAGGCGGGACCAAAGAGCCAGAGCTCAACCCCCACAAACACAACTAGGTGAGTACAACTAGGTGAGTACACACAGCTAAACTATTGGAGGTGGCGAAAAGAAACTTCTTAAGCCAGCATGCCTAGGGAACTATTAGAGTTTGTGTGTTGGTTGTGTTGTCGTCGTTGATCCCTCTCTATGGACAA
>NC_091210.1:25979409-26071909 GCF_040958095.1 Procambarus clarkii | reverse complement strand
CTGCCAAAAAGCCTTTGAAACAGTACCGCACATGAGACTGCTGTTCAAGCTCGAGAGGCAGGCGGGGGTGGGGGGAAAGGTCCTGGAATGGATAAGGAACTACCTAACAGGAAGGAGCCAAAGAGTTACGGTAAGGGGCGAGAAGTCGGACTGGCGAACAGTAACAAGTGGAGTACCACAAGGATCGGTGCTGGGACCAATTCTATTTCTTGTATATGTTAACGACATGTTTACAGGCGTAGAGTCCTACATGTCGATGTTTGCGGATGATGCAAAGTTGATGAGAAGAGTTGTGACAGATGAGGATTGCAGGATCCTCCAAGAGGACCTGAACAGATTGCAGAGATGGTCAGAGAAATGGCTACTAGAATTCAACACGAGCAAATGTAAAGTTATGGAAATGGGACTAGGAGATAGGAGACCAAAGGGACAGTACACAATGAAGGGGAACAGCCTACCTGTAACGACGCGTGAAAGAGACCTGGGGGTGGACGTAACACCTAATCTATCTCCTGAGGCACATATTAATAGGATAACGACAGCAGCGTACTCTACACTGGCAAAAGTTAGAACATCATTCAGAAACCTAAGTAAGGAGGCATTTAGGGCGCTTTACACTGCCTACGTAAGGCCAGTCTTAGAGTATGCCGCCTCATCATGGAGTCCCCATCTGAAGAAGCATATAATGAAACTGGAAAAGGTTCAGAGGTTTGCAACGAGACTCGTCCCAGAGCTACGAGGGATGGGGTATGAAGAGCGCCTGAGGGAACTGTGCCTTACGACACTAGAAAGAAGAAGGGAGAGGGGGGACATGATAGGAACGTATAAGATACTCAGAGGAATTGACAGAGTGGACATAGACGAAATGTTCACACGGAATAGTAACAGAACGAGAGGACATGGATGGAAGCTTGAAACTCAGATGAGTCACAGAGATGTAAGGAAGTTTTCTTTTAGCGTGAGAGTAGTGGGGAAATGGAATGCACTTCAGGAACAGGTTGTGGAAGCAAATACTATTCATAATTTTAAAACCAGGTATGATAGGGAAATGGGACAGGAGTCATTGCTGTAAACAACCGATGCTCGAAAGGCGGGATCCAAGAGTCAATGCTCGATCCTGCAAGCACATATAGGTGAGTACATATAGGTGAGTACACACACACACTCACTCACACACTCACACACACACACACACACACACACACACACACACACACACACACACACACACACACACACACACACACACACACACACACATACACACACACACACACACACACACACACACACACACACACACACACACACACACACACACACACACACACACATGTGTGTGTGGGGAAATGGAATGCACTTCAGGAACAGGTTGTGGAAGCAAATACTATTCATAATTTTAAAACCAGGTATGATAGGGAAATGGGACAGGAGTCATTGCTGTAAACAACTGATGCTCGAAAGGCGGGATCCAAGAGTCAATGCTCGATCCTGCAGACACAGCTAGGTGAGTACAACTAGGTGAGTACACACACACACACACACACACACACACACACACACACACACACACACACACACACACACACACACACACACACACACATGGTTTACTAGGGAATGTATGAAAGCAAAGGAGCTGAACAAAAGGGCATGGAGGAACCAGAGATACCAGAGAACCAGGAACGAGTATGTTAGTGTAAGAAGAGCAGCTGAGAAAAGGTATGAAAGTGATATAGCTAACAAAGCCAAGACCGAACCAAAACCACTACACAGTCACATCAGGAGGAAGACAACAGTGAAGGAACAGGTGATGAAACTTAGGGCGGGGGAGGACAGGTACACAGAGAATGACAAAGAGGTGTTTGAAGAACTGAAATAAAGGTTCCAAGAGGTCTTTACAATAGAACAAGGAGAAGTCACGGCGCTAGGAGAGTTGGCAGCAAACCAGGTGACCTTGGAAAGGTTCGAAATTACAAGTGATGAGGTCAATTAGCACCTATTGGAGCTGGACGTGAGAAAAGCTGTTGGGCCGGACGGAATCTCACCATGGGTATTGGAAGTGTGCAGGAGCACTTTGTTTGCCACTCTCCATTGTGTATAGTAGGTCACTGGAAACGGAAGACCTACCAGAAATATGGAAGACGGCTAATGTAGTCCCAATATAAAAAAAGGGGGACAGACAAGAGGCACTGGACTACAGGCCAGTGTCCTTAACTTGTATACTATGCAAGGTGATTGGAGAAGATTATGAGAAAATAACCTAGTAGCACATCTGGAGAGAAGAGACTTCGTGACAACCCATCAACATGGGTTCAGGGAGGGTAAATCTTACCTAACAGGATTAATAAAATTCTACGATCAGGTGACAAAGACTTAGCAAGAACGAGAAGGATGGGTGGACTGCATTTTTTTTTTACTGTCGGAAAGCCTTTTTACACAGTACTCCTTGAAAGGCTGATACATAAACTGCAGAAACAGGCAGGAATAACTAGTAGGGCGCTCCAGTGGATAAGGGAGTACCTAAGCAATAGGAAGCAGAGAGTTACAGTGAGGGATGAGACCCCATATTGACGTGGAGTCACCAGTGAAGTCGCACAGGGCTCTGTACTCAGACCTATCCTGTTTCTGATATACGTAAATGATCTCCCAGAAGGTATAGACACATTCCTCTCAATGTTTGCTGACGACGCCAAAATTATGAGAAGGATTAAGACTGAGGAGAACAGCTTTAGGCTTCAAGAAGACCTGGACAAGCTGCAGGAATGGTCGAACGAATAGTTGTTAGAGTTTAACCCAAGCAAATGTAATGTAATATAGATAGGTGTAGGGTGCAGAAGACCAGATACAAGGTATCGTTTGGGAAGTGAAATACTTCAGGAGTCAGAGAGAGAGAGAGAAAGACCTAGGGGTTGATATCACGCCAGACCTGTCTCCTGAAGCTCATATCAAGAGGATAACATCAGCGGCATATACCATGTTGGCTAACATATTTACGGAATTAAGAAACTTGTGTAAGGAATCTTTCAGAACATTTTATACCACATATGTCAGACCAATCCTGGAGTATGCGGCTCCAGCATGGAGTCCAAATCTAGTCAAGCATTGGAGTAAACTGGAAAGGTTCAAAGGTTTGCTACCAGACTAGTACCTGAAGTGAGGGGTATGAGCTACGAGGAGAGACGACGGGAAATAAACCCCACGTCACTTGGAGACATAAGAGTTAGAGGGGACATGATCACTACATACAAGATTCTCAGAGGAATTGATCGAATAGATATAGACCGACTATTTAACACAAGGGGCACACGCACTAGGAGACACAGGTAGAAATTGAGTGCCCAAATGAGCCATAGAGACGTTAGAAAGAAGTTTTTTCAGTATGAGAGTAGTTGACAAATGGAATGTATTAGGAAGTGATTTGGTGGAGGCTGACTCCATACACAGCTTCATGTGTAAATATGATAGAACCCAGTAGGCTCAGGAACCTGTACATCAGTTGATTGACAGTTGAGAGACGGGACCAAAGAGCCAGAGCTCAACCCAATCAAGCACAAATAGGTGACTACAAGTAGATGAGTACACACACACACACACACACACGCAAATCAATGCTACTGTGTGTTTTACGCCTTGCAACATAATGTAACCAACATGGAAATCATCTCTTTGTTGACCAAAATATAATTTTAAAATGTAAAAGTTGGTTTTAGTGTGTCTCCATTACATCTCCCACTAAAAAAACATTACTGTGTGTGTGAACAAGTCCACAGGGGCCGTGACGAGGGTTCGAACCTAAGTCCGATAGGATGCTCTCGGATGTAGGTTCGAACCCTCGTCACGCCCCTTGTGGATTTGTTCATTTGATGCATCACTGTATAGTGATTTCTGTGTGTATTTACTGTGTGTGTTTTAATCCTTGTAATGATGATGTATTACCTATGATGTAACGTAACATGGAAATCATCTTTGTCCAAAATAACATTTTAAAATGTAAAGTATGGCTTAGGCCACCTCTATTATATATCCCATCAAAAATATATTAATTGAGTGTTTTACTCCTTGTAACATAATGTAACATAACATGGAAATCATCTTTGTTATGTCCACTTAGTAATATTTAATTGATGGGAGATATAATTATCTGATTAAATGTATGACTATGTACTTTAAATGATTAAATCTAGACTATGTATCTAGACTATGTATCTAGTATGTACCTATGTATGTACCTAATTAGGGCTGTATCTAGAATATGTCCAGATACAGCCCTAATTAGGGTTGACGGTTACTGACGGGTCTGTCATCTCGCGATCCAGCAGGTCACGGCCAATTTATCATTCATCCTTAGTTCACTCCTCTTCTTTTTGCTGAGTTGAGATGTGTAGGACGTTTTAAACTATGGTTACTTGAACGTGAAAATTTAAACTATGATGAAAAACTCACACTAATGTTATTGTTACGGCTCTACTGGGGCGTAACCGGGTTCTTTTCTGATGTTATTAGAATTTGGGAATCCGGCCCCAAGTTAGTAGTGGCTTTCAAGGGGTGTGCTCTGTAACGCAAGTAAATTAAAGGGGAAGGGATACAATTGCACTCTATTAAATATATATTCACACCACCACCATAAATAAATATATAAACAGTCACACGCGGTTACTATGACTACACTTATGTACAATCACTTGTCTTCCTCCGAAGACTCAGGACGTTTCACGGTGCTCAAGACGAGTAGCCCTAGTTCTCTTCTTGTGGCCTCACGATGAATCTTTCGATTCCCTAGGCGAGTCTACCCTGGCCACAGGCCAGCCAGATCACAGTCCCACTGGGTACACCATCGTGGAGGCCTTCAACCACAAATCCAACCTGTAGCTGGCAGGTTCCAATCAGCTCTGCTGCGTAGGCCACTTCACGACTGATACTAGGGTTGTGAGCCCTAGGCAGGAGCCTCGTGTGATTCCGCTGATCACTCTCCTCACCACAACACCCCAGTGGCTAGTCTTCTCCACCAGTCAGCCCCGGGTACGACAATTCCTGGTTCTGCCACGTCACAGGCAGGCTAACACAACAGTGTTCATCCGGGGGGTGACTCACAGCTTCTGCAGCAAACACGTGGAGATACTATGACTGCCTTGGGTAGACTGCCCATCGTCCAATCCAGCAGTCCCAGGTCGACTCTGTAATCAGACACGTCATCAGTACTAGGGACACCCTAGGGCACCTCAATTACAGGCTTAGACACAAACGCCCACCTATCCACTCCATAGATGGCGTTGCTGTCTAAGCGTCACCTCACCCGAGGTCATCAGTGGCTACGTTACGAGCTAATTAAGACGGGAAACCAGCCCCTGTGGCCGGTATATCTTGTCCTCACTAGATGGCGTCGTCCATTTGAAGGGGTTTCGGGAGCTGACCCACAGATGGCGCGGTCGTCACTGCTCCGTGCTCGGACGCTGGACTCGGGTCCGTAACAGTGTGGTTTGGTGTTCAAGTGATGATGGACTAAACCCAACTCTACATTTTTTTTTAATTCTATTTGGATAAGAAATGGATATTACATGGTTAACAGTTGAAGCTGTGTAGGACTGAGATTTTTTTAGGATGAAGAAGACTGTTTCCTCGAATAGCTAAGAATGGAAGGGGGCTGACAGCTGAAATGTCAGGCAGCGCTAACGAGTAAGAAATGATAGACAGGGCTTATGAGTAAGAAATGACAGACAGCGCTAACGAGTCAAGCCGTTCTTGGCTGTCATCCTGAGTCAAGCCCGTTCTGAAGCTGACTGCCTAAGACAGCATATACAGACTTGATGATCGTATTACTTATTATTTTTTACTTTTAAGTTGGAAAATTGGAATTGGAAAAACTTTAAACTAAGCTTGATGGTAGAAGCTAATTTATGAGTGATAAATATCTGTTTGAAATTTGCTCTTCCGCTAAGATATTGGAAACCCTGAAGGAGGAAGTGATTGAGGTAGACTGCGAGAGAGAGCCTTCCTTCTTCTCCGGTATAATGTGGGGTTTTATTTTTGTTAATAAATAATTACTAATGAAGAGACATGGAAAGCCTCTTTGTTTCCCTGTTAGTTTAGTTTAATGTTGATATTGTACAAATGGGCCACAAATATTGTTATGTGGCTGTGGAGATAGAAATAGCACATGCTACATACACCTCCTTCTATACTGCAAAAACTTATCAACATTATCATGAAGCAGCCTACCCGTCAACCTGTTTTTTGTTAAACTATCGCAGAATAAACAGATCGGTGTGGACCTTCCTTATTTTATACAATGATACAGACAGTCAATCAGTCGCTGATGAGTGGTAGGTGATGGGGGTGCGGGCAAAAAGGAGGGGAGGGATTTGCGGGAGTATTGTTGACAAAGACACTTGATGCTGCACATCTACAGCAGTACCGGCAGAGACATCATAGAGGGTTGACCAGTCCCCTTAGCTCCATTTTGACATGGACTAATGACATCTCCTGGGTCATTGTGAGATTTACCTCACACCGTGTGTGTTATGGTGTGGGGGCTGCAGTCAACTCTAAGAGGAGATAATACACAATCAATGAAAGCTGAGGCGGTGAGGAACAGATGTCTCCCACGACCCCCAATTACCTTCTCACGCCTTTCCATACATCACCATATTACCTAGTACTCCTAGTCATGTGGCATGTGATATGTGCCATGTAGCATGTGGCCGGCATGTGGAACTCCCTATGCTTCTAGGTCTTAAACCCATAGTGGTTAGAGGGTGCAGGGGAGGGGTGAGTGGCCATTATTTACAAATATTGAGGATACCTCGCACACCGTCTCAGTAGCAGCAGAGACGAGGAATAGTGAAAACCTATACTCAAGGACTGTGTGTTTGACACGAACTAAAGACTTTAGTCTTTAGACTTTAGACTTTAGTCTTTAGACTTTAATCCAGTGTTTTGCTTAGTCTTACACACTCCCCTCTTGGAGTGTGTGTTGAAGGGTTTCTGAACCACTGTGAGATTTGCCTTATTCCCTCGTGCGTGTTATGGTGTAGGAGGCAGGCAGTGACCCATTGGAAATACACAACTCCTTTGGACTGTCAACTATGCTTGCTGAGACCATCTCCACATTTGCTAACATACCACAGGCCACCCCTTCATAAACACACAATATGAGAGAGACAGAAAGACGAGGGTTACTGCAGCAGATGCCTCCTCCTACAACCCTCTTATCTCTATTCCCTTTCGAATACCGCTAGACTCACACCTCACAACAACAACAACATATTACCAGCTCTCCTACCTCTTGTGTGTTCTCATGTGTGGGGGGCCACTCCTCGCTCAACATAGCCATCTCCTTCCCTACATAGTATTATTATTATTATTATTATTATTATTATTATTATTTAACTATATATTTACATATCCCACTGCTGCTGCTGCTCCTTAACTCTACGCTACCAACATGTACACACCGGTTCCTGCTACACACCTGTTCCTATACTTACTCCTACCCTTACACACACTCTTCTACCCCACAGCGACATGCAACGTTTTGGGAGACACCGAACGTCCCCGGGAGACACCGAACGTCTCGGGAAGACACCGAATGTCACCTTAACTCTACTCTCAAAAGACATAGACTTTCATCTAACACACACCTGTTGATGATGCTACTGCTCCACACCTGTTCCTATACTTACTCCTTCTACCCTTACACACTTATACCTCCAGCGACGCACAACGTCCCAGGAGACGTGGAACGTCCCGGCAGACTACACACCCACGAGTGCCCGGGGAGGCCCCCCCCCGTCACCCATTGAGACGTGACTTCCGTGATTACCTGTGACAGGTGTTCCCAATCACATACCTGTCAAAGGTGTTGCAGACGGTCTACACCTCAATTTACCCTACTTACCGTAACTCTCTGACTCCTTCCCGTTAGGTAGTTCCTTAACCACGCAAGAGCTTTTCCGCTGACTCCCGCCTGCCTTTCAAGTTTGAATAGCAGTCTCATGTGCAGTACTGTATTAAATGCTTTTTTGGCTGTTCAGAAAAATGCAGTCTGTCCAACCTTCTTTCTCCTGCCTTATCCTCGTTATTTTATCATAGAATTCCAAAAGTTTCCCTTTCCAGAACCCATGTTGATGTTTGTTTACTAACCAAATGATCTCTTGGTGTGCAACCAGTCTTATACTAATTATTCTTTCAAGTAATTTACCTCAGTGATACAGGGTTTAATGTTAAGTGCCTCCTCCCTATCCCCTTTCTTGAAAATCGGTACGACATTTGCTCTCTTCCAGCAATTGGGTAATTCTATCGACATAAGTAACTCATTAAAGATTCTTTCCACAGGCACGCTGAGGGCCAGCGCTGCCTCTTTTAGTATCCACGGTGATACGTTATCTGGTCTAACTGCTTTAGTTGAATCCAGTGTTGCCAACTATTTCATTACCTACTTTGCTGTCACCTCTATATTTAAAAGTCTTTCATTTAGGGTAATCTCTTCTAACAATGGGAGCTGTTCAGGTATGATTGTGAACACTCCATGGAAACTGGCATTCAGTGCCTCACAGATTTCCTTGTCACTTTCTGTATATGCCCCCTCTGTTTTGCTTAGTCTTGTCACTTGGTCGATCACCGACATTTTTCTTCTTATACTGCTGTGTAGTAATTTAGGTTGTTTTTTCGCTTTGATCGCAATATCGCTCTCATAATTTATTTCCGATACTCGTCTTGTGTTAATGTAATCGTTCGTAGCTCTGTTGCATCTGATCTTGTTGTCCGCTGCCCTTTGTCTTCAGTACTTCCTCCACTCCCTCCTGCTTCTCATTTTTGCTTTTTCACACTATTAACCCATTGATTATTATATTCTCCCTCTTACTTTTTTCTTTACTGTTGGTATAAATCTCTCTTCGGCCTCCTTGCATTTCCGTATGACTAGGTCCATCATATCTTGGACTTTTTTCCTCTAATTTCTTCTTCCCACTGCACATCTCTCAGAAAGTCCCTTATCCTCCTATAGTCCCCTTTCCTGCAGTCAACTCTCCTTTTCCCAGACCACTTGTCCCTTGGTCAACAGTTTGAATTCCATCATGTAGTCAAAGATTAGGACATAATGGTCACTGGCCCCTAGAGGTATTTCATGTTCCAAATTCTCAATGTCTTCTACATTCTGGGTGAAAATCAGGTCTAATAGGCTCGTGTATCCTCTCCTCTTTCCCTTGTGTCTTCCTTCACATGTTGCGTGTTAGGAAATTCTTGTCTATAACATCTACTAATTTTGCTCCCCACGTTTCATCCCCGCCATGGGGATTCCTTTATTCCCAGTTTACCTATCCATAATTTAGGTCCCTCATGACCAGCAGTTTTGCTCTCATTCTGTGAGCTAATGTTGCTACCATCTGCAGTTCATCTATACATGTGTGTGTGTACGTGTGTACTCACCTAGTTGTATTCACTTGGTTGTTCTTGCGGGGGTTGAGTTCTGGCTCTTTAGTCCCGCCTCTCAACGTCAATCAACAGGTATAGAGATTCCTGAGCCCACTGGGCTCCATCATATCTACATTTGAAACTGGGTATGGAGTCAGCCTCCACCACATCACTTCCTAGTACATTCCATTTACTAACTACTCTGGCAATGAAAAAAATCTTTCTAATGTCTCTGTGACTCATTTCGGTACTCAGCTTCCACCTGTGTCCCTTGTGCAGAACCACCCGTATTAAATAATCCATCCCTGTCTTCCCTGTCAAATCCCCTGAGAATCTTGTATGTAGTGATCATGTTTCCCCGACCTCTTCTGTCTTCCAGCGACGTGAGGTGCAGTTCCCTCAGCCTTTCCTCGTAACTGATGCCTCTTAGTTCTGGGAGTAGCCTTGTGGCATACCTTCTGAACATTTTCCAGTTTCATCTTGTGCTTTTCAAGGTACGGGCTCCATGCTGGGGCAGCATACTCTAAGTTTGGCCTTACATATGTGGTATACACAACTGATTGATTCCTTATAAAGGTTCCTGAAGGCAGTTCTGATTTTAGCCAGCCTTGCAAACGCCGCAGATGTTATTCTCTTGATATGGGCGTCAGGAGACACGATTTTTGTGATATCAACACCTAGATCTTTCTCTTTGTCCGTTTCATGGAGGACTTCATTTCCCATTACCTTTGATTTACTCGGGTTAAGCTTTAGTAGCCTTAAGTGTATGTGTGTACTCACCTAATTGTACTCACCTAATTGTGTTTGCGGGGGTTGAGCTTTGTCTCTTTGGTCCCGCCTCTCAACTGTCAATCAACTGGTGTACAGATTCCTGAGCCTACTGGGCTCTATCATATCTACATATGAAACTGTGTATGGAGTCAGCCTCCACCACATCACTTCCTAGTGCATTCCATTTATTAACATATTCTGACACTGAAAAAATTCTTTCTAACGTCTCTGTGACTCATCTGGGTACTAAGTTTCCACCTGTGTCCCCTTGTTCGTGTCCCTCCCGTGCTGAAGAGTTTGTCTTTGTCCACCCTGTCAATTGTCCCTGAGAATTTTGCAGGTGGTTATCATGTCTTTCCTTACTTTTCTGTTTTCCAGGGATATGAGGTTCAGCTCCTTTAGCCCTTTCCTCGTAGCTCATTCCTCTCAGTTCCGGAACGAGCCTGGTGGCATACCGCTGAATCTTCTCTAACTTTGTCTTGTGTTTAACTAGGTATGGACTCCAGGCTGGAGCTGCATACTCCAGGATTGGTCTTACATAAGTGGTATACAGTGACCTGAACGATTCCTTACACAAGTTTCTAAAGCCAGTTCTTATGTTAACCAGTCTAGAAAATGCCGCTGATGATATTCTTTTGGTGGGTGCCTCTGGGGACAGGTTCGGTGTGATATCAACTCCCAGGTCTTTCTCTCTATTTGACTCTTGCAGGATTTCCCCTCCCAGATGACACCTTGTGTTCAGCCTCCGTGCTCCCTTCGCCTAATTTCATTACCTTACATTTTCCTGAGTTGAACTTTAGCAGCCATTCTCTAGACCATTCCTCCAGTTTGTCCAGGTCATCCTGTAGTATCTGTCTATCTTCATCCGTCTTGATTCTTCTCATAAATTTTGCATCATCAGCAAACATCGAGAGGAACGAGTCTATACCCTCCGGAAGATCGATCATTAGAAACAGGATGGGTCAAAGTACTGAGCTCTGTGGGACTCCGCTGGTGACATCTCGCAACTCTGATATCTCCCCCCTCACCGTTACTCGCTGTTTCCTGTTGCTTTGGTACTCCCTTATCCACTGGAGCACTTTACCAGCTACACCTGCCTGTCTCTCCAGCTTATTATTTACCAGCCTTTTATGCGGTACTGTGTCAAAGGCTTTCCGACAATCAAAGAAAATGCAGTCCGCGCAGCCCTCTCTTTCTTGCTTAATCTTTGTCACCTGGTCGTAGAATTCTATTACTCCCTTATCCAATGGAGCACCTTACCTTTTACTCCTGCCTGATGCTCCAACTTTTTTAACAGCCTTTTATGGGGTACTGTGTCAAAGGCTTTTTGGCAGTCCAGGAAAATACAGTCGGCCTACCCTTCTCTTTCCTGCCTAATTTTTGTTGCCTGGTCATAGAATTCTATTAAGCTTGTGAGGCACGATTTACCATTCCTGAACCCATGTTGGTGGTGTGTTACAAAGTTATTTCCCTCCAGATGCTGTTCGAGCCTTTTCCTCACGATCTTCTCCATCACCTTGCATGGTATACAAGTTAGAGAAACTGGCCTGTAGTTCAGTGCCTCTTGCCTGTCACCCTTCTTGTATATTGGGACTACGTTTGCTGTTTTCCAACTTTCTGGTAAGTCTCCTGTTTCCAGTGACCTGTTATACACATAGAGAGTGGCACAAGTAGTGCTTCTGCACCTTCCTTTAGTATCCATGGTGAGATTTTTTCTGACACAACAGCCTTTGTCACATCCAGCTCCAGCAGACACCTTTTGACCTCATCACTGGTGAGGTCAAATTCCTCCAAGGTTGCTTGGTTTGTCTCCTCCTCATTCAGTGCAGGGGCTTTTCCTTGTTCTATTGTGAAGACCTCCTGGAATCTCTTGTTGAGTTCTTCACACACCTCCTTCTCATTCTCTGTGTATCTGTTTTCCCCTTTTCTCAGTTTCATCACTTGTTCCTTCACTGCTGTTTTCCTCCTGATATGGCTGTAGAGCAGCTTTGGTTGGGTCTTGGCTTTACTCGCTGCTTTCTCCTCACTCTGAGGTACTCATTTCTGGTATCTCTCCCTGCTCTCTGGTGTTCTGTTATTTCTGTAGTTTCTTCCTGTTCTTTTACTCAGTTGCTTCGCTACCTTGCATTCTTGCATGAACCATGGGTTTTTATGTTGTTTTTCGTTTTTCTCCTTTTGGACGAGAATAAACCTGTCTGCAGCTTCCTGGCACTTCTGGGTAACAAAATCTCCAATGTCCAGCACATTCTTGTCTCTAAGATCTGTTTCCCCATGGTATTCCCCCTAGGAAGTTCCTCATCTCGTCATATTTTCCTCTTTGATAATTTAGTCTTTTTCCCTCCGATCCGATTCTTGGATAGGTTATCCAAGGATAACCTTGGGACACACACACACACTTGTGTGTGTGTGTGTGTGTGTTTGTGTATGTGTGTGTGTGTGCATACTCACCTAATTGTGCTTGCGGGGGTTGAGCTTTGGCTCTTTGGTCCCGCCTCTCAACCGTCAATCAACTGGTGTACAGATTCCCGAGCCTACTGGGCTCTATCATATCTACATTTGAAACTGTGTATGGAGTCAGCCTCCACCACATCACTTCCTAGTGCATTCCATTTACTAACTACTCTGACACTGAAAAAGTTCTTTCTAACGTCTCTGTGGCACATTTGGGTACTCAGCGTCCACCTGTGTCCCCTTGTTCCCGTGCCATCAGTGTTGAATAGTTCATCCTTGTTTACCCGGTCGATTCCCCTGAGGATTTTGTAGGTTGTGATCATGTCCCCCCCCTTACTCTTCTGTCTTCCAGTGTCGTAAGGTGCATTTCCCGCAGCCTTTCCTCATAACTCATGCCTCTTAGTTCTGGGACTAGTCTAGTAGCATACCTTTGGACTTTTTCCAGCTTCGTCTTGTGCATGACAAGGTACGGGCTCCATGCTGGGGCCGCATACTCCAGGATTGGTCTTACATATGTGGTGTACAATATTCTGAATGATTCCTTACACAGGTTCCTGAACGCCGTTCTGATGTTAGCCAGCCTCGCATATGCCGCAGACGTTATTCTCTTTATGTGGGCTTCAGGAGACAGGTTTGGTGTGATATCAACTCCTAGATCTTTCTCTCTGTCTGTTTCATTAAGTACTTCATCTCCTATTCTGTATCCTGTGCCTGGCCTCCTCTTTCCACTGCCTAGTTTCATTACTTTGCATTTACTCGGGTTAAACTTCAACAGCCATTTGTTGGACCATTCACTCAGTCTATCCAGGTCATCTTGTAGCCTCCTACTATCATCCTCAGTTTCAATCCTCCTCATAATTTTTGCATCGTTGGCAAACATTGAGAGGAACGAATCTATACCCTCTGGGAGATCATTTACATATATCAGAAACAGTATAGGTCCAAGGACTGACCCTGCGGGACTCCATTTGTGACGTCTCGCCAATCTGAGACCTCACCCCTCACACAGACTCGTTATCTCCTGTTGCTGAGGTACTCCTCTATCCACCGGAGTACCTTCCCTTTCACACCAGCCTGCATCTCCAACTTTCGCACTAACCTCTTGTGTGGCACTGTATCAAAGGCTTTCTGACAATCCAAAAATATGCAGTCTGCCCACCCTTCTCTTTCTTGCCTTATTTTTGTTGCCTGGTCGTAGAATTCAAGTAACCCTGTGAGGCAGGACCTGCCATCCCTGAACTCATGTTGATGCTGTGTTACAAAGTTCCTTCGCTCCAGATGCTCCACTAGTTTTTTCGCACAATCTTCTCCATCAGCTTGCATGGTATGCAGGTTAGGGACACTGGCCTGTAGTTCAGTGCCTCCTGTCTATCCCCTTTCTTGTATATCGGGACTACGTTAGCTGCTTTCCAAATATCTGGCAGTTCCCCTGTTGCCAGTGATTTGTTATACACTATGGAGAGTGGTAGGCACAGTTCTCTTGCTCCTTCCTTCAGAACCCAAGGGGAGATTCCATCTGGGCCTATAGCCTTCGTCACATCCAACTCTAGTAAACACCTCCTTACTTCCCCACTAGTAATCTCAAACTCTTCCAGTGGTTCCTGGTTAGCTATTCCCTCACTTACCTCTGGAATTTCTCCTTGCTCTAAGGTGAAAAAGGTGTGTACTCACCTACTTGTAGTCACCTAGTTGTGCTTGTGGGGGTTGAGCTCTGGCTCTTTGGTCCCGCCTCTCAACTGTCAATCAACAGGTGTACAGGTTCCTGAGCCTATTGGACTCTATCATATCTACACTTGAAACTGTGTATGGAGTCAGCCTCCACCACATCACTTCCTAATGCATTCCATTTGTCAACCACTCTGACACTAAAAAAGTTCTTTCTAATATCTCTGTGGCTCATTTGGGCATTCAGTTTCCACCTGCGTCCTCTTGTGCGTGTGCCCCTTGTGTTAAACAGCCTGTCTTTATCAACCCAGTCGATTCCCTTGAGGATCTTGAATGTGGTGATCATGTCCCCCTAACTCTTCTGTCTTCCAACGAAGTGAGGTTTAATTCCCGTAGTCTCTCCTCGTAGCTCATACCTCTCTGCTTTCTATTGTTTAGGTACTCCCTTATCTACTGGAGCGCCCTACTAGTTACTCCTGCCTGTTTCTCCAGATTATGCATCAACCTTTTATGGGGTACTGTGTCAAAGGCTTTCCGACAGTCCAAAAAAATGCAGTCCGCCCACCCTTCTCTTTCTTGTTTAATCTTTATCACCTGATCGTAGAATTCTATCAATCCTGTAAAGCAAGATTTACCCTCCCTGAACCCATGTTGATTGGTTGTCACGAAGTCTCTTCTCTCCAGATGGTTCAAACTAGGTTTTTTCTCACAATCTTCTCCATCACCTTGCATGGTATACAAGTTAAGGACACTGGCCTGTAGTTCAGTCCCTCTTGTCTGTCACCCTTTTTGTATATTGGGACTACATTAGCAGTCTTCCATATTTCTGGTAGGTCCCCCGTTTCCAGTGACCTCCTATACACTATGGAGAGTGGTAGGCAAAATGCTCCTGCACACTCTTTCAATACCCATGGCGAGATTCCATCCGGCCCAACAGCTTTTCTCACATCCAGCTCCAATAGGTGCTTCTTGACCTCATCTCTTGTAATTTCGAACCTGTCCAAGGTCACCAGGTTTGCTGCCACCTTTTCTAGCGCCGCGACATCTCCCTGTTCTATTGTAAAGACGTCCTGGAACCTTTTCTTGAGTTCTTCACACACCTCTTTGTCATTCTCTGTGTACCTGTCCTCGCCCACCCTAAGTTTCATCACCTGTTCCTTCACTGTTGTCTTCCTCCTGATGTGACTGTAGTAGCTTTGGTTCGGTCTTAGCTTTATTAGCTATATAATTTTCATACCTTTTCTCAGCTGCTCTTCTCACACTGACATACTCGTTCCTGGTTCTCTGGTATCTCTCTCTACTTTCTGGTGTTCTGTTATTACGGAAGTTCCTCCATGCCCTTTTGTTCAGCTCCTTTGCTTTCATACATTCCTTATTAAACCACGGATTCTTCCTTTGCTTCTCTGTTTTTTCCTGTCGGGCTGGGACAAACCTGCTAACAGCCTCCTGACATTTTTGGGTGACATAGTCCATCATGTCTTGTACGGACTTGGTTCCGAGTTCTGTGACCCAATGTATATCCCATAGGAATTTATTCATTTCCTCATAGTTTCCCTTTCGGTACGCCAGTCCTTTGGTTCCCAATTCTTTTTTGGGGGTGATAATTCCCAGCTCAACCAGGTACTCCAAGCTCAATACACTATGATCACTCATTCCCAAGGGGGCGTGTGTGTGTGTGTGTGTGTGTGTGTGTGTGTGTGTGTGTGTGTGTGTGTGTGTGTGTGTGTGTGTGTGTGTGTGTGCGTGCGTGCGTGCGTGCGTGCGTGTGTGTGTGTGTGTGTGTGTGTGTGTGTGTGTGTGTGTGTGTGTGTGTGTGTGTGTGTGTGTGTGTGTGTGTGTGTGTGTGCGCGCGCGCGCGTGTGTGTGTATGTACTCACCAAATTGTGCTTGGGGGGGTTGAGCTCTGGTTCATTGGTCCCGCCTCTCAACCGTCAATCAACAGGTGTACAGGTGCCTGAGCCTATTGGGCTCTATCATATATACACTTGAAACTGTGTATGGAGTCAGCCTCAGCCACATCATTTTCTAATGCATTCCATTTGTCAACCTCTCTGTCAATAAAAAAGTTCTTTCTAATATCTCTGTAGCTCATTTGGGAACTCAGTTTCCACCTCTGTCCCCTAGTGCGTGTGCCCCTTGTGTTTAATAGCCTGTCTTTATCTACCCTATCAATTCCCTTGAGAATCTTGAATGTGGTGATCATGTCTCCCCTAACTCTTCTGTCTTCCAACGAAGTGAGGTTTAATTCCCGTAGTCTCTCCTCGTAGCTCATACCTCTCAGCTCGGGTACTAGTCTGGTGGCAAACCTTTGAACATTTTCCATTTTAGTCTTATGCTTGACTAGATATGGACTCCATGCTGGGGCTGCATACTCCAGGATTGGCCTGACATATGTGGTATACAAAGTTCTGAATGTTTCCTTACACAAGTTTCTGAATGCCGTTGTTATGTTGGGCAGCCTGGCATATGCCGCTGATGTTATCCTCTTGATATGGGCTGCCGGGGACAAGTCTGGCATGATGTCAACCCCCAAGTCATTTTCTCACTCTTGAAGAATTTCATCTCCCAAATGATACCTAGTATCAGGCATCCTGCTCCCAACACCTATCTTCATTACATTACATTTGCTTGGGTTAAACTCTAACAACCATTTGTTCGACCATTCCTTCAGTTTGTCTAGGTCGTCTTGAAGCCCCAAGCAGTCCTCCTCTGTCTTAATCCTTATCATAATTTTGGCATCGTTAGCAAACATTGAGAGAAATGAATGTATACCCTCCGGGAGATCATTGACATATATCAGAAACAAGATAGGACCGAGTACAGAGCCCAGTGTGACTCCACTGGTGACTTCACGCCAGTCTGAGGTCTCACCCCTCATAGTAACTCTGCTTCCTATTGCTTAGGTACTCGCTTATTCAATGGAGCACCTTATCAGCTACACCTGCCTGTCTCTCCAGCTTATGTACCAGCCTCTTATGCGGTACTGTGCCAAAGGCTTTCCGAATATCCAAGAAAATACAGTCCGCCCAGCCTTCTCTTTCTTGCTTAATCTTTGTCACCTGGTCGTAGAATTCTATTAAGTCAGTTAGGCAAGATTTACCCTCCCTGAACCAATGTTGGCGATTTGTCACGAAGTCCCTTCTTTCCAGATGTGTTACTAGATTTTTGCTCACGATCTTCACCTTGCATGGTATACAAGTCAAGGGCACTTGCGTGTAGTTCAGTGCCTCTTGCCTGTCGCCCTTTTTGTTTAAAAGGACCACATTCGCCGTCTTCCATATTTCTGGTAGGTCTCCCGTCTCCAGTGACCTACTATGGAAAGTGGCAAGTAAAGTACCTCTGCACACTCTTTCAATACCCATTGGGAGATCCCGTCTTGACCAACAGCCTTTCTAACATCCAGATCCAGCAGGTGTCTCTTGACCTCCTCTCTCGTAATTTCGAACCCTTCCAAGGCCGCCTGGTTTACTTCCTTTTCTCCTAGCACAGTGACCTCACCTTGTTCTATTGTGAAGACCTCCTGGATCTTCTTCTTGAGTTCTTCAAACACCTCTTTGTCATTCTATGTGTTCCTGTCCTCGCCTGTTCTAAGTTTCATTAGCTGTTCTTTCACTGTTGTTTTCCTTCTGATGTGACTGTGGAGTAGCTTTGGTTCGGTCTTGGCTTTGTTTGCTATATCATTTTCATAACTTTTCTCTGCTTCTCTTCTCACCCTGACATACTCATTCCTGGTTCTCTGGTATCTCTCTCTGCTTTCTGGTGTTCTGTTATTCCGGAAGTTCCTCCACGCCCTTTTGTTCAGTTTCTTTGCTTCCATACATGCCCTATTATACCATGGATTCTTCTTTTGCTTCTCGGATTTTTCCTTTTGGGCCGGGATGTATCTGCTTACTGCCTCCTGACACTTTTGGGTGACATAGTCCATCATATCTTGTACAGACTTAGCTTTGAGGTCTGTGTCCCAAGGTATTTCCCTTAGGAAGCTTCTCATCTCCTCATAATTTCCTTTTCGGTATGCCAGCCTTTTGTTTCCTAGTTCTTTTTTGGGGGGGATAATTCCTAGCTCTACCAGGTACTCAAAGTTCAATACACTGTGATCACTCATTCCCAAGGGCGCTTCCATCTTGACTTCCCTTATATCCCACTCATTTAGGGTAGATATCAGATCAAGCATTGCTGGTTCATCCTCTCCTCTCATTCTTGTTGGATCCTTGATGTGCTGGCTTAAAAAGTTTCTTGTTGCCACGTCCAGCAGCTTAGCTCTCCATGTTTCTGGTCCTCCATGCCGGTCTCTGTTCTCCCAATCTATCTTCCCATGGTTGAAGTCTCCCATGATTAGTAGTCCAGATCCATTCCTGCTAGCAACAGAAGGTGCTCTCTCCACTATGTTAATGGTATCCATATTGTTTCTATCATATTTCTGTCTGGGTCTTCTGTCATTTGGTGGCGGATTATATATGACTACGACTATAATTTTTTGCCCTCCAGTTGTTATTGTTCCTATGATGTAGTCACTGAAACCTTCACATCCCTGAACAACCAACTCCTCAAAATCCCAGCCTTTTCTTACGAGCAGAGCTACACCACCCCCACCTCTTCCTTCTCTCTCTTTCCTCATAACGTAATAGTCCTGTGGGAACACTGCATTTGTTATTGTTTTCATCAGCTTTGTTTCTGTGAGAGCTATTATGTCTGGGTTTTCCTCTAGTACCCATTCTCCAAGTTCATTTCCTTTATTTGTAATACCATCTATGTTAGTGTACATTGCCTTGAGGCTCACTTTCTTCTGTCCCTTCTCAAATCTCCTCCTTGGTGAATGTTCTGCTGGTGGAGGAAGCTGTGCCATGGGTGTGAGGATTTGTGAGGTGGATACCAGGGTTGCAGAGGATACTGGGATGAGGGGTGGGGGGTCAAGTGAAGGGGGAAGGACAGGGAGGGTATGGGGTGAACGGGGCGGGAGGACAGGAAGGAAAGGGGGGTTTTCTATGCAGAGGAGGGTGGTGGCGTTGCCCTCCCCACTGGTGTTACTGGGTAGCTGGTTGTGGGTTCCCCCCCTTGCCTCTGGGGGTGATGTGTGGAGAGCTGTGGTTTCCTGGTTTTCCCCTCTCGCACTGTGCGTCTTCCTTGCTTCTGCCGCCATGGCCCTCTCCTCCCTCGTCATTGTTACGGCCCTATTGGGTCGCAACTGGGTTCTTTCTCTGATCTTATTAGAGTTTGGGTATCCGGCCCCAAGTTAGTAGTGGCTTTCAAGGGGTGTGTTCCGTAACGCAAGTAAATTAACACTTTCGCGCTCCGTGGAAACTCGCGGTTGACAGGGGGAACGTGGCCCCTCCGTGCGGGTAAGCGCGCGGTGACACCCAAATGTGTATACTCGTTCCAGCTTTCTCACCTTAATTCTCGTGTTACGTCGCTCGTTTTGGTATCATTGTGTTCGCAAATAAATTCTCTACAGGTGTGAAAAATATAATGTCCAAAAGCCTAGCGTGACTCCCAACAGCAAAGCGTAAAGTCGGCAAAAACGCACAAAATCAGTAACATGTACATTCTCGTTCCATTTTTTTACCTTAATTCTCGTGCTACGTTGCTCATTTTGGCATCATTGTGTTCGCAATTAAATTCCCTACAGATGTGTATGAATAAAATGTACAAAAGGCTGGAGTGCCTCCCCGCAGAAAAGCCTAAAGTTACCCTTGAACGAGCACCATTTTGTACATTGCAACCTAATGTTCAACTCGTTCAATTTGATAACATCACATTTCGTGCTACGTCGCTCGTTTTGGTATCAGATTGTTCGCAATAAAAAGGCGAGTATTTTAAAACTAGTCCCAGAATAATAGAGCAATAACTGGATTTTTAACAAATATTTTAATTCTGGACGCTCATCATCACAAATTTATTTATAACTTTCCAGCGTTCTGACATAAACATTTGTGTTACATCTTTCATTTTGGTATTAAATTGTTCGCAATAACAAGGCGCACATTTTAAAACTAGTCCCAAGATAATAGGACAATAAATAGAATTTTAACAAATATTTTAATATTCGGACCATAGGCCTATTTATAATATTTCAAGTGTTTGGACATCAAGTTTCATGTTATATCTTTAATTTTGGTATCAAATTGTGTGCAATCTAAAGGCGCTTATTTTAAAACCACTACCAGATTGATCTGATAAAATTTAAATTTTTAAAAAATATTTTAATGAGTGACTCAGTACTGCGTCGTTGGAACACATTCAGTAGAAAAATGAGTGACGAGATAGTCAGTCTGTGGAACCTCAAAGTGTTGAAGGGGAAGGGATAAAACTGCACTGAATTAAATATATATTCACACCACGACCATAAATAAATATATAAACAGTCACACGTAAGTTACTATTACTACACTTATTTACAATCACTTGTCTTCCTCCGAAGACTCAGGATGTTTCACGGTGCTCAACGATGCTTAGCCCTGGTTCTTTTGTGGCCTCATGATGAATCCTTCGATTCCCAAGGCGAGTCTACCCCGGCCACAGGCCAGCCAAATCACAGTTCCACTGGGTGCACCGTCGTGGAGGCCTTCAACCACAAATCCAGCCTGTAGCTGGCAGGTTTCAATCAGCTGCGCTGCGTAGGCCACTCCACGACCGATACTAGGGTTGCGAGCCCTAGGCAGGAGCCTCGTGTGATTCCACAGATCACTCTCCTCACCACAACACCCCAGTGGCTAGTCTTCTCCACCAGCCAGCCCCGGGTACGACAGTCCCTGGTTCTGCCACCTCACAGGCAGGCTAACACAACAGTGTTCTTCCGGGGGGGTGACACAGCTTCTACAGCAAACACGTGGAGATACTACAGCTGCCTTGGGTAGACTGCCCCACCATCTGATTCAGCAGTCCCAGGTCGACTCTGAAATCAGACACGTCATCAGTACTAGTTACACTCTAGGGCACCTCACTTACCGGCTTAGACACAAACGTCCACCTATCCACTCCATAGATGGCGTTGCTGTCTAAGCGACGTCTTCTGGTGAGCAGCGGCTCACCAGAGCCGCTGCTCACCAGAGGTCAGCAGTGGCTATGTCACGAGCTGATCAGGACGGGAAACCAGCCCCTGTGGCCGGTATATCTCGTCCTCACTAGATGGCGTCGTCCATTTGGAGGGGGTTTCTGGAGCCGACACACAGGTCGTCACAGCTCCGTATTACGACGCTGGGCTCGGGTCCGTAACAGTCATGTCCCTCTGGAGGAATACTTTTTTTAATTCTCCCACATGTTACAGGTGGCTTTTCTTTGTTAGAATCGTGTCCTTTGTGTTCTCGTTTGCAAACACTATCTTTAACACACGGTCTCGGTCTTTTTTGTACCAGCCTAACCTGAAAACTTTCTCAATGCTATGCTCAGCCCCTTCCATGTCTAGTGCCTTCAGTATTTCATTCACTGCCGCATTGTCCTTATCATTCCACTCTTTCCTATTAGAGCCTTCCTGCTCTTTAATTCCTACAGCTACCACTGCTCTTTTCCTTTCCGGCAGCTGGCTAGTAGAGCATGCCGCTTCCTGTGAGATGGCTGCTTTCATGGCTACCTCCATCACTGCAGACATTACTTCAGAGTTGTTTTTTTTAGCATTTCTGCAAACGTTGCTTTTAATGTGGCATTCTCTTCCAAAGTACTATTACCACCTTCTCCCTGGGTGGTTATCTGAGTCTCAGCATCGATACTGTTCTCTTTCAAGGCTCTAATCTCATCCTTTGCTGCTGTCAGCTCTCTCTTTAGGTTGCTTATTTCATTCTTCATTTCCTGCATCATTTCCTGCATCTCACTCTTGATGTCCTCCAGAAACTGGGCGAACATTTCCTTCATTTCGTCGCCTGAACTTTTCCCTGTTCCCCTGTTGCTTCTGGCTGTCATGCTTGACGCTGTTCCTAGTTGTGCCGTGATAGGATTCGTCAGAAGGGCAGAGTGGGGTGGGGGAGAGAGAGATAGGGAGAGAGGGAAAGAGAGAGAGAGAGATAGAGAGAGAGAGAGGGAGGGAAGGAGAGAGAAAGATAAAGAGAGAGAGATAAAGAGAGAGAGATAAAGAGAGAGAGAGAGAGAGAGAGAGAGAGAGAGAGAGAGAGAGAGAGAGAGAGAGAGAGAGAGAGAGAGAGAGAGAGAGAGAGAGAGAGAGAGAGAGAGAGAGATAAAGAGAGAGAGAGAGAAAGAGAGAGAGAGAGAGAGAGAGAGGGAGAGAGAGAGAGGAGAGAGTGGGAGAGAGAGGAGAAAGTGGGAGAGAGAGTGAGGAGTGAGAGGGGAAGAGTATGTGTAAGGGGGATGCGGGGGACTGGGGGGTGGGGGGGCGGTGGTGGCGACCAGGTCAGGTCAGGTCAGGTCAGATGGGAGGTAAGAGAGGAGGTGGGGTATAGTAGGGGCTTGGCTCTTTCCACAAAAGGTGTTAATCCTTTCTTCCCTGACTGAACGTTTGTGTGTGCGTATGTGTGTGCGTTTTTGCGTGTGCGTGCATACGTATGTGGGCGTGCGTGCGTGCGTGTGTCACGAGTCCCCTTAAGGGACTTGTGTATGTGGGGGGGGGGGTCTGTGTGTGTGTGCGTGTGTGTGTGTATGTGTGTGTGTGCGTGTGTGTGTGTATGTGTGTGTGTGTGTGTGTGTGTGTGTGTGTGTGTGTGTGTGTGTGTGTGTGTGTGTGCATACTCACCTAGTTGTACTTACCTTGTTGTGCTTCCGGAGGTTGAGTTTTGGCTCTTTGGTCCCGCCTCTCAACCGTCAATCAACTGATGTACAGATTCCTGAGCCTACTGGGCTCTATCATATCTACATTTGAAACTGTGTATGGTGTCAGCCTCCACTACATCTTTGCCTAATGCATTCAATTTGTTAACTACTCTGACACTGAAAAAGTTCTTTCTAACGTCCCTGTGGGTCTTTTGGGTACTCAGTTTCCACCTGTGTCCCAAAGTTCGCATACCCCTCGTGTTAAGCAGTTTATCTTTATCTACCTTATCAATACCTTTGAGAATTTTGTGGGTAGTGTTCATGTCCCGCCTTACTCTTCTGTCTTCCAGTGTCGTCAGCTGCATTTCTCGTAGTCTTTCCTTGTAACTCATGGCTCATACCTCTGGAACCAGTCTAGTGGCATACCTCTGAACTTTTTCGAGCTTCCTCTTCCACTTATGCTACGGGGCTCTATGCTGGGGCTGCATACTCCAGGATATATCTTACATAAGTGGTGTACATGGTTCTGAATGCTTCCTTACACAGGTTCCTGAATGCAATTCTGATGCTAGCCAGCCTTGTATTCGCCACTTAAGGTATTCTTCTTATGTGGGCTACAGGACACAGGTTTGCTGTGATATCAACTCCTAGATCTTTGTCCCTGTCCGCTTCATGATGTACTTCATGTCCTATTCTGTATCCTGTGTCTGGCCTCATGTTTCCACGGCCAAGTTTCATTAACTTGGATATACTATGGTTGAACTTTTGTAGCAATTTCTTGGACCATTCATTCAGTCTGTCTAGGTCATCTTGTAACCTCCTACTATCTTCTTCTGTTTTAATTCTCCTCATAAGTTTTCATCATCAACAAACAATGAGAGAACCGATTCTATACTCTCTGGGAGATCATTTACATATATCAGAAATAGTATAGGTCCAAAGACTGAACCATACGGGACTCCACTGGTGACGTCTCGCCAGACTGAAACCTCATCCCTCACAGTGACTCGCTGTCTTCTACTGCTTAGGTACTCCCTTATACAACGGAGTACCTTCCCGTTCACTCCTGTTTGTAATTCGAGCTTTTTCATTAGCCTCTTGTGTGGTATTTTGTCAAAGGCTTTCTGGCAATCCAAAAATATGCAGTCTGCCCACCCTTCTCTTTCTTGCCTGATTTTTGTTGCCTGGTCGTAGAGGCAGGACTTGCCATTCCTGAATTCATGTTGATGCTTTGTTACAAAGTTCATACGCTCCAGATCATCCACTAGCTTTTTTCCCACAATCTTCTTCATCAGCTTGCATGGTATGCATGTTAGGGACACTAACCAGTAGTTCCGTGCCTCCGGTCTCTCTCTCTTCTTGTATATCGATACTACATAAGCCGTCTTCCTAATTCTTGGCAGTTCCCCTGTTACCAGAGATTTGTTATACACTATGGACAGTGGCAGGCACAGTGCTTTTGCTCCTTCCTTTAGTATCCAAGGGGAGATTCCATCTAGGCCTTTAGTCTTTGTCACATCCAACTCTAGCAAAAGCTTCCATTCTTCCCCAAAGGTAGTCTCAAACTCTTTTAGTGGTTCCTGGTTAACTATTTCCTCTCTTATCTCTGGAACTTCTCCATGCTCCAATGTGACAACCTCCTGGAATTTCTTATTCAGTTTCTCACACACTTCCTTGTCGTTCATAGTGAATCTGTCTGCTCCTATCCTATTATAGATCGTGGGTTGGTTGATGTTGTCGTGTTGATCCTTCTCTATGGACAACCCCAACCCACAACTCGGTAGAGTGCTTATACTAGGAGATCACCCTTGGCGCTTCTGGCTCTTGGAGAGGGGCTCAACGTCACACGTTTAGGGCATGCGGCTCCAACACTTAGCCTCGTTGTCACGTGCACACACCCACTCGAGCCGCTGTGACTCCCCACTCTCTCCTTATGAGATATGATCTCCTCAATCCCCTATGACTTACTAGTATTACCTCCTACCCTGTCCACAGCAGTGGTTCTTGGTTCTTTCTCTCTCTCTCTCCTTCTTTACTACCTCCTGGGAAGCCTCACTAGGACAAGGGCAAACACCGGCAAATTGGGATACATTTACTGGACAAAGCACATACACAATACATACACACATACAGTAATAATGAATCCTATACTCTATACTATCACAATCGGGTTGCACTCCAACACAACCAGAACTCTACCTTCAGCTTATCAAGTGGTATCCTATCTCCTGGTTCACCACCTGATACTATCAACCTCCTCAAGTTGATCAAGTCTACATACACTGTTGCACCATCAGCAAGATAATATATATATGTATCTATAAATGTGTACAAAGAAAATCAGCACTTGAATGCAATAACATATATCAGTATAAATGTTCATTGATTCACAACAATGATCAACCGATCACTCTATCAGTCCTAGAACGCATACGTCTGTAGGTAATCCAGCCTACGTCTGTGACTCTAAACTTCAGTATAAAACACTCCTTGACATAAGAATGCCAACAACCACTCACCTCTCACTGCGTCTTGCACGCTAATGACAACCAAACACTATCAAATCCCTACAAGTAATCCACCAGAACTTCCCTTCCACCTCTGGAAGTTCACTACCCTAATATCCTTAGGTTCTTCCGGGCTTCACTACCAGGATCCTCTGCAGCTCCTACAGGCTGCTATCATGAAGTTTCCTTGAGCAACTACAGTGCTTCACCCTTCTGCTAGGGTCCTCCACAGCTCTCTTGGCTGCTACACCATGAAGTTTCCTCGAGCAACTATGGTGCTCCACCACCTCTACAGAAGCACGTGACACTCCTCTTCACTGCTTTTCCTCACAGCTCGAGGTCCTCTGCTCCACTACCTTGGAGTCTCATCAATTACTTCATATATGCTGGCTTCGAAGTTCTCAGCAACTTCTTCCCCAAAGACAAACCTGCAACCCATCGACACTCCAATAAAATGTTTCCCCTTTAACACATAAACAAAAATAATCACACAATATGTTTGCTCAAATCTCTATCTGTCCTCTACATACAGTGAGAGTGTACTCCCCCGTTTTGGGTGGGTCCATACTCCACCTCGCCCGGCGGGCCTCCTCACTCAGGGAGGGTCCTTCACCGTCAGGAGCCGGGCTCCCTCAGTTGCCCGCCAGCGCTCAGAGGGGACGGATGTCGCTCCGTGTTCCTCCCTCTCCACTCTCTTATTTCAGGCTTTCTGCCTTGTTAAAACATGTCTAACTTATCAATAAACATTGCTACTGTCGCTGGGCACACGACCAACTACAAGCAATCACTATGAACTGGCGTATATCGTGCTTACCACAGATTGTCTGGTCGAGGGCGCTCCTTCCTCTGACAAATTTGGTCAGGGCGCTGCCACGGCCCACGATAATGCCTCAGGGTGATTTAATATCTGCTCGTCGACCAGGACTTGAGACCACAACGTTCCCAGCTCGATTCTACAGCTGGTACGTCTGCACACTTCTCTTCTCTTCGAGATATATCACTAGGGGTTCCCTTCTGATGGGAGCTCAACGGAGCGCGGCTTTCCCCTGCGATGTCTGGTACTCAAGTGAGGTCAAAGCCCCTCCAGAAGCGAGCCTTATGCCTCCAGCAAAATGTTCACATCTCCTAGCTAGTCATTCATCTATTTTCTTCTACACTGCCCATAATCTCAAACTGTTATATATATCCAAGCAACTATTTTACATATGGGTTATCACCTCAATATTTGCTAGACCTACTAATCAGGTCAGGCTTGATGAATAACTCTCAAGGAGGGAGACTCGTTTCTCCTGCAGGCTGAGATCATAACAATCCTCAGTTTCATTAGCTGTTCCTTTACTGTTGTTTTTCTCCTCATGTGGTTGTGCAGCAATTTACGTTGAGTCTTTGCCTTGCTTGCAATATCATTTTCGTAATGCCCTTCTACCTCTCTTCTCAACCTGACATATTCATTCCCGGTACTCTGGTATCTTTCTCTGCTCTCAAGTGTCCTGTTATTTCTATAGTTTCTCCCCGCCCTTTTACTTTGCTGCTTAGCTAGCCTACAGCTCTGATTATTTTTCATGGGTTTCTTATCTTCATTTCATTGTTTTCCTTGTGGAAAAGAATTTTGTATGCTTCCTCCTTACACTTCTGCCTGATGTAATCCATCATGTCGTGTGCCGTCTTTCCCCTGAGCTCTGTTTCCCATGTTATATCTGTTAGGAAATTTCTTATCTCCCCATAGTTTTCCTTTCGAAATACCAGCCATTTGATTTTAGTACCCCTCCTCGGGTTCATTAATCCTTCTTCAATCAGATTCTCAAACGTCAGTACACTGTGGTCATTCATTCTTACTGGGGCCTCGAAACCGATTTCCCTTATATCGGAGTAAATTCAGAGTGAAGGGGTCAAGTCTCGCTGGTTCATCGTTTCCTCTCATTCTTGTGTGATTCTCTAACATGCTTGCTTAAAAAATTGCTTGTCGTCACCTCCAATAGTTTTGTTCTCTATGTATCCTCATCTCCACGCGGTTCTATGTTCTAGCAATCTATCCTTCCGTTATTGAAGTTCTCCCATGATGAGCAGATGGGATCTATTTCTACAGGCAGTAGAGGCTGCCCTCTCAATTAAAGTGTTAACTGCTCTGTTGTTGTTGTTGTCATTCTCTTGCCTAGGTCTTCTGTTATTTGGTGGAGGGTTATACATCACTGCTACTACTACTCTTGGTCCTCCCTTTGTCATGATGCTTGTTATGTAGTCTCTGAATACCTCGCAGCCTGGGATAACCATCTCCAGGAAACTCCATTCTTTTCTCATTAGTAGGGCCACTTCACCTCCTCCCCTTCCTTCCCTCTCTTTCCTTATTACAGTGTAATCCTGGGGAAACACCACATTTGTTATGATTCCTGTGAGTTTTGATTCTGTAAGTCCGATTACATCTGGGTTCACTTCTTGTGCTCTTTCCCTTAGATCACTTGCCTTGCTTGTAATCCCATCTATGTTTGAGTACATCACCATGAAACTGATCCTCTTCTGTCCTTTCTCAGCTTCTGTTGGTTCCCCTGAAGCAGGGAAACAAGGAGGGTCCGGGATGGGAGGGCCTAGGAAGGGGGGACCTGGGAGATCTGGGGTGTACGGGGGCTAGGAGGATCTGGTAAGAGGAGGGAGGTGGAGGAGGGAGGGCCTTGGGATGGGGAGAGGGGATGAAGAGAGGGCTTGGGATGAAGGAGGAGGCTTCGGAGGGTGAGTGAGAGGGGGAGGCTTGAGATAGTGTTGGAGAAGGGGATGCTTGGTGGGGTATGGGAGGAGGGAGGGCTCGGGGAGTTGGGGGGAGAAGGGGGGCTTGGGGGTCAGGAGAGAAGGAAGGGAGAGCTGAGGGGGGTGAGAAAGAATGGAGGGCTTAGGGGGGGGGGAAATGGAGGGCTTGGAGGTGGGGGGGGCTAATGGAGGGCAGAGGGAAAAGGGAGGACTTGGGGGGGGTGAGAAGGAAGGTCCTGGGAAGGGGGAGTGGAGGGAGGGTGCCCTAAGTGGGCACCTAGTGGGGACCTGGCAGATAGGATGTTATTGGGTGGAAGGGGGGGGGTAATGTTTCTCTCACTGTGGCTGTTGAAATGCTTGTGGAGGGTTCCCCACTCCCCTCTGGGATTGTAAGGTTTGGTGTTATGGTTCCCTGATTCCTTTCTTTCTCCCTGCGCTCCTTCCTCATGGCTGCTGCCCTCATTCTCTCATCCGTTGTCATATCTCTCTGCAGGAATACTTTTTTGAACTTCAGTACATTTGCAAGTCTGCTCTTCATTGCTAACATATCCTCTTTTGTGTTATCGTTTATGAATACCACCTCTATCAATCGGTCTCTATCCTTGTTGTATTGTCCGAGCCTGAAAATCTTTTCTGGTCAGCCCTCGCCATCTTTACCCTTTTAAGGATCTCATTAACTTCGTTTTTGTCCTTGTAAAAGTCCCCTCTGCAGGAACATTACCATCTCCTTGAGGGATGGTTTGTGTTTGGTATTGGGGAGGATTCTCTTTCAGACTTCCTATTTCCTCCTTTGCTGCCTTCAGCTCATCTTGCAAGTTGATTACTGTCACCCTGATTACCCTCAGTCCTTCACTGAATTGACTCCACATATGTCTGATTGTTTTCTTAATCCAGGCATCCTGACCCACCCATCCTCTGAGTTTGTTCCTGCCATGTTAGTCTCCCTGCCCCTTCTCCTGTATGTGTGTATGAGATTGTATTTTCAATTTGTGCCTGGAGAATCGAGCTATAGGCTCTTGGACCCTGCCTTTTTAACAAATCTATATTCCTCTGTTATGTCTACTAAATATATTTCCCTCCAACACACACACACATCCCCAGAAAACGGCCTGTAGCAGCTGTCTAACTCCCAGATACTTATTTACTGCGTAGTGAATAGTGACTGACCTTAGGTGAAAGGAAACATTTACCAACTGCTTCTATCCTACCCCGGGGATTCATTCTGCAATCCTCAGTTTTATTTCATTTACGTAGCCGACTGAGCCAAAGGAGCCGGGAATATGTGTATGTGACTGATATTTCATTACAGCATGAGGAGGGGTTGTGGTTCACAGGGCTGAAGACACTATTGGAGTACGAGGTGACCAGCTTCAACATGACGACCCTCCATGGCCACCTCACTTCAGGCCAGCGGGTGAGTCTATGAATATAGGTTCTGTTTTCATTCACCTCTTCTCATAGCACACAGCACTCGCTTGCTCCTCTACCTTCTCCCATTCTTTTCCTAACGTTACACTCCTCCATTCTCATACTCGGCCTCCTCACTCAACATTACGCTGTCACCCACATCACTCAACACTCATGCTCCCTTTTACTCGTGGGTCAAAGACATGAATAAAGAAATATCGTGCTGCACATAGGATTCAATGGACGCGTTCACAACCAGTCAGATTGCTGAGTTGTCCTGAGTACACTGGACTAGCCAGTGTATTGAGGACTCAGACAGACTCGGACCTCCGAACGCATTACCAAACTGAGCGCTGACTCATGAATAATCGAATGAAGATATAATCAGAGCGAAATCACAAATGATTCAACGGACGCACTCATTACACACAGCTCCCTTCTCTGTCACGCTATATCATTGCAATTATTTTGACAAATTGTCATTTATTACATATTTCCTATTACACTTTTGTAGATAAGAGAGAAGTTACATCACGCAACCCAAACATACATTGTGCTTCCTCATTTATTATACAAGCACTCATACTCACGTTGTCTCTTTCTCAGCCGTCTTCCCTTTATATAAACACGGTATATATATATACATATATATATATATATATATATATATATATATATATATATATATATATATATATATATATATATATATATATATATATATATATATATATATATATATAACTGAAAACTCACACCCCAGAAGTGACTCGAACCCATACTCCCAGGAGCAACGCAACTGGTATGTACAAGACGCCTTAATCCACTTGACCATCATGACCGGACATAATGAGGTGATAGCCGAGGCTATTTGAACCACCCCACCGCCGGCACTCGGATAGTAATCTTGGGCATAGCATTTTACCAAATCACCTCATTCTTTGGGGCACACGTGAGGAACACAAATGCGAACAAGCCTGAATGGTCCCCAGGACAATATGCAACTGAAAACTCACACCCCAGAAGTGACTCGAACCCATACTCCCAGGAGCAACGCAACTGGTATGTACAAGACGCCTTAATCCACTTGACCATCACGACCGGACATAATGAGGTGATAGCCGAGGCTATTTAAACCACCCCACCGCCGGCACTCGGATAGTAATCTTGGGCATAGCATTTTACCAAATCACCTCATTCTTTGGGGCACACGTGAGGAACACAAATGCAAACAAGCCTGAATGGTCCCCAGGACAATATGCAACTGAAAACTCACACCCCAGAAGTGACTCGAACCCATACTCCCAGGAGCAACGCAACTGGTATGTACAAGACGCCTTAATCCACTTGACCATCACGACCGGACATAATGAGGTGATAGCCGAGGCTATCTGAACCACCCCACCGCCGGCACTCGGATAGTAATCTTGGGCATAGCATTTTACCAAATCACCTCATTCTTTGGGGCACACGTGAGGAACACAAATGCGAACAAGCCTGAATGGTCCCCAGGACAATATGCTACTGAAAACTCACACCCCAGAAGTGACTCGAACCCATACTCCCAGGAGCAACGCAACTGGTATGTACAAGACGCCTTAATCCACTTGACCATCACGACCGGACATAATGAGGTGATAGCCGAGGCTATTTGAACCACCCCACCGCCGGCACTCGGATAGTAATCTTGGGCATAGCATTTTACCAAATCACCTCATTCTTTGGGGCACACGTGAGGAACACAAATGCGAACAAGCCTGAATGGTCCCCAGGACAATATGCAACTGAAAACTCACACCCCAGAAGTGACTCGAACCCATACTCCCAGGAGCAACGCAACTGGTATGTACAAGACGCCTTAATCCACTTGACCATCACGACTGGACATAATGAGGTGATAGCCGAGGCTATTTGAACCACCCCACCACCGGCACTCTGATAGTAATCTTGGGCATAGCATTTTACCAAATCACCTCATTCTTTGGGGCACACGTGAGGAACACAAATGCGAACAAGCCTGAATGGTCCCCAGGACAATATGCAACTGAAAACTCACACCCCAGAAGTGACTCGAACCCATACTCCCAGGAGCAACGCAACTGTTATGTACAAGATGCCTTAATCCACTTGACCATCACGACCGGACATAATGAGGTGATAGCCGAGGCTATTTGAACCACCCCACCGCCGGTACTCGGATAGTAATCTTGGGCATAGAATTTTACCAAATCACCTCATTCTTTGGGGCACACGTGAGGAACACAAATGCGAACAAGCCTGAATGGTCCCCAGGACAATATGCAACTGAAAACTCACACCCCAGAAGTGACTCGAACCCATACTCCCAGGAGCAACGCAACTGGTGTGTACAAGACGCCTTAATCCACTTGACCATCACGACCGGACATAATGAGGTGATAGCCGAGGCTATTTGAACCACCCCACCGCCGGCACTCGGATAGTAATCTTGGGCATAGCATTTTACCAAATCACCTCATTCTTTGGGGCACACGTGAGGTACACAAATGCGAACAAGCCTGAATGGTCCCCAGGACAATATGCAACTGAAAACTCACACCCCAGAAATGACTCGAACCCATACTCCCAGGAGCAACGCAACTGGTATGTACAAGACGCCTTAATCCACTTGACCATCACGACCGGACATAATGAGGTGATAGCCGAGGCTATTTGAACCACCCCACCGCCGGCATTCGGATAGTAATCTTGGGCATAGCATTTTACCAAATCACCTCAATCTTTGGAGCACACGTGAGGAACACAAATGCGAACAAGCCTGAATGGTCCCCAGGACAATATGCAACTGCATATTGCATATTGCATATTGTCCTGGGGACCATTCAGGCTTGTTCGCATATATATATATATATATATATATATATATATATATATATATATATATATATATATATATATATATATATATATATATATATATATATATATATATATATAACTGAAAACTCACACCCCAGAAGTGACTCGAACCCATACTGCCAGGAGCAACGCAACTGGTATGTACAGGGACGCCTTAATCCGCTTGACCATCACGACCGGACAAAAGGAAGTGATAGCCGAAGCTATTTGAACAACTTCCCCGTCGGCACTCGGATGGTAATCTTGGGCATAGCATTTTATCAAATCACCTCATTCTTTGGGGCACACGTGAGGAACACAAATGCAAACAAGCCTGAATGGTCCCCAGGACAATATGCAACTGAAAACTCACACCCCAGAAGTGACTCGAACCCATACTGCCAGGAGCAACGCAACTGGTATGTACAGGGAGATTACCATCCGAGTGCCGGTGGGGAAGTGGTTCAAATAGCTTCAGCTATCACTTCCTTTTGTCCGGTCGTGATGGTCAAGCGGATTAAGGCGTCCCTGTACCTACCAGTTGCGTTGCTCCTGGCAGTATGGGTTCGAGTCACTTCTGGGGTGTGAGTTTTCAGTTGTATATAGTCCTGGGGACCATTAAGGCTTGTTTGCATATATATATATATATATATATATATATATATATATATATATATATATATATATATATATATAAATATATATATATATTTATATATATATATATATATATATATATATATATATATATATATATATATATATATATATATATATATATATATATATATATACGAACAAGCCTGAATGGTCCCCAGGCATACATGCAACTGAAAACTCACACCCCAGAAGTGATTCGAACCCATACTGCCAAAAGTACTATGCATGTGGCCCTGTACGCCACATGCATAGTGCTCCTGGCAATATGGGTTCGAGTCACTTTTGGGGCATGAGTTTTCAGTTGCATATAGTCCTGGGGACCATTCAGGCTTGTTCGCATATATATATATATATATATATATATATATATATATATATATATATATATATATATATATATATATATATATATATATATATATAAGCCTATACTTGCATAAACCACAAGTGAAGATTAATAATCTTTGGACAACACCCACCAGTGGGACTCGAACCCAGAAAGCACAACTACCTTCCAGTAGCCGGCATAACTAGTATGCTTTAACCCACTACACCATCAGACCTTACAAAAGAAGTAGATAGTTCGAGATATATATCTCAAACATCTCCACTTCCCGAAGGCACCAGATGAGTGAGGGGTCAGTCTGCTTTTTTCGTCAAGCCACTGTCAATGTGAGAGAACTCGTGTCCAGCTTATAAGCCTATACTTGCATAAACCACAAGTGAAGATTAATAATCTTTGGACAACACCCACCAGTGGGACTCGAACCCAGAAAGCACAACTACCTTCCAGTAGCCGGCATAACTAGTATGCTTTAACCCACTACACCATCAGACCTTACAAAAGAAGTAGATAGTTCGAGATATATATCTCAAACATCTCCACTTCCCGAAGGCACCAGATGAGTGAGGGGTCAGTCTGCATTTTTCGTCAAGCCACTGTCAATGTGAGAGAACTCGTGTCCAGCTTATAAGCCTATACTTGCATAAACCACAAGTGAAGATTAATAATCTTTGGACAACACCCACCAGTGGTTGTGCTTTCTGGGTTCGAGTCCCACTGGTGGGTGTTGTCCAAAGATTATTAATCTTTACTTGTGGTTTATGCAAGTATAGGCTTATAAGCTGGACACGAGTTCTCTCACATTGACAGTGGCTTGACGAAAAATGCAGACTGACCCCTCACTCATCTGGTGCCTTCGGGAAGTGGAGATGTTTGAGATATATATCTCGAACTATCTACTTCTTTTGTAAGGTCTGATGGTGTAGTGGGTTAAAGCATACTAGTTATGCCGACTACTGGAAGGTAGTTGTGCTTTCTGGGTTCGAGTCCCACTGGTGGGTGATGTCCAAAGATTATTAATCTTCACTTGTGGTTTATGCAAGTATAGGCTTATAAGCTGGACACGAGTTCTCTCACATTGACAGTGGCTTGACGAAAAATGCAGACTGACCCCTCACTCATCTGGTGCCTTCGGGAAGTGGAGATGTTTGAGATATATATCTCGAACTATCTACTTCTTTTGTAAGGTCTGATGGTGTAGTGGGTTAAAGCATACTAGTTATGCCGGCTACTGGAAGGTTTTTGTGCTTTCTGGGTTCGAGTCCCACTGGTGGGTGTTGTCCAAAGATTATTAATCTTCACTTGTGGTTTATGCAAGTATAGGCTTATAAGCTGGACACGAGTTCTCTCACATTGACAGTGGCTTGACGAAAAATGCAGACTGACCCCTCACTCATCTGGTGCCTTCGGGAAGTGGAGATGTTTGAGATATATATCTCGAACTATCTACTTCTTTTGTAAGGTCTGATGGTGTAGTGGGTTAAAGCATACTAGTTATGCTGGCTACTGGAAGGTAGTTGTGCTTTCTGGGTTCGAGTCCCACTGGTGGGTGTTGTCCAAAGATTATATATATATATATATATATATATATATATATATATATATATATATATATATATATATATATATATATATATATATATATATATATATATATATATATATATCACATGCATATATATATCTAGGAATCACATGAGACAAGCCCATGACATTACTCTAACAAGAGAAATGTTGAACAAGAATACCTGCATAATAGATAAAACCCAAGATGCAAGAAGATTACAAATTCTTGAGGCAATTCACATAAGAATAGAGCGACCTACCATGAACACCCAAATCACGGAACTATTTACTCTACCCACCATAAGAGTAAGGACAAGACAAGAACATATCGATGCCAACACAGAAGACAATGTCCAACATAACAGGCCAATTACACTGGATTAATCTTTGTGTTTAGATAGGAGATGCCTCGTATGGGCCAATAAGCCTTCTGCAGCCTCTATGTTTCACCTCACATTTATCCCTTATGTATCCCCCATGTTTTCACCTTATATATATATATATATATATATATATATATATATATATATATATATATATATATATAATCTATATATATATATATATATAATATATATAGGACATATATATATATATATATATATATATATATATATATATGCGAACAAGCCTGAATGGTCCCCAGGACAATATGCAACTGAAAACTCACACCCCAGAAATGACTCGAACCCATACTCCCAGGAGCAACACAACTGGTATGTACAAGACGCCTTAATCCACTTGACCATCACGACCGGACATAATGAGGTGATAGCCGAGGCTATTTGAACCACCCCACCGCCGGCACTCGGATAGTAATCTTGGGCATAGCATTTTACCAAATCACCTCATTCTTTGGGGCACACGTGAGGAACACAAATGCGAACAAGCCTGAATGGTCCCCAGGACAATATGCAACTGAAAACTCACACCCCAGAAATGACTCGAACCCATACTCCCAGGAGCAACGCAACTGGTATGTACAAGACGCCTTAATCCACTTGACCATCACGACCGGACATAATGAGGTGATAGCCGAGGCTATTTGAACCACCCCACCGCCGGCACTCGGATAGTAATCTTGGGCATAGCATTTTACCAAATCACCTCATTCTTTGGGGCACACGTGAGGAACACAAATGCGAACAAGCCTGAATGGTCCCCAGGACAATATGCTACTGAAAACTCACACCCCAGAAGTGACTCGAACCCATACTCCCAGGAGCAACGCAACTGGTATGTACAAGACGCCTTAATCCACTTGACCATCACGACCGGACATAATGAGGTGATAGCCGAGGCTATTTGAACCACCCCACCGCCGGCACTCGGATAGTAATCTTGGGCATAGCATTTTACCAAATCACCTCATTCTTTGGGGCACACGTGAGGAACACAAATGCGAACAAGCCTGAATGGTCCCCAGGACAATATGCAACTGAAAACTCACACCCCAGAAGTGACTCGAACCCATACTCCCAGGAGCAACGCAACTGGTATGTACAAGACGCCTTAATCCACTTGACCATCACGACTGGACATAATGAGGTGATAGCCGAGGCTATTTGAACCACCCCACCACCGGCACTCTGATAGTAATCTTGGGCATAGCATTTTACCAAATCACCTCATTCTTTGGGGCACACGTGAGGAACACAAATGCGAACAAGCCTGAATGGTCCCCAGGACAATATGCAACTGAAAACTCACACCCCAGAAGTGACTCGAACCCATACTCCCAGGAGCAACGCAACTGTTATGTACAAGATGCCTTAATCCACTTGACCATCACGACCGGACATAATGAGGTGATAGCCGAGGCTATTTGAACCACCCCACCGCCGGTACTCGGATAGTAATCTTGGGCATAGAATTTTACCAAATCACCTCATTCTTTGGGGCACACGTGAGGAACACAAATGCGAACAAGCCTGAATGGTCCCCAGGACAATATGCAACTGAAAACTCACACCCCAGAAGTGACTCGAACCCATACTCCCAGGAGCAACGCAACTGGTGTGTACAAGACGCCTTAATCCACTTGACCATCACGACCGGACATAATGAGGTGATAGCCGAGGCTATTTGAACCACCCCACCGCCGGCACTCGGATAGTAATCTTGGGCATAGCATTTTACCAAATCACCTCATTCTTTGGGGCACACGTGAGGTACACAAATGCGAACAAGCCTGAATGGTCCCCAGGACAATATGCAACTGAAAACTCACACCCCAGAAATGACTCGAACCCATACTCCCAGGAGCAACGCAACTGGTATGTACAAGACGCCTTAATCCACTTGACCATCACGACCGGACATAATGAGGTGATAGCCGAGGCTATTTGAACCACCCCACCGCCGGCATTCGGATAGTAATCTTGGGCATAGCATTTTACCAAATCACCTCAATCTTTGGAGCACACGTGAGGAACACAAATGCGAACAAGCCTGAATGGTCCCCAGGACAATATGCAACTGCATATTGCATATTGCATATTGTCCTGGGGACCATTCAGGCTTGTTCGCATATATATATATATATATATATATATATATATATATATATATATATATATATATATATATATATATATATATATATATATATATATATATATATATAACTGAAAACTCACACCCCAGAAGTGACTCGAACCCATACTGCCAGGAGCAACGCAACTGGTATGTACAGGGACGCCTTAATCCGCTTGACCATCACGACCGGACAAAAGGAAGTGATAGCCGAAGCTATTTGAACAACTTCCCCGTCGGCACTCGGATGGTAATCTTGGGCATAGCATTTTATCAAATCACCTCATTCTTTGGGGCACACGTGAGGAACACAAATGCAAACAAGCCTGAATGGTCCCCAGGACAATATGCAACTGAAAACTCACACCCCAGAAGTGACTCGAACCCATACTGCCAGGAGCAACGCAACTGGTATGTACAGGGAGATTACCATCCGAGTGCCGGTGGGGAAGTGGTTCAAATAGCTTCAGCTATCACTTCCTTTTGTCCGGTCGTGATGGTCAAGCGGATTAAGGCGTCCCTGTACCTACCAGTTGCGTTGCTCCTGGCAGTATGGGTTCGAGTCACTTCTGGGGTGTGAGTTTTCAGTTGTATATAGTCCTGGGGACCATTAAGGCTTGTTTGCATATATATATATATATATATATATATATATATATATATATATATATATATATATATATATATAAATATATATATATATTTATATATATATATATATATATATATATATATATATATATATATATATATATATATATATATATATATATATACGAACAAGCCTGAATGGTCCCCAGGCATACATGCAACTGAAAACTCACACCCCAGAAGTGATTCGAACCCATACTGCCAAAAGTACTATGCATGTGGCCCTGTACGCCACATGCATAGTGCTCCTGGCAATATGGGTTCGAGTCACTTTTGGGGCATGAGTTTTCAGTTGCATATAGTCCTGGGGACCATTCAGGCTTGTTCGCATATATATATATATATATATATATATATATATATATATATATATATATATATATATATATATATATATATATATATATATATAAGCCTATACTTGCATAAACCACAAGTGAAGATTAATAATCTTTGGACAACACCCACCAGTGGGACTCGAACCCAGAAAGCACAACTACCTTCCAGTAGCCGGCATAACTAGTATGCTTTAACCCACTACACCATCAGACCTTACAAAAGAAGTAGATAGTTCGAGATATATATCTCAAACATCTCCACTTCCCGAAGGCACCAGATGAGTGAGGGGTCAGTCTGCTTTTTTCGTCAAGCCACTGTCAATGTGAGAGAACTCGTGTCCAGCTTATAAGCCTATACTTGCATAAACCACAAGTGAAGATTAATAATCTTTGGACAACACCCACCAGTGGGACTCGAACCCAGAAAGCACAACTACCTTCCAGTAGCCGGCATAACTAGTATGCTTTAACCCACTACACCATCAGACCTTACAAAAGAAGTAGATAGTTCGAGATATATATCTCAAACATCTCCACTTCCCGAAGGCACCAGATGAGTGAGGGGTCAGTCTGCATTTTTCGTCAAGCCACTGTCAATGTGAGAGAACTCGTGTCCAGCTTATAAGCCTATACTTGCATAAACCACAAGTGAAGATTAATAATCTTTGGACAACACCCACCAGTGGTTGTGCTTTCTGGGTTCGAGTCCCACTGGTGGGTGTTGTCCAAAGATTATTAATCTTTACTTGTGGTTTATGCAAGTATAGGCTTATAAGCTGGACACGAGTTCTCTCACATTGACAGTGGCTTGACGAAAAATGCAGACTGACCCCTCACTCATCTGGTGCCTTCGGGAAGTGGAGATGTTTGAGATATATATCTCGAACTATCTACTTCTTTTGTAAGGTCTGATGGTGTAGTGGGTTAAAGCATACTAGTTATGCCGACTACTGGAAGGTAGTTGTGCTTTCTGGGTTCGAGTCCCACTGGTGGGTGATGTCCAAAGATTATTAATCTTCACTTGTGGTTTATGCAAGTATAGGCTTATAAGCTGGACACGAGTTCTCTCACATTGACAGTGGCTTGACGAAAAATGCAGACTGACCCCTCACTCATCTGGTGCCTTCGGGAAGTGGAGATGTTTGAGATATATATCTCGAACTATCTACTTCTTTTGTAAGGTCTGATGGTGTAGTGGGTTAAAGCATACTAGTTATGCCGGCTACTGGAAGGTTTTTGTGCTTTCTGGGTTCGAGTCCCACTGGTGGGTGTTGTCCAAAGATTATTAATCTTCACTTGTGGTTTATGCAAGTATAGGCTTATAAGCTGGACACGAGTTCTCTCACATTGACAGTGGCTTGACGAAAAATGCAGACTGACCCCTCACTCATCTGGTGCCTTCGGGAAGTGGAGATGTTTGAGATATATATCTCGAACTATCTACTTCTTTTGTAAGGTCTGATGGTGTAGTGGGTTAAAGCATACTAGTTATGCTGGCTACTGGAAGGTAGTTGTGCTTTCTGGGTTCGAGTCCCACTGGTGGGTGTTGTCCAAAGATTATATATATATATATATATATATATATATATATATATATATATATATATATATATATATATATATATATATATATATATATATATATATATATCACATGCATATATATATCTAGGAATCACATGAGACAAGCCCATGACATTACTCTAACAAGAGAAATGTTGAACAAGAATACCTGCATAATAGATAAAACCCAAGATGCAAGAAGATTACAAATTCTTGAGGCAATTCACATAAGAATAGAGCGACCTACCATGAACACCCAAATCACGGAACTATTTACTCTACCCACCATAAGAGTAAGGACAAGACAAGAACATATCGATGCCAACACAGAAGACAATGTCCAACATAACAGGCCAATTACACTGGATTAATCTTTGTGTTTAGATAGGAGATGCCTCGTATGGGCCAATAAGCCTTCTGCAGCCTCTATGTTTCACCTCACATTTATCCCTTATGTATCCCCCATGTTTTCACCTTATATATATATATATATATATATATATATATATATATATATATATATATATATAATCTATATATATATATATATATAATATATATAGGACATATATATATATATATATATATATATATATATATATATGCGAACAAGCCTGAATGGTCCCCAGGACAATATGCAACTGAAAACTCACACCCCAGAAATGACTCGAACCCATACTCCCAGGAGCAACACAACTGGTATGTACAAGACGCCTTAATCCACTTGACCATCACGACCGGACATAATGAGGTGATAGCCGAGGCTATTTGAACCACCCCACCGCCGGCACTCGGATAGTAATCTTGGGCATAGCATTTTACCAAATCACCTCATTCTTTGGGGCACACGTGAGGAACACAAATGCGAACAAGCCTGAATGGTCCCCAGGACAATATGCAACTGAAAACTCACACCCCAGAAATGACTCGAACCCATACTCCCAGGAGCAACGCAACTGGTATGTACAAGACGCCTTAATCCACTTGACCATCACGACCGGACATAATGAGGTGATAGCCGAGGCTATTTGAACCACCCCACCGCCGGCACTCGGATAGTAATCTTGGGCATAGCATTTTACCAAATCACCTCATTCTTTGGGGCACACGTGAGGAACACAAATGCGAACAAGCCTGAATGGTCCCCAGGACAATATGCTACTGAAAACTCACACCCCAGAAGTGACTCGAACCCATACTCCCAGGAGCAACGCAACTGGTATGTACAAGACGCCTTAATCCACTTGACCATCACGACCGGACATAATGAGGTGATAGCCGAGGCTATTTGAACCACCCCACCGCCGGCACTCGGATAGTAATCTTGGGCATAGCATTTTACCAAATCACCTCATTCTTTGGGGCACACGTGAGGAACACAAATGCGAACAAGCCTGAATGGTCCCCAGGACAATATGCAACTGAAAACTCACACCCCAGAAGTGACTCGAACCCATACTCCCAGGAGCAACGCAACTGGTATGTACAAGACGCCTTAATCCACTTGACCATCACGACTGGACATAATGAGGTGATAGCCGAGGCTATTTGAACCACCCCACCACCGGCACTCTGATAGTAATCTTGGGCATAGCATTTTACCAAATCACCTCATTCTTTGGGGCACACGTGAGGAACACAAATGCGAACAAGCCTGAATGGTCCCCAGGACAATATGCAACTGAAAACTCACACCCCAGAAGTGACTCGAACCCATACTCCCAGGAGCAACGCAACTGTTATGTACAAGATGCCTTAATCCACTTGACCATCACGACCGGACATAATGAGGTGATAGCCGAGGCTATTTGAACCACCCCACCGCCGGTACTCGGATAGTAATCTTGGGCATAGAATTTTACCAAATCACCTCATTCTTTGGGGCACACGTGAGGAACACAAATGCGAACAAGCCTGAATGGTCCCCAGGACAATATGCAACTGAAAACTCACACCCCAGAAGTGACTCGAACCCATACTCCCAGGAGCAACGCAACTGGTGTGTACAAGACGCCTTAATCCACTTGACCATCACGACCGGACATAATGAGGTGATAGCCGAGGCTATTTGAACCACCCCACCGCCGGCACTCGGATAGTAATCTTGGGCATAGCATTTTACCAAATCACCTCATTCTTTGGGGCACACGTGAGGTACACAAATGCGAACAAGCCTGAATGGTCCCCAGGACAATATGCAACTGAAAACTCACACCCCAGAAATGACTCGAACCCATACTCCCAGGAGCAACGCAACTGGTATGTACAAGACGCCTTAATCCACTTGACCATCACGACCGGACATAATGAGGTGATAGCCGAGGCTATTTGAACCACCCCACCGCCGGCATTCGGATAGTAATCTTGGGCATAGCATTTTACCAAATCACCTCAATCTTTGGAGCACACGTGAGGAACACAAATGCGAACAAGCCTGAATGGTCCCCAGGACAATATGCAACTGCATATTGCATATTGCATATTGTCCTGGGGACCATTCAGGCTTGTTCGCATATATATATATATATATATATATATATATATATATATATATATATATATATATATATATATATATATATATATATATATATATATATATATATATATATATAACTGAAAACTCACACCCCAGAAGTGACTCGAACCCATACTGCCAGGAGCAACGCAACTGGTATGTACAGGGACGCCTTAATCCGCTTGACCATCACGACCGGACAAAAGGAAGTGATAGCCGAAGCTATTTGAACAACTTCCCCGTCGGCACTCGGATGGTAATCTTGGGCATAGCATTTTATCAAATCACCTCATTCTTTGGGGCACACGTGAGGAACACAAATGCAAACAAGCCTGAATGGTCCCCAGGACAATATGCAACTGAAAACTCACACCCCAGAAGTGACTCGAACCCATACTGCCAGGAGCAACGCAACTGGTATGTACAGGGAGATTACCATCCGAGTGCCGGTGGGGAAGTGGTTCAAATAGCTTCAGCTATCACTTCCTTTTGTCCGGTCGTGATGGTCAAGCGGATTAAGGCGTCCCTGTACCTACCAGTTGCGTTGCTCCTGGCAGTATGGGTTCGAGTCACTTCTGGGGTGTGAGTTTTCAGTTGTATATAGTCCTGGGGACCATTAAGGCTTGTTTGCATATATATATATATATATATATATATATATATATATATATATATATATATATATATATATATATATATAAATATATATATATATTTATATATATATATATATATATATATATATATATATATATATATATATATATATATATATATATATATATATATATATACGAACAAGCCTGAATGGTCCCCAGGCATACATGCAACTGAAAACTCACACCCCAGAAGTGATTCGAACCCATACTGCCAAAAGTACTATGCATGTGGCCCTGTACGCCACATGCATAGTGCTCCTGGCAATATGGGTTCGAGTCACTTTTGGGGCATGAGTTTTCAGTTGCATATAGTCCTGGGGACCATTCAGGCTTGTTCGCATATATATATATATATATATATATATATATATATATATATATATATATATATATATATATATATATATATATATATATATATAAGCCTATACTTGCATAAACCACAAGTGAAGATTAATAATCTTTGGACAACACCCACCAGTGGGACTCGAACCCAGAAAGCACAACTACCTTCCAGTAGCCGGCATAACTAGTATGCTTTAACCCACTACACCATCAGACCTTACAAAAGAAGTAGATAGTTCGAGATATATATCTCAAACATCTCCACTTCCCGAAGGCACCAGATGAGTGAGGGGTCAGTCTGCTTTTTTCGTCAAGCCACTGTCAATGTGAGAGAACTCGTGTCCAGCTTATAAGCCTATACTTGCATAAACCACAAGTGAAGATTAATAATCTTTGGACAACACCCACCAGTGGGACTCGAACCCAGAAAGCACAACTACCTTCCAGTAGCCGGCATAACTAGTATGCTTTAACCCACTACACCATCAGACCTTACAAAAGAAGTAGATAGTTCGAGATATATATCTCAAACATCTCCACTTCCCGAAGGCACCAGATGAGTGAGGGGTCAGTCTGCATTTTTCGTCAAGCCACTGTCAATGTGAGAGAACTCGTGTCCAGCTTATAAGCCTATACTTGCATAAACCACAAGTGAAGATTAATAATCTTTGGACAACACCCACCAGTGGTTGTGCTTTCTGGGTTCGAGTCCCACTGGTGGGTGTTGTCCAAAGATTATTAATCTTTACTTGTGGTTTATGCAAGTATAGGCTTATAAGCTGGACACGAGTTCTCTCACATTGACAGTGGCTTGACGAAAAATGCAGACTGACCCCTCACTCATCTGGTGCCTTCGGGAAGTGGAGATGTTTGAGATATATATCTCGAACTATCTACTTCTTTTGTAAGGTCTGATGGTGTAGTGGGTTAAAGCATACTAGTTATGCCGACTACTGGAAGGTAGTTGTGCTTTCTGGGTTCGAGTCCCACTGGTGGGTGATGTCCAAAGATTATTAATCTTCACTTGTGGTTTATGCAAGTATAGGCTTATAAGCTGGACACGAGTTCTCTCACATTGACAGTGGCTTGACGAAAAATGCAGACTGACCCCTCACTCATCTGGTGCCTTCGGGAAGTGGAGATGTTTGAGATATATATCTCGAACTATCTACTTCTTTTGTAAGGTCTGATGGTGTAGTGGGTTAAAGCATACTAGTTATGCCGGCTACTGGAAGGTTTTTGTGCTTTCTGGGTTCGAGTCCCACTGGTGGGTGTTGTCCAAAGATTATTAATCTTCACTTGTGGTTTATGCAAGTATAGGCTTATAAGCTGGACACGAGTTCTCTCACATTGACAGTGGCTTGACGAAAAATGCAGACTGACCCCTCACTCATCTGGTGCCTTCGGGAAGTGGAGATGTTTGAGATATATATCTCGAACTATCTACTTCTTTTGTAAGGTCTGATGGTGTAGTGGGTTAAAGCATACTAGTTATGCTGGCTACTGGAAGGTAGTTGTGCTTTCTGGGTTCGAGTCCCACTGGTGGGTGTTGTCCAAAGATTATATATATATATATATATATATATATATATATATATATATATATATATATATATATATATATATATATATATATATATATATATATATATATATCACATGCATATATATATCTAGGAATCACATGAGACAAGCCCATGACATTACTCTAACAAGAGAAATGTTGAACAAGAATACCTGCATAATAGATAAAACCCAAGATGCAAGAAGATTACAAATTCTTGAGGCAATTCACATAAGAATAGAGCGACCTACCATGAACACCCAAATCACGGAACTATTTACTCTACCCACCATAAGAGTAAGGACAAGACAAGAACATATCGATGCCAACACAGAAGACAATGTCCAACATAACAGGCCAATTACACTGGATTAATCTTTGTGTTTAGATAGGAGATGCCTCGTATGGGCCAATAAGCCTTCTGCAGCCTCTATGTTTCACCTCACATTTATCCCTTATGTATCCCCCATGTTTTCACCTTATATATATATATATATATATATATATATATATATATATATATATATATATATATATATAATCTATATATATATATATATATAATATATATAGGACATATATATATATATATATATATATATATATATATATATATGCGAACAAGCCTGAATGGTCCCCAGGACAATATGCAACTGAAAACTCACACCCCAGAAATGACTCGAACCCATACTCCCAGGAGCAACGCAACTGGTATGTACAAGACGCCTTAATCCACTTGACCATCACGACCGGACATAATGAGGTGATAGCCGAGGCTATTTGAACCACCCCACCGCCGGCACTCGGATAGTAATCTTGGGCATAGCATTTTACCAAATCACCTCATTCTTTGGGGCACACGTGAGGAACACAAATGCGAACAAGCCTGAATGGTCCCCAGGACAATATGCAACTGAAAACTCACACCCCAGAAATGACTCGAACCCATACTCCCAGGAGCAACGCAACTGGTATGTACAAGACGCCTTAATCCACTTGACCATCACGACCGGACATAATGAGGTGATAGCCGAGGCTATTTGAACCACCCCACCGCCGGCACTCGGATAGTAATCTTGGGCATAGCATTTTACCAAATCACCTCATTCTTTGGGGCACACGTGAGGAACACAAATGCGAACAAGCCTGAATGGTCCCCAGGACAATATGCAACTGAAAACTCACACCCCAGAAAGTGACTCGAACCCATACTCCCAGGAGCAACGCAACTGGTATGTACAAGACGCCTTAATCCACTTGACCATCACGACCGGACATAATGAGGTGATAGCCGAGGCTATTTGAACCACCCCACCGCCGGCACTCGGATAGTAATCTTGGGCATAGCATTTTACCAAATCACCTCATTCTTTGGGGCACACGTGAGGAACACAAATGCGAACAAGCCTGAATGGTCCCCAGGACAATATGCAACTGAAAACTCACACCCCAGAAGTGACTCGAACCCATACTCCCAGGAGCAACGCAACTGGTATGTACAAGACGCCTTAATCCACTTGACCATCACGACCGGACATAATGAGGTGATAGCCGAGGCTATTTGAACCACCCCACCGCCGGCACTCGGATAGTAATCTTGGGCATAGCATTTTACCAAATCACCTCATTCTTTGGGGCACACGTGAGGAACACAAATGCGAAACAAGCCTGAATGGTCCCCAGGACAATATGCAACTGAAAACTCACACCCCAGAAAGTGACTCGAACCCATACTCCCAGGAGCAACGCAACTGGTATGTACAAGACGCCTTAATCCACTTGACCATCACGACCGGACATAATGAGGTGATAGCCGAGGCTATTTGAACCACCCCACCGCCGGCACTCGGATAGTAATCTTGGGCATAGCATTTTACCAAATCACCTCATTCTTTGGGGCACACGTGAGGAACACAATGCGAACAAGCCTGAATGGTCCCCAGGACAATATGCAACTGAAAACTCACACCCCAGAAGTGACTCGAACCCATACTCCCAGGAGCAACGCAACTGGTATGTACAAGACGCCTTAATCCACTTGACCATCACGACCGGACATAATGAGGTGATAGCCGAGGCTATTTGAACCACCCCACCGCCGGCACTCGGATAGTAATCTTGGGCATAGCATTTTACCAAATCACCTCATTCTTTGGGGCACACGTGAGGAACACAAATGCGAACAAGCCTGAATGGTCCCCAGGACAATATGCAACTGAAAACTCACACCCCAGAAAGTGACTCGAACCCATACTCCCAGGAGCAACGCAACTGGTATGTACAAGACGCCTTAATCCACTTGACCATCACGACCGGACATAATGAGGTGATAGCCGAGGCTATTTGAACCACCCCACCGCCGGCACTCGGATAGTAATCTTGGGCATAGCATTTTACCAAATCACCTCATTCTTTGGGGCACACGTGAGGAACACAAATGCGAACAAGCCTGAATGGTCCCCAGGACAATATGCAACTGAAAACTCACACCCCAGAAAGTGACTCGAACCCATACTCCCAGGAGCAACGCAACTGGTATGTACAAGACGCCTTAATCCACTTGACCATCACGACCAGACATAATGAGGTGATAGCCGAGGCTATTTGAACCACCCCACCGCCGGCACTCGGATAGTAATCTTGGGCATAGCATTTTACCAAATCACCTCATTCTTTGGGGCACACGTGAGGAACACAAATGCGAACAAGCCTGAATGGTCCCCAGGACAATATGCAACTGAAAACGCACACCCCAGAAATGACTCGAACCCATACTCCCAGGAGCAACGCAACTGGTATGTACTAGACGCCTTAATTCACTTGACCATCACGACCGGACATAATGAGGTGATAGCCGAGGCTATTTGAACCACCCCACCGCCGGCACTCGGATAGTAATCTTGGGCATAGCATTTTACCAAATCACCTCATTCTTTGGGGCACACGTGAGGAACACAAATGCGAACAAGCCTGAATGGTCCCCAGGACAATATGCAACTGAAAACTCACACCCCAGAAATGACTCGAACCCATACTCCCAAGAGCAACGCAACTGGTATGTACAAGACGCCTTAATCCACTTGACCATCTCGACCGGACATAACGAGGTGATAGCCAAAGGCTATTTGAACCACCCCACCGCCGGCACTTGGATAGTAATCTTGGGCATAGCATTTTACCAAATCACCTCATTCTTTGGGGCACACGTGAGGAACACAAATGCGAACAAGCCTGAATGGTCCCCAGGACAATATGCAACTGAAAACTCACACCCCAGAAAGTGACTCGAACCCATACTCCCAGGAGCAACGCAACTGGTATGTACAAGACGCCTTAATCCACTTGACCATCACGACCGGACATAATGAGGTGATAGCCGAGGCTATTTGAACCACCCCACCGCCGGCACTCGGATAGTAATCTTGGGCATAGCATTTTACCAAATCACCTCATTCTTTGGGGCACACGTGAGGAACACAAATGCGAACAAGCCTGAATGGTCCCCAGGACAATATGCAACTGAAAACTCACACCCCAGAAGTGACTCGAACCCATACTCCCAGGAGCAACGCAACTGGTATGTACAAGACGCCTTAATCCACTTGACCATCACGACCAGGACATAATGAGGTGATAGCCGAGGCTATTTGAACCACCCCACCGCCGGCACTCGGATAGTAATCTTGGGCATAGCATTTTACCAAATCACCTCATTCTTTGGGGCACACGTGAGGAACACAAATGCGAACAAGCCTGAATGGTCCCCAGGACAATATGCAACTGAAAACTCACACCCCAGAAGTGACTCGAACCCATACTCCCAGGAGCAACGCAACTGGTATGTACAAGACGCCTTAATCCACTTGACCATCACGACCGGACATAATGAGGTGATAGCCGAGGCTATTTGAACCACCCCACCGCCGGCACTCGGATAGTAATCTTGGGCATAGCATTTTACCAAATCACCTCATTCTTTGGGGCACACGTGAGGAACACAAATGCGAACAAGCCTGAATGGTCCCCAGGACAATATGCAACTGAAAACTCACACCCCAGAAGTGACTCGAACCCATACTCCCAGAGCAACGCAACTGGTATGTACAAGACGCCTTAATCCACTTGACCATCACGACCGGACATAATGAGGTGATAGCCGAGGCTATTTGAACCACCCCACCGCCGGCACTCGGATAGTAATCTTGGGCATAGCATTTTACCAAATCACCTCATTCTTTGGGGCACACGTGAGGAACACAAATGCGAACAAGCCTGAATGGTCCCCAGGACAATATGCAACTGAAAACTCACACCCCAGAAGTGACTCGAACCCATACTCCCAGGAGCAACGCAACTGGTATGTACAAGACGCCTTAATCCACTTGACCATCACGACCGGACATAATGAGGTGATAGCCGAGGCTATTTGAACCACCCCACCGCCGGCACTCGGATAGTAATCTTGGGCATAGCATTTTACCAAATCACCTCATTCTTTGGGGCACACGTGAGGAACACAAATGCGAACAAGCCTGAATGGTCCCCAGGACAATATGCAACTGAAAACTCACACCCCAGAAGTGACTCGAACCCATACTCCCAGGAGCAACGCAACTGGTATGTACAAGACGCCTTAATCCACTTGACCATCACGACCGGACATAATGAGGTGATAGCCGAGGCTATTTGAACCACCCCACCGCCGGCACTCGGATAGTAATCTTGGGCATAGCATTTTACCAAATCACCTCATTCTTTGGGGCACACGTGAGGAACACAAATGCGAACAAGCCTGAATGGTCCCCAGGACAATATGCAACTGAAAACTCACACCCCAGAAGTGACTCGAACCCATACTCCCAGGAGCAACGCAACTGGTATGTACAAGACGCCTTAATCCACTTGACCATCACGACCGGACATAATGAGGTGATAGCCGAGGCTATTTGAACCACCCCACCGCCGGCACTCGGATAGTAATCTTGGGCATAGCATTTTACCAAATCACCTCATTCTTTGGGGCACACGTGAGGAACACAAATGCGAACAAGCCTGAATGGTCCCCAGGACAATATGCAACTGAAAACTCACACCCCAGAAGTGACTCGAACCCATACTCCCAGGAGCAACGCAACTGGTATGTACAAGACGCCTTAATCCACTTGACCATCACGACCGGACATAATGAGGTGATAGCCGAAGGCTATTTGAACCACCCCACCGCCGGCACTCGGATAGTAATCTTGGGCATAGCATTTTACCAAATCACCTCATTCTTTGGGGCACACGTGAGGAACACAAATGCGAACAAGCCTGAATGGTCCCCAGGACAATATGCAACTGAAAACTCACACCCCAGAAGTGACTCGAACCCATACTCCCAGGAGCAACGCAACTGGTATGTACAAGACGCCTTAATCCACTTGACCATCACGACCGGACATAATGAGGTGATAGCCGAGGCTATTTGAACCACCCCACCGCCGGCACTCGGATAGTAATCTTGGGCATAGCATTTTACCAAATCACCTCATTCTTTGGGGCACACGTGAGGAACACAAATGCGAACAAGCCTGAATGGTCCCCAGGACAATATGCAACTGAAAACTCACACCCCAGAAAGTGACTCGAACCCATACTCCCAGGAGCAACGCAACTGGTATGTACAAGACGCCTTAATCCACTTGACCATCACGACCAGACATAATGAGGTGATAGCCGAGGCTATTTGAACCACCCCACCGCCGGCACTCGGATAGTAATCTTGGGCATAGCATTTTACCAAATCACCTCATTCTTTGGGGCACACGTGAGGAACACAAATGCGAACAAGCCTGAATGGTCCCCAGGACAATATGCAACTGAAAACTCACACCCCAGAAAGTGACTCGAACCCATACTCCCAGGAGCAACGCAACTGGTATGTACAAGACGCCTTAATTCACTTGACCATCACGACCGGACATAATGAGGTGATAGCCGAGGCTATTTGAACCACCCCACCGCCGGCACTCGGATAGTAATCTTGGGCATAGCATTTTACCAAATCACCTCATTCTTTGGGGCACACGTGAGGAACACAAATGCGAACAAGCCTGAATGGTCCCCAGGACAATATGCAACTGAAAACTCACACCCCAGAAATGACTCGAACCCATACTCCCAAGAGCAACGCAACTGGTATGTACAAGACGCCTTAATCCACTTGACCATCTCGACCGGACATAACGAGGTGATAGCCGAGGCTATTTGAACCACCCCACCGCCGGCACTTGGATAGTAATCTTGGGCATAGCATTTTACCAAATCACCTCATTCTTTGGGGCACACGTGAGGAACACAAATGCGAACAAGCCTGAATGGTCCCCAGGACAATATGCAACTGAAAACTCACACCCCAGAAGTGACTCGAACCCATACTCCCAGGAGCAACGCAACTGGTATGTACAAGACGCCTTAATCCACTTGACCATCACGACCGGACATAATGAGGTGATAGCCGAGGCTATTTGAACCACCCCACCGCCGGCACTCGGATAGTAATCTTGGGCATAGCATTTTACCAAATCACCTCATTCTTTGGGGCACACGTGAGGAACACAAATGCGAACAAGCCTGAATGGTCCCCAGGACAATATGCAACTGAAAACTCACACCCCAGAAGTGACTCGAACCCATACTCCCAGGAGCAACGCAACTGGTATGTACAAGACGCCTTAATCCACTTGACCATCACGACCGGACATAATGAGGTGATAGCCGAGGCTATTTGAACCACCCCACCGCCGGCACTCGGATAGTAATCTTGGGCATAGCATTTTACCAAATCACCTCATTCTTTGGGGCACACGTGAGGAACACAAATTGCGAACAAGCCTGAATGGTCCCCAGGACAATATGCAACTGAAAACTCACACCCCAGAAAGTGACTCGAACCCATACTCCCAGGAGCAACGCAACTGGTATGTACAAGACGCCTTAATTCACTTGACCATCACGACCGGACATAATGAGGTGATAGCCGAGGCTATTTGAACCACCCCACCGCCGGCACTCGGATAGTAATCTTGGGCATAGCATTTTACCAAATCACCTCATTCTTTGGGGCACACGTGAGGAACACAAATGCGAACAAGCCTGAATGGTCCCCAGGACAATATGCAACTGAAAACTCACACCCCAGAAAGTGACTCGAACCCATACTCCCAGGAGCAACGCAACTGGTATGTACAAGACGCCTTAATCCACTTGACCATCACGACCGGACATAATGAGGTGATAGCCGAGGCTATTTGAACCACCCCACCGCCGGCACTCGGATAGTAATCTTGGGCATAGCATTTTACCAAATCACCTCATTCTTTGGGGCACACGTGAGGAACACAAATGCGAACAAGCCTGAATGGTCCCCAGGACAATATGCAACTGAAAACTCACACCCCAGAAAGTGACTCGAACCCATACTCCCAGGAGCAACGCAACTGGTATGTACAAGACGCCTTAATCCACTTGACCATCACGACCAGACATAATGAGGTGATAGCCGAGGCTATTTGAACCACCCCACCGCCGGCACTCGGATAGTAATCTTGGGCATAGCATTTTACCAAATCACCTCATTCTTTGGGGCACACGTGAGGAACACAAATGCGAACAAGCCTGAATGGTCCCCAGGACAATATGCAACTGAAAACTCACACCCCAGAAGTGACTCGAACCCATACTCCCAGGAGCAACGCAACTGGTATGTACAAGACGCCTTAATCCACTTGACCATCACGACCGGACATAATGAGGTGATAGCCGAGGCTATTTGAACCACCCCACCGCCGGCACTCGGATAGTAATCTTGGGCATAGCATTTTACCAAATCACCTCATTCTTTGGGGCACACGTGAGGAACACAAATGCGAACAAGCCTGAATGGTCCCCAGGACAATATGCAACTGAAAACTCACACCCCAGAAAGTGACTCGAACCCATACTCCCAGGAGCAACGCAACTGGTATGTACAAGACGCCTTAATCCACTTGACCATCACGACCGGACATAATGAGGTGATAGCCGAGGCTATTTGAACCACCCCACCGCCGGCACTCGGATAGTAATCTTGGGCATAGCATTTTACCAAATCACCTCATTCTTTGGGGCACACGTGAGGAACACAAATGCGAACAAGCCTGAATGGTCCCCAGGACAATATGCAACTGAAAACTCACACCCCAGAAGTGACTCGAACCCATACTCCCAGGAGCAACGCAACTGGTATGTACAAGACGCCTTAATCCACTTGACCATCACGACCAGGACATAATGAGGTGATAGCCGAGGCTATTTGAACCACCCCACCGTCCGGCACTCGGATAGTAATCTTGGGCATAGCATTTTACCAAATCACCTCATTCTTTGGGGCACACGTGAGGAACACAAATGCGAACAAGCCTGAATGGTCCCCAGGACAATATGCAACTGAAAACTCACACCCCAGAAGTGACTCGAACCCATACTCCCAGGAGCAACGCAACTGGTATGTACAAGACGCCTTAATCCACTTGACCATCACGACCGGACATAATGAGGTGATAGCCGAGGCTATTTGAACCACCCCACCGCCGGCACTCGGATAGTAATCTTGGGCATAGCATTTTACCAAATCACCTCATTCTTTGGGGCACACGTGAGGAACACAAATGCGAACAAGCCTGAATGGTCCCCAGGACAATATGCAACTGAAAACTCACACCCCAGAAGTGACTCGAACCCATACTCCCAAGAGCAACGCAACTGGTATGTACAAGACGCCTTAATCCACTTGACCATCACGACCGGACATAATGAGGTGATAGCCGAGGCTATTTGAACCACCCCACCGCCGGCACTCGGATAGTAATCTTGGGCATAGCATTTTACCAAATCACCTCATTCTTTGGGGCACACGTGAGGAACACAAATGCGAACAAGCCTGAATGGTCCCCAGGACAATATGCAACTGAAAACTCACACCCCAGAAGTGACTCGAACCCATACTCCCAGGAGCAACGCAACTGGTATGTACAAGACGCCTTAATCCACTTGACCATCACGACCGGACATAATGAGGTGATAGCCGAGGCTATATTGAACCACCCCACCGCCGGCACTCGGATAGTAATCTTGGGCATAGCATTTTACCAAATCACCTCATTCTTTGGGGCACACGTGAGGAACACAAATGCGAACAAGCCTGAATGGTCCCCAGGACAATATGCAACTGAAAACTCACACCCCAGAAGTGACTCGAACCCATACTCCCAGGAGCAACGCAACTGGTATGTACAAGACGCCTTAATCCACTTGACCATCACGACCGGACATAATGAGGTGATAGCCGAGGCTATTTGAACCACCCCACCGCCGGCACTCGGATAGTAATCTTGGGCATAGCATTTTACCAAATCACCTCATTCTTTGGGGCACACGTGAGGAACACAAATGCGAACAAGCCTGAATGGTCCCCAGGACAATATGCAACTGAAAACTCACACCCCAGAAGTGACTCGAACCCATACTCCCAGGAGCAACGCAACTGGTATGTACAAGACGCCTTAATCCACTTGACCATCACGACCGGACATAATGAGGTGATAGCCGAGGCTATTTGAACCACCCCACCGCCGGCACTCGGATAGTAATCTTGGGCATAGCATTTTACCAAATCACCTCATTCTTTGGGGCACACGTGAGGAACACAAATGCGAACAAGCCTGAATGGTCCCCAGGACAATATGCAACTGAAAACTCACACCCCAGAAGTGACTCGAACCCATACTCCCAGGAGCAACGCAACTGGTATGTACAAGACGCCTTAATCCACTTGACCATCACGACCGGACATAATGAGGTGATAGCCGAGGCTATTTGAACCACCCCACCACCGGCACTCGGATAGTAATCTTGGGCATAGCATTTTACCAAATCACCTCATTCTTTGGGGCACACGTGAGGAACACAAATGCGAACAAGCCTGAATGGTCCCCAGGACAATATGCAACTGAAAACTCACACCCCAGAAAGTGACTCGAACCCATACTCCCAGGAGCAACGCAACTGGTATGTACAAGACGCCTTAATCCACTTGACCATCACGACCGGACATAATGAGGTGATAGCCGAGGCTATTTGAACCACCCCACCGCCGGCACTCGGATAGTAATCTTGGGCATAGCATTTTACCAAATCACCTCATTCTTTGGGGCACACAGTGAGGAACACAAATGCGAACAAGCCTGAATGGTCCCCAGGACAATATGCAACTGAAAACTCACACCCCAGAAGTGACTCGAACCCATACTCCCAGGAGCAACGCAACTGGTATGTACAAGACGCCTTAATCCACTTGACCATCACGACCGGACATAATGAGGTGATAGCCGAGGCTATTTGAACCACCCCACCGCCGGCACTCGGATAGTAATCTTGGGCATAGCATTTTACCAAATCACCTCATTCTTTGGGGCACACGTGAGGAACACAAATGCGAACAAGCCTGAATGGTCCCCAGGACAATATGCAACTGAAAACTCACACCCCAGAAGTGACTCGAACCCATACTCCCAGGAGCAACGCAACTGGTATGTACAAGACGCCTTAATCCACTTGACCATCACGACCGGACATAATGAGGTGATAGCCGAGGCTATTTGAACCACCCCACCGCCGGCACTCGGATAGTAATCTTGGGCATAGCATTTTACCAAATCACCTCATTCTTTGGGGCACACGTGAGGAACACAAATGCGAACAAGCCTGAATGGTCCCCAGGACAATATGCAACTGAAAACTCACACCCCAGAAAGTGACTCGAACCCTATACTCCCAGGAGCAACGCAACTGGTATGTACAAGACGCCTTAATCCACTTGACCATCACGACCGGACATAATGAGGTGATAGCCGAGGCTATTTGAACCACCCCACCGCCGGCACTCGGATAGTAATCTTGGGCATAGCATTTTACCAAATCACCTCATTCTTTGGGGCACACGTGAGGAACACAAATGCGAACAAGCCTGAATGGTCCCCAGGACAATATGCAACTGAAAACTCACACCCCAGAAATGACTCGAACCCATACTCCCAGGAGCAACGCAACTGGTATGTACAAGACGCCTTAATCCACTTGACCATCACGACCGGACATAATGAGGTGATAGCCGAGGCTATTTGAACCACCCCACCGCCGGCACTCGGATAGTAATCTTGGGCATAGCATTTTACCAAATCACCTCATTCTTTGGGGCACACGTGAGGAACACAAATGCGAACAAGCCTGAATGGTCCCCAGGACAATATGCAACTGAAAACTCACACCCCAGAAATGACTCGAACCCATACTCCCAGGAGCAACGCAACTGGTATGTACAAGACGCCTTAATCCACTTGACCATCACGACCGGACATAATGAGGTGATAGCCGAGGCTATTTGAACCACCCCACCGCCAGCACTCGGATAGTAATCTTGGGCATAGCATTTTACCAAATCACCTCATTCTTTGGGGCACACGTGAGGAACACAAATGCGAACAAGCCTGAATGGTCCCCAGGACAATATGCAACTGAAAACTCACACCCCAGAAAGTGACTCGAACCCATACTCCCAGGAGCAACGCAACTGGTATGTACAAGACGCCTTAATCCACTTGACCATCACGACCGGACATAATGAGGTGATAGCCAAGGCTATTTGAACCACCCCACCGCCAGCACTCGGATAGTAATCTTGGGCATAGCATTTTACCAAATCACCTCATTCTTTGGGGCACACGTGAGGAACACAAATGCGAACAAGCCTGAATGGTCCCCAGGACAATATGCAACTGAAAACTCACACCCCAGAAATGACTCGAACCCATACTCCCAGGAGCAACGCAACTGGTATGTACAAGACGCCTTAATCCACTTGACCATCACGACCGGACATAATGAGGTGATAGCGGAGGCTATTTGAACCACCCCACCGCCGGCACTCGGATAGTAATCTTGGGCATAGCATTTTACCAAATCACCTCATTCTTTGGGGCGCACGTGAGGAACACAAATGCGAACAAGCCTCTCCAAGCCAAATGAGAAACTCTCCAGACACAAAACAGAACGCTTTAAAAGATACTAACGTCGTCTATGCCTTCAAATGCCCACTTGGGGACTGTAAGCTCCAAAAAACCCAGTATATAGGCAAGACAACAACATCTCTTTCTAGGCGTTTAACGATGCATAAGCAACAGGGCTCCATTAAGGAACATATAATCTCTTCCCACAACCAAACCATCGCCAGAGAAATCCTAGTAAACAACACAGAAATCATCGATAGATACAGCGATAGCAGGCGGCTTGACGTTTGCGAGGCACTACACATCAAGAAGTCAACACCAGCAATCAACAGCCAATTATTGCACAACTATATTCTACCCACCTCAAGACTCCGCTCCAATATAGAAGCATCAAGAAATATGGACCAATAGGCTTTCTACAAACACTTCTATTCAATACCCATTGTTTGTGTTCTGTCTTGTGTTGATACTTTTAATACCCTATTAATATCCCCTCTTGTTCTGTCTTGTGTTAATGCCACATCACCCCTCCCACCTCACTCAAATGTAGATATAAAATCGGAGATACGTAAGTTCTAATCAGTTGTGTATTTGTGAACTAAAGTCTTTGAAAATGTAATAAGTTTTACGAAACGCGCCCGTGTCGCGTCAGACTAGAAATAAAAATGAATTTTGGAGAATTGATTTTTGATTTACCTCCAACAGTGAAGCGTAATGTACGAAAGATTGAGAAAATTCGTGTTAGAATTATTAATCTTACTTTTTCGGTCATATTTAATAATATATGTCTACAGGAAAGACTGCTACCAAAATATACTAATATATATGTATATATATATATATATATATATATATATATATATATATATATATATATATATATATATATATATATATATATATATATATATATATATATATGTCGTACCTAGTAGCCAGAACGCACTTCTCAGCCTACTATGCAAGGCCCGATTTGCCTAATAAGCCAAGTTTTCATGAATTAATAGTTTTTCGACTACCTAACCTACCTAACCTAACCTAACCTTACTTTTTCGGCTACCTAACCTAACCTAACCTATAAAGATAGGTTAGGTAGGGTTGGTTAGGTTCGGTCATATATCTACGTTATTTTTAACTCCAATAAAAAAAAATTGACCTCATACATAATGAAATGGGTAGCTTTATCATTTCATAAGAAAAAAATTAGAGAAAATATATTCATTCATGAAAACTTGGCTTATTAGGCAAATCGGGCCTTGCATAGTAGGCTGAGAAGTGCGTTCTGGCTACTAGGTATGACATATATATATATATATATATATATATATATATATATATATATATATATATATATATATATATATATATATATATATATATATATATATATATATATAGGGAAGGGAGTACCACCTCTGGCTGGAAGAAGGGGGACCCATAGCCTCGGAGGAAACCACACATAACGCATTGGAGGGAATGTAGGTCCCCTCCAATACAGTTTCTGTGTGCTTTTCTCCTACCACCCCCTTCCCTTTTTTTTTTTTTTTTCCTTTATTGTGTATTTAAAGGTTACAAAACATACAAGACAAATGCCTAAAGGTTATGGATCTCTTGAAGCTCCTCCGCTTCTGGACAGGAACCGAGGACGCAGCAAGCATTTCCCCTCTGGATCGCCACACTGAGACGCTGAAATAAAAAACTGGAAGCCCTTGGGTCTCTGGTGACGTCAATGAGCCTGGAACCCAATACCTTGAGAAATCCCAAGGCACTCTTGCCCCAGGGGCCATGCGTCTCAGACGCTATGGGAACAAAGAGGTATTGACCTTCCAGTCGCCTGTACTTGAGTGATTTTGCTGTTTCCCTGTGGTTGGCCGCCCCACCTGCTTGATCAGCTCCGAAGTGTACATAGGTGTCAGCCAGGGTGGATACACATGTGTAGTCCCACACCAACTGTCTACCCTCCTTCCATGGGTATATGGTGATGCCATCAGGGCGAAGTGCGGGGAAATCCGGGTTTTGGACCCCTAGGATGCGTGGTTCTCTCTCCGCTGGGCACCCAGCTGAGACGAGGCTTCTCTTGATGATGTCATTGACCTCGTTGTGTCTTGCATGCCAGCCCTTTGTGCTTCCGCAATGCAACCCATGCAGTCCGTATTGGTCTGCTTCCACCCTGTTGCAAATACACTTGTATTCAGTGTGAATTGGGGCACCAAGGCGGAGGGCCACTGCTACACGAAGGGATTCTGGATCTAGGCGCGTGCCCATTGCTGACATGGGTACTGCCAGGAGGAAGTCTCCTGCATGAGGGGCACGCACTGCTCTGAGGCGGGCTTTCTCCTTGTATGATGTTGCGACGCTGAGCATGGCATCAGCTACTTTTTCCACTAGAGGGTGGTCCCAGCCGGACTGTTTGTGTTGTTTTGTTGGCTCTATAATGGTTGCTGGGGCTGCAAGAACATCCCACTGATTTGAACATTCAGTGAAAGCAGGATCGTGTATTCCTGCTGAATCCCTCAGGGTTGCAGGTAAAATATCTCTGACGAGGTCGTGCGATGCATGAGAGGAGGAAAGGAAGGCTGGTAGAGCAATTTGGGAGGCTGTGCGGACACCAAGGCCGCCGAGTCTTACAGGAAGGGTTGCTTGCTCCCACTGAGAGTCGTCCAATGGCAGGTTCAGGACTTTCACCTGCATGGACCTCAGAAGGGTGTCATACACATTTAACTTAGGGCTGCTGTAGGATGGAGAACATCTCAGAAAGTAGGTCAACTTAGGGAGAGACAGGCATCTTGTAAGGAGAAAGAGAGCATCATGGGCATCAATCTTGTCAATCCTGTCCTGCATTCTCTTTAGGTCAGTGATTTTTGCAACCAGGACCTCCTCGATTGCTCGTGGGCCAATGGGGGCACCCAGGAGAGTGCAGTCCGGTGGCTCGACAACGAGAATGTCTGGAAGAACATTTTGTATTTGCCCAGTGATGTCTGGGTTGCGGGAGATTATTTCACATTTGGATGCATTGAGAATGAGGCCTAAGGCTGCTCCCTGCTCCTGGATTTTCCTTATATCCTCCAAAATGGTTTCCGGAGTTCCAGCTAGAGTGCCATCATCCAGGTACCAGATGTTTAGCTCGCTTGTCAGACTATCAGTGACCTCTTTGATAGCTAGGCAGAAAAGGAGGGGGGCTAAGGGGTCACCTTGTTGGACACCTTCACAGGAGTTTATTTCATGCTCCCCAAAAAGAAGCTTAGAGTCCCCACTGTAGCACGATCCGATGAATGGGTAAAGGGGACGGAAATGGTTGTGTACAGCCCTGAGGACAGCGTCTCGTCTGACTTGATTGAAGGCATTTTTGAAGTCAAGCTTTACTAGTGCCTTCTGGTCCGGGAGATCAGCAATGTAAGCCCGCGCTGCATGTGCTGCAGCTTCACAACCTAGGGGGATCCCAAACCCGAGCTGATGAGGTTTCAGCAAGGTGGCTGCTTCCTGGCTGATAGATCTCACTGCAGCCTTAGCTACAAGGCGTCGGAGGGTATTGCCAACGGCAATGGGCCTGATACCCCTATCCTTCTTCTTTAGAGCACAGAGTGCTGCTCCATAAAAGACAGGCCTGATGTCCTCAGGGATGCCGCCAGCCAAACACATGTTGGAGAATCTGGTAAGTTCCACTAGAAGGTCCTTTGCAGCATCTCCAAGCACCGGGTTCAGCATTTGTTTGATGTGCTGGGGTCTTAGGCCTGTAAAGCCCCCTGCTGAACCTGTTAGGAAAGACATGGCTGCTATATATATATATAGATGTCGTACCTAGTAGCCAGAACGCACTTCTCAGCCTACTATGCAAGGCCCGATTTCCCTAATAAGCCAAGTTTTCCTGAATTAATATATTTTCTCTAATTTTTTTCTTATGAAATGATAAAGCTACTCATTTCATTATGTATGAGGTCAATTTTTTTTATTGGAGTTAAAATTAACGTAGAAATATGACCGAACCTAACCAACCCTAATGCATTCCATTTGTCAACTACTCTGACACTAAAAAAAATCTTTCTAATATCTCTGTGGCTCATTTGGGCACTCAGTTTCCACCTGTGTCCCCTAGTGTGTGTGCCCCTTGTGTTAAATAGCCCGTCTTTATCAACCCTGTCAATTCCTCTGAGAATCTTGTATGTGGTGATCATACCCCCCTCACTCTTCTGTCTTCTAACGACGTGAGGTTTAATTCCTGTAGTCTCTCCTCGTAGCTCATACCTCTCAGCCCGGGTGCTAGTCTGATGGCAAACCACTGTCTAGTTGTACACTAGTCTGGTGTGTGTGAGTGTGTGTGTGTGTGTGTGTGTGTGTGTGTCTGTGTGTGTGTGTGTGTGTGTGTGTGTGTGTGTGTGTGTATGTGTGTGTGTGTGTGTGTGTGTGTGTGTGTACTCACCTAATTGTGCTTGCGGGGTTGAGCTCTGGCTCTTTGGTCCCGCCTCTCAACCATATCTTGAGGTTATCTTGAGATGATTTCGGGGCTTTAGTGTCCCCGCGGCCCGGTCCTCGACCAGGCCTCCACCCCCAGGAAGCAGCCCGTGACAGCTGACTAACACCCAGGTACCTATTTTACTGCTAGGTAACAGGGGCATAGGGTGAAAGAAACTCTGCCCATTGTTTCTCGCCGGCGCCTGGGATCGAACTCAGGACCACAGGATCACAAGTCTAGTGTGCTGTCCGCTCGGCCGACCGGCTCCCTACCTGCTACCATCAATCAACAGGTGTACAGGTTCCTGAGCCTATTGGGCTCTATCATATCTACACTTGAAACTGTGTATGGAGTATGTGTGTGTGTGTGTGTGTGTGTGTGTGTGTGTGTGTGTGTGTGTGTGTGTGTGTGTGTGTGTGTGTGTGTGTGTGTGTGTGTGTGTGTGTGTGTGTGTGTGTGTGTGTGTGTGTGTGTGTGTATCCGGGTGATTGATAACCATGCGTGTCATTACACCTTTAAGCAGTCATCTTACAACCCAAGAACTCTGTTTTACTAACACACTTCAGATCGTACAGCAAAATTATTTAAGTTAATCAGTGCTTTAAGTATAATTTTGAATTCATTCCTATGGATATCATCAGTGATTAAATTAGCCAGCTAGTCACACGGCAGGATAAGGATGGAACAGTTGTCATCATGCGATAGGATATGGAATTCCTCCATGTGGAATCATGGCCCCATGTGAGGAGCTTGACAGCTGAGTGGACTGCGCTCGGTATTCGTAGTCATGAGGTTCCGAGTTTGACCCCTGGTGTAGGTGGAAACAAATGTGCAAAAGTATCTTTCACTCCGAAGCATCTGTTCACGTAGCAGTAAATAAGTACCTGGGAGTTAAACAGCTGCTACGGGCTGCTTTCTGGGGGGGTGTAACAAAAAGAAGGCCTGGTCGAGGACCGGGCCGCGGGGATGCTAAGATCAAAATCTTAGCGTCGAAATCCAGGAATCACCTCAAGATAACCCTCAAGATTATCTCCATTCTACCGTTTTAAGATGGTATAGGATGAGTACGTGTTTGTTTTTTGCGTACTGAATATATCCACCCCCCCCTTGAAGATGAATTTCCAGGTATATCTAGTGTTACCAGGGGTAGTAATATACTTATACGGGACACATTTCGACCATCAATATATTATGGATAAAGACCGAGCATATTGCCTCAAATCCTTTTTTGACAAATTGCCATAAAAAGGTCACAAATCCTTTTTTGACAAAAAGTTGTCAGCAAAGGGAATGTGGCAGTATCGACTGAAAATATCTCTCTCGTTAAACCCGAGCAGAATATTAATGACGATAATTATTCCTTGGAAACGATAAAACATTTAGGTGTAGAGATTTCCGATTCATTAATATTGCTAAAAGGAGAGAACAATCGTTATAGCTGAGATTGTAGTTCCTAAAATTATTTCAACACTTACTATATTATTTGATGCCCTTAAGTATAGCCGGAGCTACAGCTGAACTGTTGGTAGTTCGACTTTTGACGATCATCCGATCGTTTTTGTGTCTGTTTCAGAATGGAGACCCTAGGACACTTGCATGGCTTCTCGCCTGAATATATTTACAAATGTTTCTTCAAATTGGACGGATTATTAAAATTTCTCTCGCACGTAGAAAAGGTTAGATATATAAAAAAACTGAAAGAAAGTATCTGGCAGACATAGTAAGACAGTTTAGCAGGGATAATAAACAAATCAGGGGGACATAGATGAAAATAAAGTCCCCAACTAAGCGAAAGAGTTTTTTCGTTGCAATAATAGTGAACAAATACAATTAGATAAATGCTACTTTTAAGTCATTTTCCTCCCATTTTCTAACCTACAATATACCTATCACACACTTTCCTCATACACATCACGCGCTTCCACTCTCACCATATTAATATTACCTACCACTTTCAGCTCATTCACTTTCAGCTCATATCCTTCCACCTTAACTACAGCTACATTCAACTTAACCGCTCCCACCTTCACATCCTCCCCTCAAACCTTCACCACTATAACATTAACCCTCCCACCTTCACTTCATTAACCACACCTCTCCCACCTTCACCTCATTAACATGACCCCTCCTACCTTCACCTCATTGACATGACCCCTCCCACCTTCACCTCATTAACATGACCCCTCCCACCTTCATCTCATTAACATGACCCCTTCCACCTTCACCTCATTAACATGACCCTTCCCACCTTCACCTCATTAACATGACCCCTCCCACTTTCACCTCAGTCATCCGATCTTTACCAAATTACCATGAACAATTCCACCTTCAACTCATTAACATGACCCCACTCATCATCACCTCATTAGCGTCACCCATTCCACCTTCGCCTCACGCTTCCTACTATCACCTAATGTGATAGTGGAATGTCCTTGATATCTCTCACCTCATTAAAATGACCCCTCCCACCATTATCACCATGCATCTCACCTCCAACTCACCCCTCTCATTTTCAACTCATTAACATCACCTCCCTAACCTTGTCTTCGTTAAAATCACCCCTCCGACCTTCACCCTAAATTGGATAACAAGTTACAATGGAATAGATGGTAATGAAACGCAAACTCACTAGCAAAAACTGTCACTGGTTTAACTGTTGAACGGGTTAAAATACCTTCAGGTTTTTCACAGATTAAGGAGCAAATGAAGAAGAAAATACTCCTAATTATCAAAATGTGCCACATAGCCAAAGTAGCAGAAGGAAGATCCACTGCGATATGGTACGAACAAGCCACTGGGTACTACTCTTTCAAGCCTGGTAAAAAGATATCCAGAGATATTGCAGTAGCTATACTCAGACTCCCACTTGGTTACAAGTGCTGGGAAGTAATAAAGCCAATGGTTAAAGAGTGTCATATCTGTAGAACAGATGCAGAGGCGCCACTATTACATCACTTACTGGAATGTAAAGCAACTGAAGCCCTGTGCATCAAATTCAACATTAATCCAAGGAGAGCAGCTGTTTTAGATGCAAAATCCACAGCGACTACAATGGTTAGAAAAGTAGTTGAAGAATGGAACTCACTACTGAACATTCTTTATCGATATCCGCCATCAAAATAATGTTGTTAAAGCAAGACATAAACCGGTGCGCTTATACAGAAGCGAGAAAGAAACAGCAGAAAAGGAGGAAACCCCACCACCATTTAAAACTTTATCCCAATTATCACATTTAGAAGGTAATTGCGAATAGCCAAACTCAATTACGAACTCACTATAGTCCGTGTAACATGGATCTTTCGTTCTCAGTTTCACAATTTCACCTTCACCATTAATATGACCTAACCACCTTCACCATTAATATGACCCACCAACCTTCACCATTAATATGACCCACAACCTGCACCATTAATATGACCCACAACCTTCACCATTAATATGACCCACCAACCTTCACCATTAATATGACCCACCAACCTTCACCATTAATATGACCCACAACCTGCACCATTAATATGACCCACAACCTTCACCATTAATATGACCCACAACCTTCACCATTAATATGACCCACCAACCTGCACCATTAATATGACCCACCAACCTGCACCATTAATATGACCCACCAACCTGCACCATTAATATGACCCACCAACCTTCACCATTAACATGACCCACCAACCTTTACCATTAATATGACCCACCAACCTTTACCATTAATATGACCCAACCACCATCACCATTAATATGACCCACCAACCTGCACCATTAATATGACCCACCAACCTGCACCATTAATATGACCCACCAACCTGCACCATTAATATGACCCACCAACCTTCACCATTAATATGACCCACCAACCTTCACCATTAATATGACCCAACCACCATCACCATTAATATGACCCACAACCTTCACCATTAATATGACCCACCAACCTGCACCATTAATATGACCCACCAACCTTCACCATTAATATGACCCACCAACCTGCACCATTAATATGACCCACCAACCTTCACCATTAATATGACCCAACCACCATCACCATTAATATGACCCACAACCTTCACCATTAATATGACCCACCAACCTGCACCATTAATATGACCCACCAACCTTCACCATTAATATGACCCACCAACCTTCACCATTAATATGACCCAACCACCATCACCATTAATATGACCCACAACCTTCACCATTAATATGACCCAACCACCATCACCATTAATATGACCCACAACTTTCACCATTAATATGACCCACCAACCTGCACCATTAATATGACCCACCAACCTGCACCATTAATATGACCCACAAACCTTCACCATTAATATTACCCTCCAATCTTCACCATTAATTTAATATGACCCACCAACCTGCACCATTAATATGACCCACAACCTTCACCATTAATATGACCCACAACCTTCACCATTAATATGACCCACCAACCTGCACCATTAATATGACCCACCAACCTGCACCATTAATATGACCCACCAACCTTCACCATTAATATGACCCACCAACCTTCACCATTAATATGACCCAACCACCATCACCATTAATATGACCCACAGCCTTCACCATTAATATGACCCACCAACCTGCACCATTAATATGATCCACCAACCTGCACCATTAATATGACCCACCAACCTGCACCATTAATATGACCCACCAACCTTCACCATTAATATGACCCACCAACCTTCACCATTAATATGACCCAACCACCATCACCATTAATATGACCCACAACCTTCACCATTAATATGACCCAACCACCATCACCATTAATATGACCCACAAACTTCACCATTAATATGACCCACCAACCTGCACCATTAATATGACCCACCAACCTGCACCATTAATATGACCCACCAACCTGCACCATTAATATGACCCACAAACCTTCACCATTAATATTACCCACCAATCTTCACCTAACCCATCCCAAGAGCACCTCACCCTCCCACCTTCAACCCACCTCTCGCCCCTTCACCTCGCTCCTCACATCTCGGACCTTCACCTTACCCCTCCCACCAACACCTCACCTCACATCTTGGACCTTCACCTCACCCCTCCCACCAACACCTCACCTCACACTCATATTTTCACCTCACATCTTGGACCTTTCATCTCACCCCTCCCACCAACACCTCACCTCACATCTTGGACCTTTCATCTCACCTCTCCTACCAACACCTCACCCTTCACCTCGCATCTTGTACCTTCACCTCCCCTCACCCTCCTACCTTCACCTCACATCTTGGACCTTCACCTCACTCCCCTCCCCCCCTCCCCACCAACACCTCACCTAACCCTCCCACCTTCACCTCACATCTTGGACCTTCGTCTCACCCCCCCCCCCCATCGTCACCACAGTCCTCCTCTTTCACCTAATTAACATGACGCATCCCACATTCTGCTCATTATCATGACCTTCATCTTTCTCACCTTCAGCACTCTAACATGACCTATCCCACATGCACCTTACTAACATCTTCCCTCACACCTTCAACTATTTAATGTGAAACATCTCACTTTCTCCTCATTACATCACCTCTTCCTTCTTAGTTTTATCTCTCCCACCATTTCCTACTTAAAATGACCCATCCCACCTGCACCTCATTAACATCACCCATTCCACCTTCATCTCACCCCTCCCACCTTGACCTAATTAATATTACCCATCACACATTGAGCTAGTTAACATCATCACAAAAATACACAAAAAATAATAGTGTGACTGATTGCCTTGTGCAGGTGTCGTTGGAGCTGAGGAACCTTGTCGGGTACTACGTGAGCAGCACCTACGTGCCCACCCTGCTCCTTCTCGTCATCTGCTACCTCACCTTTTTCTTCGACCTAGCTGACTTTTCTGTAAGTTACTCTTCTGAACCTTTTAACACCTTTGCTTAATTTGGGTATATAAACTCTCGTTTCTCAATGCACACCTGCCCACACATTCACATGTGTATCATGTGCACACTCGTGCATAGATACTTATTCATCAACATACTCACCCAGAATAAGGATCACATTGGGAACTTTGAGAAAGAAATCACTTTATGAGGAAGCGACCATTGTCCTGGGCTTGATTATTCGACTGAACTAAGAGCAATAAATCTCGGTGACAACGAAAGGAGAGTAGAGTACAAAAAAGAAAGTTACACATGAGTAAGAGAATAAATAGAAAGTGAACAATTGGAGGAACAACTTTAGGGAACAATATTACAGGAAATGATAAATGACGTTTAGACCTTTAACTGCGCAACGTGCCTGCAGGCCCACGTCTGGGGTGCGCTACGCGCCTCCAGGTATTTGTATTTTTCACGTTCCTTTCAAAACTCCTGCGGCTACATGGGGTTCACATCAGCTTCCTCAGGGCTCTTGTAAACAGACGCCATCTTTAAAAAAAATCATGGTCCACATTCCCGGGTGTGAGAGCCTCAGTAGTGAGTGAGCAACCAAGGCTGGCGCTCGCAGCATGAGCGCACAGCACTGCTGTTCAGCATGTGACAACAGCATCGCATCGTCAAAATATATATATATAACGTGTATTATTCAGCCATGATAGTCTTATAGAAGATCCTGAGTGTGATAATGACTGGGTACAATGTTAAAATATCAGTGATTCAATGCTGTTCACGATGTTCACAGCACTAGCCACAGCATCACAGCTTTATGTCGCCCATCTAAGAATCTTCAAACGACTTCTTAGGTTCCTTTTCAAAATAAACTTGTGGTCAGTTATTCATTTACAGGAATTAGTGACCAGGATTGTGCTTAAAATTAGCGTTGTGCGTAGTATTGTGGAAGGAGGAATTTTGGTGAGGGAGCGAGGAATTTTGATGAGGGGGGGAGGAAGGGAGAAAATTGAGGTAGCCTCACTGTGTGGCAGCCACTGTTGTTTTGCTCACCATACTAGCTTCGTGGTTCGCTATGGAAACACACATGTACATGGGTATATACAGTGTGTGTGTGTGTTTATAGTGTAACAACAGCAACAGGAGTATGTTGAGTAGAGTTATTTTGGTGAGGGAGGTGACGTAATCGTAGCGTCGTCTGTTGTCTGCTGTGTGATTTCTCGTGCAATGTATGATGGCCACTGTTCTGTTTGGACACAATACCGGTTTACTTGCATAGTTCTGGTAAATAAAACATGTAGATAGGTATATATAAAATATGTGTAAATAGTGTAATAAAAACAATAACAGTATGGTGGGAGGAGCAATGTTGGCGAGTAAGATGTTGGAGTGAGGGAGGGCTGTCTGGGTGTGGCTGCTTACACTCGCGATGTTCTGAATGTGTTGATGGTAAATATATATAGTGTGTAACAGTGTATAGTGTGTACATATGTTGTAAATATACATAAATGAACATGAAACATTGGTGTGAATAACTGTATGATGGGAGGAGCAATATTGGCGAATACAATGTTGGAGGAGTGGGAGAGGGCTAGCTGGGTGTGACAGCTCACACTCATGGTGTTCTAAATGTGTTGATGGTGAAAGTATATAATGTGTGACAGTGTATAGTCTGTAAATAGATTGTATATATGCATAAATTATCATGATACATGGTAAATATGTGCAACTTATGTGTACACAAGTGTCATGCACGTAACACAGTGTCCTCAGACAGTACGGATGTTTTGCTGCCATAATATAGTGTACGTGTTCATTATATATAGGATTAGCACGTAAAAACAAATAAAATGTATTTGGACCTGTGCGCAAAAAATGAACAAAAATATATTCGCAGCAACTCGCGCGCCCCGCCCCGGGCGCCCTACTGGCCCCGGGAGTGTACGTCACGGACGAACGGGGAATGATGACGTCATGCGCCACCTTACGGACCCCATAGCAGCCAAAGTAAGTACAATTTCGATTTTTTTTGACATACCCATACTGAGGGAAGGGTTTTTGACACTATAAAAAAACAAAAGAACTTTTTCAAGATAATTTATTTCCTGCACACTGGGGGGTGTCATATTTGGAAGCGGCGCAATTAAAGGGCTAAGGAGATGGGAACTAAGGCTGAAAGGTGAAACATAGCAACAATCAGGAAAACAAGTTTGAGGGAATACGTCTAACTATGGTTGAACAGACAATGCCAAGAAACAAAATATAAGGCAGGAGGAAGTGGACAAAAAAAAAGGAGGACAGAGGCCAAAAGAAAATTGCTGCATACACAACAGAGCACAAAAACAAATTCGTAAACATAACAAAAGAATCAGAAAAATTATGAAGTGACATTGCATGCATAACAAAGAGACAAGCAAAGTTACTACAAGAACTTATACAAAGTAAATGAGTGTATATGACCAACTGACTAGATTATGCAAGAAGGGAGAAGAACATACAGAAAATGACAAGGATATTTGACAAGACCTCAATGCCTTTTTCATGGTTTGTTCACGACTGAGCCAGAGCAGCTCCCAGAGCTTGGAGAGGAGATAACTTTATACAAGAGCGTGAAATATTATGAGTAAATAATAAGACAACTGGCATCATTAGGTGAAATAAAGCTATGGGACCAGAAATTATTTCACAATGAATGTTATAGGAAGTAGCAGAGGCCCTCAGTATACCTCAAGCTCTCATCTTTAATGATGTGAAGGGTTATAATGGGAGGCTTACAGTATGCTGCCCCAATCTTGAGCTTTCATCTCATAAAATACTTAAGAAATCTAGATGATGTTCAAAGATTTGCAACAAGCCTCGTTCCGGAATTGCGAGAGATATGCAATGAAGAATGAAATAACTAGACCGGATGTCACTAAAGAAAAGGAGAGAGTGTGTTTGTGACAGAGACAGAAAGGTGAAAGTGTGAGAGACAGAGAGGGAAGGTGCTTAAGAGAAAGTGTGAGAGTGAGAAACAAGACATGATAGTGAATTGTGAAATAATTAAAGGAATTGACAAAGTGGGAAAATACGAGACTTTCGTAATGAATAACAGTTGTAAAAAAGACATAAATGGAAGCTTGAGAAACAGATGAGTCTCATAGATGCTAGAAAGCTTTCTTTTATTTTCTGGCATCTATAAGAGTAGAGGTAAAAAGGAATGAACTAAATGTGTAAGTTGGCTAAGCATATTCCATTCATAGTCTTAAAGAAGATGACATAGAGGAATGAAGCAGGAGTAGCTGTATTAGAGAACCAGCAGTTAGAAAGGCTGTGAATGCACACACTCACATACAGAGAAAGAAGTGGCAAAGGAAGAAGTGATGAAACTGAAAAAGGGAGAACAGATACACAGAGAATGACAAGGTGTGTGACGAACTCAACAAGTGTCCAGGAGGTCTTCACAATAGAGCAATGCTAAGCCCCTTGTGGGAAATCTACCAGTCATAAATTTTTTTTTCAATTTTCGATTACTATAAATGGACTGTATTTATATTTAATTTTATTACTTATTTATAATTTCAAAGTGGACAGTATGTATGAATTAATATCACCAGTAAATTCCTACACATAAACCTGGGGGGGCTTATATATTCAGTTAATCACACTGTAATGAAATGGTTGATTCCCGACTCCAGCCTGACGAAATATTTAGATACCAACCACATTATATTGATATTATATTATATTATATAATTACTGAGCACAGTATTGATTTTGTTAATTTTCGTATTATTATACAGTGTGTAACTCAATCTGTTTGAGATAAAAGTAAGACCTACCCTGCAGGGCCGGGATTCGTGCATCATCATCACCTACACCTTTAACCTAACATTTACGGCCTTAAAATAGTTAATGAGAAATAGACAAAAATAATGAGCACTTCCCTGTGGTTGTCGTGGTCGAAGACGTCCTTTCTTAGTTGTTAGATAATAATTACATCGGTACGCTTAGATATACATGATCAGGTGCTCAGTCACTTGGGTTGCACCATGACATTTTCTCTCACCAACTGTAATGGCTTCTCCTCCCTTCCAATCTGGATACGTCAAGAAATGGTTCCTTATTGATTTCGGGAGTAGTTTTATTTTGTATATTTGATTACCGATAATTCTGTTTGTTACATATAAGCGCTTTTTATTAAATACAGCCATCTGTCTGTAGATTTTAATATTAATTGATTATTATTATTTTTTAACGAGATGTAATACACACGCAAATTAATATTCTCGTTTTCTAGAGAAAATTACTGTGTTCTATCTCTTAATGTATAACTTAATTTTTGCATTGAGATTAGTATTAAAGGTTAATGAGTGTTGGAAATTTCTGATACCCTTGTACTAAAAGAGGAGGCGGCAAACCAAGAACCTTGGAAAATTTGAGCTTACCAGTGATGAAATCAAAAGTAATCTGTTGGTGCTGAATGTTACAAAGGCTGTTGGGCCTGACATAATCTCACCATGGATAAAGTGTGCCACCCTTTATTGTGTATAACAGGTCACTGGAAACAAGAGACCTACTGGAAAGCTGGAAGACGGCTAATGTAGTCCCAATATACAAAAAGGGTGACAGGTAAGAGGCACTGAACTACAGGCCAGTTTCCCTAACTTTTATACTTGCAAGGTGATGGGGAAGATCGTGAGGAAAAGGCTTGTAGAACATCTGGAGGGAAAGAGCTTTGTAACAAATCACTAGCATGGGTTCAGGGAAGGTAAATCGTACCTCACAGGCTTTATATAAATTTATAACCAAGCAACAAAAATTAGGCATGAAGGAGAAGGGTGGGCCATTTTCTTGGACTGTCAGAAAACCTTTGACACAATACCCCATTAAAGGCACTAACAAAAGTTGGAGAAACAGGCAGCAGTAAAAGGTAAGGTGCTCCAATGGATAAAGGAGCGTCAAAACAAGAGGAAACTGTGAGGGAGGAGACATGAAGGTGGCGAGATGTCACAAGCAGAGTCCTACCGGGCTGTGTGAGTGAAATTCCTAGCAAGAGTTGTTTGATCTTTGATTACTTCAATGTATTATTTACTTTAAATATTTATAAACTAGCTGTACCCTGCCACGCATTGCTGTGGCTCAGCAATGCATGTGCATTGCTGAGCTACAGCACACTTCTGTCTGCCATTCCTCCCCACCATTCCCCCCTCCTCCTCCTGACCATTCTTCACTCCCCCGTCCCTTCGTCCTCTCAACCATTCCCCACTCCCTCGTCCTCCCCACCATTCCCCTCCTCCCCCCTTCCCTTCGTCCTCCTCAACAAATGACATAAGGCCCCCCCCCCCCTTCCTCCCATCTGTTTTAGATGTATCTAGTTTATTGGGTCTATTTATGAGTTATAGGAGGAAAGAGACTTATTTAATTATAATTTATTGATATATCCAGTTTTAACAAATACTTTTCTTGGTACTTTAACTATTTAACTGGAAACATTGCATTTATTAGGAAAAACAATAAGTACTTCCACTGCTTGGCTGACACAACACTTTCCCAGATTTGCGTGGGAATTATTTGCTACGACTTTCTCAATATATTCAATAGTGCTGTATGATAAACCTGACATAACCTATCCATCTAGGTCTGCCAGGGGTTGGTTACTGAGGTCGGAAATTTCCAAAATAACTCCGGGGAGAGAAACATGGGTCAGAGTCCACTGTTTAGGACTGACATACACTGATCCTCCCACCTCGAAATTATAGATTGAGATTACATTAGTAACACGTCTGCACATCTGTTTGTACTGTACAGCTGCTCCATATTAGAGTAGCAGGTATTGGATATTAATGAGTGTTTCACTGTCCTGCTTACTTAGGTATTACTGAATTTATTCAGTTATAATATTTTTATAGGGGTTGTTTGCCCCACAAAGATATTCAGCTATATTTACTCAGAGCTATAATATTGCTCGAGTTTAATTCTGCACTGTTGTGCTGCTGTCCATTCGCGACGTGAGTTCCTTTTTTGAAAGAGTGTTCTCTTCTGGGTTTGCAGGTTGATTTGGTCCTTCAGTGACTTCACTTCCTGCCAATTCCAAAGGGAACCAGCTTTTCTAACTTTTTGAAGGTAGTGTTACCTCGACAATTGACTTTCAATATTATTAAGATACCCTGGTGGTTCGGGTGGACAGAAACTACTTTTCCTATAGGCCACTCTGTACAGGGTCCGTCACTGTCCACCAGGACAATATCGCCAAGTTTTAAATTAATTTTGTTCAAGGGCTACTTGCTCCATAATGATACTCTCTCAGACCAGTTAGATATTCTCCAGTCCAAACATCATTCGACTGACCTATCACTCGTGAGAGATGTTTGAAACTCTGGACTAAGTCACTCCCCTCCAACATATGAAGGATCTTCTGGTTCCTCGTTTGTTAGGGACACTAGAGGGCTAAGAAGTCTCCTACACATCAGATGGGACGACTTAGTGGCTCTCGTTGTGAAATATCATCCGAGAAGTAAGTCAGTGGTTGGTTGTTAACTCGAACTTCTATTTCGATGACAACGGTTTAGAGTTCCTGCAAATAAGTTTGTTGACAGTGTAAGTCTATGATAGATTATATTCTTAGGCAACGTTTTACCGTACATATCATCCGTTCATAGAAACCTTCATCCCATGGTGCTCTGAGAGGTATGAACTTCCAGTGGCACTGCCCTTGTTGAAGGGCAGTATGTACCTCTGGGTGATTCCAAATTTCTTGAAGACAGGCTTCCCCAACCACCAAGGTGAACTCATTGTCTGGGATCATCAACTTGGAGCATTATCGACAGGCAGCTAATCTGCAGAATGCTTGTAAGAATGCCTCAGCACTCATATCGGGGTGTCACTTTTAAGTGTACTCCCTTTTGTTGTGGTACAGCAGAAGAGGAAAATGTATGACTTCACCGGAACGTTGTCCTTAATGCCTGTGAGGGGTTAATGCTCCTGTGTAATCTACCCCAGTAGTCTCATAAGGGCGAATGTGTACAACTCGTTTTCTTCGAAGTGGTGGTGATCCTGGATAATGACACACCCAAGCGTCACATCTCTTGCAGATTACACAGGATTTTATGATGGATTTTACAGTCAGACGACCTTGAGGAAGCCAGAACTTTTGTCTCAAATCGATGAGAATATTCAGTACCCAACCATGTAAGGTACCGTGCTTGTACATGTAACACAGTTAGCTGGCTGATGATGTGGTGTCGGGGGAAGAAATATTGGGTTCTTAACATCCAAGTCTATATCTGCGTGCTGTAAACGCCCCCTCCCCCCCCTCTCCGCACCTTAAGATATTGTTACTGTCTGAGTCAAACCAGAGACTTAGATCATTTACTAGTTTATCTGGGAGGTTTTTATAATCCATCCCAATAGGCTTCAGTCTTGGCTCGCTAGGCTCAGTACTTTAATGGACTAGGCAATTGATGTTTGATTATCATCTTGTTCAGGAAATCAAGTACTCTGTTTCGGGTAGTGTAACTGGGAGACGTTTCTGGCAGGTCCAATTTGCTTGGACATATCTAATTTGTTCTGAGCAGTACTGATTGTTGTAGGGTTGTAGCTTGTTCTATTTGTAGTTCTGTTGTATGGTGTAATTGTATATGTGATTCTGCTATACAAGTGGGTCTTTCATCCAATTCAATACATTCTTTCTGTTCCACTTTTTTTATAACCTCTTGTCTGGGTATGAATAAAGTATTTGACTTTTCTGCAAAGCCATATTTTGTTTGCCACTATTTATGTAGCGTTTCGTGTCTTTCACGTGAAAGTATGGGCAGCTGCAGTCATAACATTTTCTGTCCTCGAATGAGGTTTTCCACATGTCAGGATGGAAAAACCTACAGGTTCATCTAAGTAAGTAATTATCAAAAGAAGGCACCAAACCGGGAAGGCTATGTAGCACCATCAAATGCGCAGAATAATCAGAGGGCGCTAAATATCACCAAGGATGCCAATACGAGAACAAAAACGCATAAGATGAACGATATCAAAAGTATCCGAGTCACCAAGAGTTCTATTGAGGGACAGGTGACCGCGAGGGGCGGTCGGAAAGCAAGACACATGCTCCTCCTGGAAGTCAGGACATTCAAGAAGGACATGCACGACCGTAAGAGGGACAATGCAACTAGGACAATAAGGAGCAGGGCGGCGCTCCATCAAGTGACCATGGGTTAAGCGAGTATGGCCAATACGCAACCTCGCCAGAGCTGTTTCCCATCGCCGGTTACGGTGGTAGGAGGACGGCAACAAGGAAACACAACATTTAAGAGTGCGTAGTTTGTTACCAGTAATAGACGACCAAGAAGCCTGCCAACGGGTAAGGACGGAGGAATGGATAACCGGGTAAACGTCGGAATATGGAATACCTTTACGAGAGATGGTACAAGAGCGGACAGCTTCCTTGGCGGCAGTATCCGCACGCTCATTTAAAGACACACCAATATGGCTGGGAACCCAACAAAACTCAACCGACTTAAATTTACTGTGAACAAGAAACAGCCAATGCTGGATCTCGACAACTACTGGATGAACCGGATTAAAGGACCCGAGAGCCATGAGGGCACTACGAGAGTCAACAACAACTACATAGGAAGACTGACAACGAGAAAGCAGGAGACGAAGAGCATAGAGAATAGCATAAAGCTCCGCTGTAAAGAAGCTTGTCTCCGGAGGTAAGCGACACATATAAGTGCGATCAGGAAAAACAACAGAGTAGCCAACACCGTCCGCAGACTTAGACCCATCAGTGAAGACAGAAACGGAGCGGGAGTGAGAAGAAAAGTGCTCAAGGAAAAGGCGTTTTAGAACCATAGGAGGGGTAAAAGCTTTAGTGATACGGGTCAAGGATGTACAAAACCGCGGAAGAGGGACTCTCCACGGGGGCAAAGAAGGAAAAACACGAGGAGAAACATTAGAAATACGAACGGAAAGAGAATCCTGTAGGCGAGATAACCGGACAGAAAGAGGGAGGTGGGGAAGAGGAACGGGAACCGCAGGAGGGGTAAAAGTTAAAGCACGACAGAGGCGAGAGGAAGGATGTTTTAAGGACCGCGCAAGATAGCGAAGACAGTAGCGATCACGGCGGTCCTGGAGAGACAGGAAGCCAGTGTCAACATACAAGCTAAGGACGGGAGTCGAACGAAAGGCACCAGAACTGAGGCGCAACCCAGTATGGTGTAAAGCATCAAGACGGCGAAGAGTAGAAGGAGAAGCAGACGAGTAAGCAGGGCAACCATAATCGAGCTTAGACAGGACGAGAGAGGAATGTAAAGCAAGGAGAGTGCGCCTATCTGCCCCCCAAGAAGTATGGGACAAGACCCGAAGGAGGGTAAGGGCCTTAGAGCACTCAACACGGAGGTAAGAGATATGGGGAGACCAAGACAAACGAGTGTCAAGGAATAACCCCAAAAGCTTTGCGGAATCTTTGTACTCAAGGGGATGACCATAAAGTGACAAAGAGGGACGAAGAACGACCCGTTTCCGCGTAAAAGTCATGGCACAAGTCTTAGAAGTAGAGAACTTGAAGCCATGATCGGTGGTGCAAGACGACACGGCATCAATTGCAAGTTGAAGCCGGTGCTGAAGGAGAGGCGAATCATCACTCTGACAGCTAAGGGTAAGATCGTCGACATAGAGAGCGGAGAAGACACCTGAAGGAAGAGAGGAAAGACGACCATTGAGGGCAACCAGAAAAAGAGTAGTGCTCAGAACACTACCCTGGGGCACACCTTCGTATTGCTGAAAAGAGGCAGAGAGAGCGGTACCAAGGCGCACCCGAAAGGAACGACGAGAGAGGAAGCTGCGGAGAAAGAGAGGGAGATGACCACGAAGGCCAAAAGAATGAAGTTGAGATAGAATATGATATCGCCAAGTGGTGTCGTAAGCCTTTTCCAGGTCAAAAAGGACGGCAACAACGGAGGTCTTCGCAGCAAAAGCAGTACGAATATAGACCTCCAAGTTCACCAGGACATCTGTCGTGCTGCGGCACTTGCGGAAACCAAATTGAGAAGGGGAGAGGAGGTGATGGTGTTCCAGGAACCACATCAGACGAACGTTAACCATACGTTCAAAGAGTTTGCAGACACAACTTGTGAGGGCAATAGGGCAAAAGTCCTTAGGGGGAAATACCCAGAGACCCGGGTTTGCAAACAGGAAGGACAACGGCATCGAGCCAGTCATCAGGGACTGACGACGACTCCCAGATCCGATTATACAGACTCAGTAAATACTGAGACGTGCACGGAGGGAGATGGCGAAGCATCTCATAATGAATACCATCGGAGCCCGCCACCGTAGAACCGCAAAGGGCCAGGGCAGAACGAAGTTCAGAGAGAGAAAGAAGGGATCATTATTGGGAAGCTGAAGATGAGTGCAGAAATCTAAAGGACGAGACTCAAGGACAGGTTTACGAAGAAGGAAAGATTGGGGAAGATGAAGACCAGAGCTAACAGAAGAAAAGTGGGAACCCAGTTCGGAATGTTTATGATTATATACAATAAATAAAAAAGGTGGTGATCATGTTTTCCCTTACTCTTCTGTCTTCCTGGGACGTGAGTTTAGCACTTGTAGCCTTTTCTCGTAACTCATACCTCTCAGTTTTGGGACTAGTGTGGTGGCATACCTCTGAATCTTCTCTAATGTTTGTTGAGTTTAACTAGGTATGGGCTCCAGGCTGGAGCTGTATTCTGCAGAATTGGTCTGACAATTCTGTCGAATAGTTCGAGGAAATTAGCGTAAAAACCTCGAACGTTACATTGAAGAATAGACATCGACGAGAAGAGAAAGGACAACAACAGAACAAGGAACATACAAAGGCGAAAGAGCAAGAGAGTACGTTAAAGAATATCAGGGTCAGCAAAGTCAGGGTTAGGGGGCGCATGAGTAAACTGAGCAAAGACGGAGGGAAAGAAGCAGGGGAACAGACTAGAGGTGGGCGGGCGGGGTCCGGAGGAGGAGGAAGAGGAGGAGACAACGGAGAGGAGCAGTCAAGGACAGCAGCAGGAAGAGGGGATGTAGAAAGAGAGGAGCGCACCTTAGCAAGGGCAGCAACCGAGAGGGAAGCGGGGGGGCAAAGAAACCTCCATAGCAGGAACAGGGGGCGCAACCACTGAAATGGCAGGGGAAGGAGCAATAGAGCCAGTAGTAGGGGCCGAGGAAGAAAGCGAAGCCTTCTTACCCGCCAGGGAGGAGGAAGGAGAGGAGCCAGGCTTACGCTTCTGACGCAAAGAGACCGGTGTTCCAGCAACTACGTACTGGGCAACGGATTCCAGCGTCTCAACAGGAGAAGCTGAACGAGAGCACACACGACGGCCGTTAGGAGAGCGATGGACATCCGCCTGCACCGACAGGCGGCGGGGAGAGTCAATAGATGGAGGAGAAGGATGGGAAGGAGGATCGGAGGGAGACGAGGAAGAAGACACAGGAGACATGGCAGACCGGGTAGAAAGAAGGGGAACCCCAGACAGAGGACCAGGAGAGGGACCCTTCAGGACAGAACTCAAAGGAACAGAGGAGGGGGCAGTGGGCGCATCAGGGTCCAAGGCCCGGAAACGGTTGAGAGTCTGAGGAAGGTGGGAAGGACGAGGAGAGGAAGAGCGCAACACACGAGCATAAGAGACGTTAGCATAAGGCGGGAGCCGGCGAACCTGGCGCCTCGCCTCGGGAAAAGATAAACTCTCCCGATGCTTCAAGTTGAGGACGGCTGCCTCAAGCTTGTAATGAAGAGGCACGGGAGAAGGTAGGATGGGCCTCACCGCAGTTGAGGCAGCGAGCTTGGGGAGAAGTGCATTCCGACTTAGAGTGACCTTCATCCCCACACAAAGGACAGAGAGAGACAGTCCCAGAGCAGCGGAGGGCACCATGCCCAAACCTCCAGCACTTGTTACAAAGCCGAGGAGAAGGAATATACTCCTGGTTACAAAGCCGAGGAGAAGGAATATACTCCTGGACAGAGCACCTGGCACCAGCAAGAATGATAGAGGATGGAAGGGTCCTACCATCAAAGGTGACCTTCACAACTCGAAGGGGTTGACGGCGACAACCACGAGGGGGACAAGTAAACTAGTCTACTAGTTTATCCTTGATGCCCAGGGCCAGAATGGCCTTGGGCATCATGGATATGTCGAATATCGTCGTGGCAGTCTCGCAGATCTCGAACATCGGTCGCAATATGGGGCGGGAGGAGAATAGTGCCAACACTGGCGTTCAACTGAACGTTCTTTGAGACCTGAACAGGGATCTCGCCAAGGCAGGATAAGGCAGCCAAGCAGGAAGCCACAACCTGAGAAGGAGCAGCAACGACACGTGTACCGAGACGAGTGGGGTTGAAAGTAACAGACGCATCCACGGAATCAACGAGATGCCGATGGAGGGAGAAATCGTCAGGCGGCGCAGAATCAAGAGGGAGGAGATCAAAGTATTTGGCCCACGAAGCAGGACCAAATAAGGCCTGATACGCATCAGTACAGGAAGGAAACAAGCGAGCGCGGCCGTGGCGCCGACGGCATTGAAAACCCCCAGAGACAGAGAGGGGGCAAAAGGCGCAGTAGTCACAACGAGAGACTTAGCCGCACCAGGGGACGAAGTGGTCACCACTCGGGGCGTGAGGCTCGACCCAACCACAGAGGAGGGAGGGGAGCTGGGGGAAGAATTCAGGACGGTCAAAGGAGGAGCAAGGTCGGGGGCCCAATGCAGGGGGGCTACAGAGCCTGGGCTTCCAATACAGGCCTACTCGGGGGCTTGGTCGCCCACCCCACTAGCCTGAGAGGGTACAACAGAAACTTTTAACGACATAGAGACGTAGAGAAAGAAATTCATCCACAAATGTGCCCCCATACCCACCATGGAGCCACAATTAGAGGCAGGACACCCAATAGGAAGGTATTGCTGATCATGTCGGGGCCCCCTAGGGGTGCGTCGTGAGTATACGCCCCACAAACGCCACCTTAAGAACCGTCAGTCCGTCGAGATCGAGTTCAGCGATGAAAGGGGGATTGACAATAAAAGGTCCCCCTCGCTCGAGACGTCGGGTACTACAGTTCTACGGGTGCAGGAGTATGCCTCCTCAAGCACCCGGGCGTCAAAATAGAAGTCCAAAGGAAGAACCAAAACAAGCAAAAAGTCGGCAGGAAAAGACAAGCAGATAGGAGAAGAGGGGGGAGAAAAACGAAACAAAAGGAAAAGGAAAAGCGATCCGGCACAATTAGAGAAGACAGCAGCAGGAGTGCCATCAAAGGACAGAGGACTGTTCCACGGAGCATCACACTCCAGCAGCCGTCCACTAAGGCCCCCTCACGACCTGTCACGGGAGGGGGACAGGTTCATCTAAATCGACATTTTCTTTTCCCAAGCTAATTTAAACATTCTGGGATGATGATCTTATCTTGAGGTTATATTGAGATGATTTCGAGGCTTTAGTGTCCCTGCGGCCCGGTCCTCGACCAGGCCTCCACCCCCAGGAAGCAGCCCGTGATGGCTGATTAACTCCCAAGTACCTTCTTGAGGTTATCTTGAGAGGATTTCGGGGCTTTTAGTGTCCCCGCGGCCCGGTCCTCGACCAGTCCTCCACCCCCAGGAAGCAGCCCGTGACAGCTGACTAACACCCAGGTACCTATTTTACTGCTAGGTAACAGGGGCATAGGGTGAAAGAAACTCTGCCCATTGTTTCTCGCCGGCACCTGGGGTCGAACCCAGGACCACAGGATCACAAGTCCAGCGTGCTGTCCGCTCGGCCGACGGGCTCCCTCCCTATTTACTACTAGGTAACAGGGGCATCAGGATGAAAGAAACTCTGCCCATTGTTTCTATCCGGCACCCGGGATCGAACCCGGGACCACAGGATCGCGTACGCGTCCAGTGTTCTGTCCGCTCAGCCACCGGCTCATGATGGTAGATGCTTTTGAATACCTTTCTATTTCTAGAAGATATATGTCTGCAAATGCTCTTTAAATGTAATGTGCAAATGTCTGGTCTGTCTCTATCGAGGAATGTTGTAGTGTGTGTGGCTATCAAGCTGCAGTGCTGTTTGTTACATTTTATAGTCAACTGTCATTTTATCCTGGCATAATGAATCAGAATATACAACGTCCTGAATTTCTATATCAGTTTCCTCCCTGTCTACAGCCTCGGCTCCTATTCCATTATTATTTGGTTCCCACTCTTCCTGGATGGCCGGTAAGATTTCAATGAATAAAATTGTTCTATTATGAGTTATGGTATCTAGAAGTTGTTTTAATATATTCCAAGCTGGTAAGTCATTGCTGCATACCCGGAGTAAATGGCCAGCTTTCAGGCCCCTGGTGCTGCTCACCTCTGTACAAACCAAGGGAAATCTATTCTGACATAGATAACATGAGAAAAGAAAATGGAATCAAATGCAGCTAGTAACATCCCTTTGCTTTGATCATTAAGGTTTTGTTGCAATGACCACAAATTAGTTTGTTTACGGCCATGTTCCCTAGTTTGCTGCTGTTGTTGTGTCTGTTGTGTATCTGTATTTTTGGAAGGAAGTTCTCTTACAGTGGCTTCTCCCTGGGCCAGACCCTCACCCCCCAGCGTGGTGGGGTTGGCTTCTCCCTGGGCCAGACCATCACCCCCAGCGTGGTGAGGTTGGCTTCTCCCTGGGCCAGACCATCACCCCCAGCGTGGTGAGGTTGGCTTCTCCCTGGGCCAGACCATCACTCCCAGCGTGGTGGGGTTGGCTTCTCCCTGGGCCAGACCATCACCCCCAGCGTGGTGGGGTTGGCTTCTCCCTGGGCCAGACCATCACCCCCAGCGTGGTGGGGTTGGCTTCTCCCTGGGCCAGACCATCACCCCAAGCGTGGTGGGGTTGGCTTCTCCCTGGGCCAGACCATCACCCCCAGCGTGGTGGGGTTGGCTTCTCCCTGGGCCAGACCATCACCCCCAGCGTGGTGGGGTTGGCTTCTCCCTGGGCCAGACCATCACCCCCAGCGTGGTGGGGTTGGCTTCTCCCTGGGCCAGACCATCACCCCCAGCGTGGTGGGGTTGGCTTCTCCCTGGGCCAGACCATCACCCCCAGCGTGGTGGGGTTGGCTTCTCCCTGGGCCAGACCATCACCCCCAGCGTGGTGAGGTTGGCTTCTCCCTGGGCCAGACCATCACCCCCAGCGTGGTGAGGTTGGCTTCTCCCTGGGCCAGACCATCACCCCCAGCGTGGTGGGGTTGGCTTCTCCCTGGGCCAGACCATCACCCCCAGCGTGGTGAGGTTGGCTTCTCCCTGGGCCAGACCATCACCCCAAGCGTGGTGGGGTTGGCTTCTCCCTGGGCCAGACCATCACCCCCAGCGTGGTGAGGTTGGCTTCTTCCTGGGCCAGACCATCACCCCCAGCGTGGTGAGGTTGGCTTCTCCCTGGGCCAGACCATCACCCCCAGCGTGGTGAGGTTGGCTTCTCCCTGGGCCAGACCATCACCCCCAGCGTGGTGGGGTTGGCTTCTCCCTAGGTCAGATCCTCACCACCAACGTGGGGTGCCAGTTTCATATTATTGTTCATTTAAGTTCATTAAATTTTCTTGGCCTCGTTGCACACTATTATGTTAATTTTATTTATAGTGTGACGAGAAATGTAGGTGTTAAGGCAGTTTTCTCTATGGCTGGTGTAAATGCCAATCACATTAGAAAAAAAAAATGTTGACTGCTTGGCGGGTGCCTCCTGTGGTAAAGTAAAAGGGACAAAAAAACAAAACAAATCTTATAAATAATAAACTTTAATTTACTTTAAACAAATATAAACAAAATAAAGATAATATTTTGGTTATGTACAGTGCGGATCAAAATAAATACAAAGACAAAACACAATATAAAATAAGATAATTATTACGTTACTCCACAATAAGCATGACAAAAATTAGTTAAAGGTGCTGAGAATATTGGCTGGCTGGAACCTCCACTAATATACAGAACGTATGCTTAGATAAAAGCGTCGGCTCGAGAGCACGAGAATATTCTGAGGCCAACTGCTTGTGCAAGGCTATATATAGGCGATGCAGATGGCGCTGGAGTCGCGTGAAGTCGCCGATTCACTAATGGGGAGAGTGATTGGTTTAAAGTGGTAGTTTGGTGATCGACGAGGTGGTGCGCCGACAGTGAGGGAGGAGGGTGAGGAGTGAGTGTAGGGTAGTGTACCCTCTAAGAGATGTCTGTTATTCCACAAATATAATATTCTTGAATGTAGTATGATGATGATGCAGACGTATAGAAGTAACACGATGTAGGAAGGAGCAGGCTAAATCACTCTTGAAAGATATTACTGACACAATAGTTTTCAATCTTAATGAACATCTCGCAACCATTCAGTGTTCATCACTGTACGAACTCGCTACGAGAATAACCTATGTATTACCATGCTTTCAGCAAGTAAGTCTATGTACTGTTACTGGGGTGCAGATATAATAACCCAGCTGGCGACCTTGTTAAGAAGAAGATAAAGAAGACAGGCGGGAAAGGAGTTCCTGCAACCTTTTTGTCTGGCAGGCAAGACTCAGGGAGGTTATTGTTATAAGGTAAGCCTGAGTCTTCCTTCACTCCTCCACGGGTCTAGGCCGGAACTGTTAACAGCAGTTTCCCCGTGTTTGACTGAAGGGCTTCCAGGGTGAATCAGTGGCACCCCCTTTTGTGGTGGAAGCAAAGACCTGCGGAGGTGGGCATTGTTGGTCTTCTCTTGTGTGACCAAGGAGACTCCGGTGAATCCCGGGAGTCGAGGGGCTGAGTATTCGGCCTTTTGAGCCCCTAGCAACCGAGTGCTAGCAGAGCCCGGCCCACCCCCCCACGTGACAGTACCTACACTCTGCGCCTCTGTCAGACGCTTTGTGTCACTTATCATTTATCTAACTAGGTCAGTCTCTTTCCAACCTCTGGGCAGAACAGACATGTGGCCAGACGCTCCTCGCCATAGTAGCCATAATAAATGGCAGAACAGTCTCTTCTTCCATTTGTCATGCTTGTCCTCAGCAAATGGAATTAACCAGGAATCAGGCGAAAATACTTCGAAGAATGTGGCTTGAAGAACCAAGTATGGATGAGATAGCTACTGAACCATCCCAGCAAACATTTTCTCGTTTTCATAACGTAATGAAAACCACATTTGATTGTTTTTATCGCATTTTAAATTACATTTTCTACATGTGTTTTGAGAGTTTGTAAATATGATTATCAAACGTGATGTCATAACATTTTATGTTATTTAACATTTTAGAGCAAAGGTTTTAAAACGTTGAAGCTAATTATTAATTATTGAAAATATTAGGTATAATTATCTTTATTGCATTTAGAAAGATAAAGACAGACAGAAAGACAGAGAAGAGAAACAAAGTGAGACAAACAGAAGGAGAGAGAGAGAGAGAGAGAGGGAAAATATGTGAGAGAGAAAGAGAGAGAAAGTGAGAAAGAGAGAGAAAGAGAGAAAGAGAGAGGAAGAGAGAAAGCGAAAGAGAAGAAATATGTGAGAGATAAAGAGAGAGAGAGAGAGGAGAAATATGTGAGAGAGAAAGAGAGAGGAAAAATGTGTGAGAGAGAGAGAGAGAGAGAGAGAGAGAGAGAGAGAGAGAAAGAGAGAGAGAGAGAGAGAGAGAGAGAGAGAGAGAGAGAGAGAGAGAGAGAGAGAGAGAGAGAGAGAGAGAGAGAGAGAAAGAACGAGAAAGAGAGAGAGAGAGAGAGAGAGAGAGAGAGAGAGAGAGAGAGAGAGAGAGAGAGAGAGAGAGAGAGAGAGAGAGAGAGAGAGAGAGAGAGAGAGAGAGAGAGAGAGAGAGAGAGAAAATGTTATACCAGGTTCAAGGCGACAATCTTCTGTGAGGCCTATAAGAAGGCTAGAGGGACTCTGACTCCCTCCCCGCTCATCCGACTTCCCTCTTACCAATTATTGACTGCAGGCTAGAGTATTGAATTACCCAGGCCCCAGGCACCTTCTCTACTGCCACAAAGTCAACTATTGTTAACACACACACACTGGTACAAGAACTCTGGAACTCTGGTACAAGAGTTTCCATGAAGAATCTCAAGGTTTGGTACACCAATGCTGATGGGGTATCTAATAAAGCAGAAGAGATAAAAGAAAGAGTGAGTGCAGCAGATCCTGACATAGTTGCAATTGTGGAAACTAAAATTAATGACATGATCTCAGATGCAATCTTTCCTGAAGGGTACCAGGTGATACGAAAAGAGAGGACACAGAGACAAGGAGGGGGATTAGCACTCCTAATAAAGCGGAAATGGAAGTTTGAAGACCTGGGAAATCGAGTTACCAATGAGTGCACAAGCTTCATACATGGAACTCTGACAGTAGATGGGAGGAAGATTGTGATCTTGGTAATCTACAATCCCCCACCAAACAGTAGAAGACCCAGGCAGGAGTATCTTGAGTTATCTTGAGTATGATGACAACAACAAAGCATGTATAGATGAACTACAGAAGGAAGCAACACTAGCCCACAGAATGAGAGCGAAGCTGCTGATCATGGGGGACCTAAATCATGGAGAGATAAATTGGGAATCAAGGAATCCCCATGGAGGGGACGAAACGTGGGGAGCAAAATTAGTAGATGTTATAGACAGGAATTTCCTGACACAACATGTGAAGGAAGACACAAGGGAAAGAGGAGGAGATGCACCGAGCCTATTAGACCTGATTTTCACCCAGAACGTAGAAGATATCGAGAATTTAGAGCATGAAATACCTCTAGGGGCCAGTGACCATTGTGTCCTAGTCTTTGACTACATGATGGAATTCAAACTTATGACCATGGGACAAGAGATCTGGGAAAGGAGAGCTGACTACAGGAAAGGGGACTATAAGAGGATAAGGGACTATCTGGGTGAAGTGCAGTGGGAGGAAGAAATTAGAGGAAAAACAGTCCAAGATATGATGGACCTAGTCATACAGAAATGCCAGGAGGCCGAAGAGAGATTTATACCAACGGTAAAGGGGAAAAATAAGAAGGAATATAATAACCCATGGTTTAATAGACAGTGTCAGGAAGCAAAAATGGCCAGCAGGCGGGAGTGGAAGAAGTACAGAAGACAAAGAACAGAGGACAACAGGAGCAGATACAACAGAGCTAGGAACGATTACATTAACATAAGACGAACATCGGAAAGGGACTATGAGAACGATATTGCAATCAAAGCGAAAAAACAACCTAAGTTACTACACAGTCATATAAGAAGAAAAATGTCGGTGAACGACCAAGTGACAAGACTAAGGAAGACAGAGAGGGCATATACTGAAAGTGACAAGGAAATCTGCGAGGCACTGAATGCCAGTTTCCATGGAATGTTCACTACCGAGCCTGAGCAGCTCCCATTGTTGGAAGGGGTTACCCTAGATGAAAGACTATCAGATATAGAGGTGACAGCAGAGGAGGTAATGAAACAGTTGACAACTCTAGATGCAACTAAAGCAGTTGGACCAGACAAAGTATCACCGTGGATACTAAAAGAAGCAGCACAGGCCCTCAGCGTGCCTCTGGCAATGATCTTTAATGAGTCACTTATGTCAGGAGAATTGCCCAGTTGCTGGAAGAAGGCAAATGTCGTGCCGATCTTCAAGAAAGGTGATAGGGAGGAGGCACTTAACTATAGACCTGTATCACTGACAAGCATCCCCTGTAAAATACTGGAAAGAATAATTAGGCTACGACTGGTTGCACACCTGGAGAACATTAGGTTTGTGAACAAACATCAACATGGGTTCTTGACAGGGAAATCGTGCCTATCAAACCTTCTGGAATTCTATGATAAAATAACGAGGATAAGACAGGACAGAGATGGTTGGGCAGACTGCATATTTCTGGACTGCCAAAAAGCCTTTGATACAGTACCGCATATGAGACTGCTGTTCAAGCTCGAGAGGCAGGCGGGGGTGGGGGGGAAAGGTCCTAGCATGGATAAGGAACTACCTAACAGGAAGGAGCCAAAGAGTTACGGTAAGGGGCGAGAAGTCGGACTGGCGAACAGTAACAGGTGGAGTACCACAAGGATCGGTGCTGGGACCAATTCTATTTCTTGTATATGTTAACGACATGTTTACAGGCGTAGAGTCCTACATGTCGATGTTTGCGGATGACGCAAAGTTGATGAGAAGAGTTGTGACAGATGAGGATTGCAGGATCCTCCAAGAGGACCTGAACAGGTTGCAGAGATGGTCAGAGAAATGGCTACTAGAATTCAACACGAGCAAATGTAAAGTTATGGAAATGGGACTAGGAATTAGGAGACCAAAGGGACAGTACACAATGAAGGGGAACAGCCTACCTGTAACGACACGTGAAAGAGACCTGGGGGTGGACGTAACACCTAATCTATCTCCTAAGGCACATATAAATAGGATAACGACAGCAGCGTACTCTACACTGGCAAAAGTTAGAACATCATTCAGAAACCTAAGAAAGGAGGCATTTAGGGCGCTTTACACTGCCTACGTAAGGCCAGTCTTAGAGTATGCCGCCTCATCATGGAGTCCCCATCTGAAGAAGCATATAATGAAACTGGAAAAGGTTCAGAGGTTTGCAACGAGACTCGTCCCAGAGCTACGAGGGATGGGGTATGAGGAGCGCCTGAGGGAACTGTGCCTTACGACACTAGAAAGAAGAAGGGAGAGGGGGGACATGATAGGAACGTATAGGATACTCAGAGGGATTGACAGAGTGGACATAGACGAAATGTTCACACACGGAATAGTAACAGAACGAGGGGACATGGATGGAAGCTTGAAACTCAGATGAGTCACAGAGATGTTAGGAAGTTTTCTTTTAGCGTGAGAGTAGTGGGGAAATGGAATGCACTTCAGGAACAGGTTGTGGAAGCAAATACTATTCATAATTTTAAACCAGGTATGATAGGGAAATGGGACAGGAGTCATTGCTGTAAACAACCGATGCTCGAAAGGCGGGATCCAAGAGTCAATGCTCGATCCTGCAGACACAACTAGGTGAGTACAACTAGGTGAGTTCACACACACACACACACATTACCCCCCCTTTTCTCACTCTGTAGCATACCAGATATCCCCCCCCCCTCTACCCCCAAAATTCTCCCACACAGTGGGACCTCCTCCATCTCCTCCTGACCACCTAACCTGAAGTGACCATCTCTCCCTCCCCCCCTCCCCCCCCCCCCAGTTTGCCACGCCTCCCCTCCCCCCTACAAACACACATACACACTCTCTCTCTCTCTCTCTCTCTTTCTCTCTCTCTCTCTCTCTCTCTCTCTCTCTCTCTCTCTCTCTCTCTCTCTCTCTCTCTCTCTCTCTCTCTCTCTCTCTCTCTCTCTCTCTCTCCCTCTCATATCTCTCCTCCCCTTCTCTCATCTCTCCCCCCCTTTTCTCATCTCTCCCAGCTGTCTCTCTCCCCCTCTCCGTCTTTTTCTCTCTCCCCTCTATCTCTCTCATAGGGAGAAAACATGGCAAGGAGACTAGCTCGAGGAAGCAACCATAGGGAGACAGATATGGGAGGGACAAACTTTGAGGATGGGGGTGGAACAAGAAGCCTGGATGAAGGGAGTATTCCAACAAATGTGGGATGAATTCAGTGAAGGACTGAAGGGTAATGAGGGAGACAGTAGCCAACCTGCAGGATGAACTAAGGGCAGTAAAGGAGGAGATAAGATGCTTGAAGGAGACACCTCCACAATACCAGACACAAACCGTACCTCAGGGAGATGGGAATGCTAATGGGGAGGGGACCTCTAAAACACAGCCCTCATTTGCTGAAATGCTTAAAAAGAGCCCTGAAGCTAGGTCTGCAATTAGGGAAGTTGCCATGGAAGCGGCTTCTTCTCAAGAAGCAGCCAAATATACTAGCCAGCTGATAGAGCAGAAAAGAGCAGTAGTAATAGTAGGCATTAGGGAGCAAACAGGGTCTGGTCCAGTGGACAGGAGAGACAAAGACAAAAATGAAGTTAATGAACAAATAATGTGAAGTTAATGAAGAGCTAAAGAGCTAAACCTTGAAGAGCTAAAGATGGAGAGGGCTGACTAAAATATTGAGAAGGTTTTCAGGATCGGACGGTCCTGAAAACCGTCCGAAAACCTGAAGAGAACAAAAGAGGACTTGTTAGCAAGGAAGAGTGAACTAGCAAATGTACAGAAGATAAAAAAAGTATTCCTTCAGAAGGATATGGCAAGAGACGAGAGAAAGGGGGCAACAGCCATGAAGAGGGAGTGCAGGGAAAGAGAAAGGAATCAGGGAGTCACAACCCCGAGCCCTACAATCCCAGAGGGGAGCAGGCAACCCTCCACAAGCAGCTCAACAGACACAGTGAGAACCTCCCCCATCCTCCACCCAATAGATGCCCTACCTGCACCAACCCCTGGTGCCAAAGGTGCCCACCTTGGGTGCCCTCCCCAGGATCTCTCGTCATCCCCCACCCCCAAGCTCTCCCTAATGCCCTCCCTTCTCCCCCACCCCAAGCCCTCCCTAATGCCCTCCCTTCTCCCCCACCCCCAAGCCCTCCATTCCCCCCCTCCAAACTCTCTGGTATTCCCCACCCGCCTGAACCCTCCCTTCTCCCCCCCTCTCCTAAGCCCTCTCTTCTTCCTCAACCCACTCAGCACTCCCTTTCCCCAAACCTCACTCCCCAAGACCTCCTCCCTGTTATTCCCCCCCAGCCCCCCATTCCTTCCCATCCCTCCAAACCTTCCCTCCTCCCACACCCCTCCATGCCTCCCCTTCTCCCACACTCCCCAAAGCCTTCCCTCTCTCACCCACTCCCCCAAGCCTCCCCCACCCCCTTCCCAAAGCCTCCCCACCCCCCAAGCCCTCTCTTCTCCTCAACCCCCTCAAGCCCTTCCCCCCAATACCTCCCTCCCCATACCGGATCCTCCCAGCCCCTGCACCACCCAGATCCCCCAGGTCCCCCTTCATTGGCTCTCCCATCCCAGTCCCTCCCTGTTTCCCTGCTTCAGGGGAAGCAATAGGACCTGTGAAGGGACAGAAGAGAGTCGGTTTCAGGGTGATGAACTCGTACATTGATGGGATCACAAGCAAAGCAAGTGAACTAAGGGAAAGAGCACAAGAAGTCAACTCAGATGTAATCGAACTCATAGAAACAAAACTGTACGGAATCATAACGAATGCAGTGTTTCCCTAGGACTACACTGTAATAAGGAAAGAGAGGGAGGGAAAGGGAGGAGGTGGAATGGCCCTACTAATCAGAAGGGAATGGAGTTTCAAGGAGATGGTCATCCCGGGCTGCAAAGGATTCAGAGACTACATAACAGGCACCAAGACAATGGGAGGACCAAAAGTAGTAGTAGCAGTGATATACAACCCTCCACCAAATGACAGAAGACCCAGGCAAGAGTGTGACAACAACAACACGGCAGTTAACACTATAATTGAGAAGGCAGCCTCTGCTGCCCGTAGAAATAGATCCCATCTGCTCATCATTGGGGACTTCAGTCACGGAAGGATAGACTGGGAGAACGAGGAACCGCATGGAGGAGAGGATACATGGAGAGCCAAACTAATGGAGGTGGCGAAAAGAAACTTTTTAAGCCAACATGTCAGGGAGCCCACTAGTATGCAAGGAAACGATGAACCAGCGAGACTCGACCTAGTCTTCACTCTGAACGACTTCGACATAAGGGAAATCAGTTTCGAGGCCCCAGTAGGAATGAGCGACCACAGTACACTGGTGTTTGAGAATCTGGTTGAACTCGAGGAGGGGTACTGAAAACAAAAGGCTGGCATTCCGTAAGGGTAACTGTGAGGAGATGAGAAGATTCCTAACAGATGTAACATGGGAAACAGAGCTTAGGGAAAAGACGGCCCAAGACATGATGGACTACGTCACGCAGAAATGCAAGGAGGCAGCAAACAAGTATGTCCCAGTCCAAAAGGAAGACCACGAAATGAAGATGAGAAACCCATGGTTTAATCAGAGATGTAGGCTAGCTAAGCAGCAAAGTAAAAGGGCATGGAGAAACTATAGGAATAACAGGACACTTCAGAGCAGAGAAGGATACCAGAGTACCAGGAATGAATATGTCAGGATGAGAAGAGAGGCAGAAAGACAATACATGGCATTGCGAGCAAGTCAAAGACTCAACCTAAATTGCTGCACAGCCACATCAGGAGAAAAACGACAGTAAAGGAACAGGTAATGAAATTAAGGATAGGAGCAGAAGGATTCACAACAAACGACAAGGAGGTGTGCGTGAGGAACTGAATAAAAAATTCCAGGAGGTTTTCACCTTAGAGCAAGGAGAAATTCCAGAGACAGGATTGGGAAGAGTTAACCAGGAACCACTGGAAGAGTTTGAGATTTCCACTGAGGAAGTAAGGAAGTTGTTACTAGAGTTGGCTGTGACAAAGGCTATAGGCCCAGATGGAATCTCCCTTTGGATACTAAAGGAAGGAGCCGAAGCACTGTGCTTACCACTCTCAATAGTGTATGACAAATCACTGACAACAGGGGAACTGCCAGAAATTTGGAAAGCAGCTAATGTAGTCCCGATATATAAGAAAGGGGATAGACAGGAGACACTGAACTACAGGCCAGAGTGTCCCTAACCTTCATACCGTGAAAGTTGACGGAGAAGATTGTGCGAAGAAAGCTAGTGGAACATCTGGAGCGAAGGAACTTTGTAACACAGCATCAACATGGGTTTAGGGATGGCAAGTCCTGCCTCACAGAATTAATTGAATTCTACCACCAGGCAACAAAAATCAGGCAAGAAAGAGAGAGGCCAGTTATGCCCCTTATGCAGAGAGAGGGGCATATCCTTCCCATTGCAAAAATATGTAGTCTGCAGATGGGCAGACTGTATATTTTTGGATTGCCAGAAA